>NC_054380.1:48728906-49036406 GCF_017654675.1 Xenopus laevis
TTGCCCGTGACTGGCTGCTGACACTGCTCCCTGCGCTGACTCTGCCAAGCCGTCCCTTTCCCATGGTCCGAGCGCAGCCGACACTTCAGTACTTGTGGCGGCGTAGTGCAGGAAGCGGAGGGGTAGCGGCTGGGGCAGGGAGTGGTGGAGGCCCGGGCAGTCCGCAGCTCGGCGCTACCACCTGTGACTGCCCCAACTGCCATGAAGCTGAGGTTCTGTCCCGCCGGTGCCGGCGATTCATGTGCAGCTGCTGCGCCAATAAGTGCGCAAAGCTTTCTGCGGCCAATGAGTCACTGTTGCATCAGCCTGGCGCTGAGTGTTTTTACGCCGCCACCAGTACTGAAGTGTCGGCTGCGCTCGGACCATGGGAAAGGGACGGCTTGGCAGAGTCAGCGCAGGGAGCAGTGTCAGCAGCCAGTCACGGGCACACAGCGGGAGCAGCAGCCACAGACACACAGCAGCAGGTGGATGAAAGCGATGCCTGTCAGTGACTAGCCAGGGAGAAGAAATTGATCGTTGCAGGATGGATGGTCGCCTTTTCGCCGTTTCTGAAGCAGACAGGAAGTGGACATTCTGTAAGTTATTTTTTAATAAAGGCTTTGCTATTTAAAAGTTTCTTTTGTCTTAGTGTTTATTTTTCGTTGTGCACTAACGAATTTTTAAACATTTTTTTTTTTATGTTACTGGTCCTTTAATGTTTAATAAAAGTTGTATATTTTTTTGTTTCTTCGTTGATACGTAATCAATTTACATATACATTTCAGCTGAAGGAATATGAGTGCCAGAAAAGCGTGCCAGGCACAGAGAACTCAGTAGACTGGACTGAGGGTTCATATTCAGCATTTGATGAGTCTACCAACTGTACTGTAAGTCTTCTTCATTAAACATTTTAGCCAAAGTTTAGTTTAATGTTTAATTTGTATGTTGTACTTAAAACATAGAAAGAATTTACCAGACAAATTAAACAAATGTTGAATTTGTGTTCAGATGTAAGAAAACGCTCATGGTTGCGTTTTTACAAAAAGATATTTGCATGGCAATTCATTATTAACACTTCTTCACATGCTTTTTTTTTTAATACATTTAACTAAATAAATTGTCATGCTGCCATTCTGGTCAATTTTAAATTTGACACTCTGCATCCAAGATAAATACAGAGATGGTGAAGGAAAAACAGCTACTGAGACATGCACAGGTTTAAAAAGTATGCAAAGTAATGGTGTAGACAGCATAACAAATGGGTGGGATGGGGCAGAGGAAAAAACTGAAACTTGGAAGAGGACGATAGAAGAGAACATAATGCAGCTAGAGCTTTTTAGGAGCTCCTTGATGATTCTTTTATTGACTTGCCAATTGTGCTACTATGCTCAACATTGCACAGATTGAAATGAACCGACAAAAATAGCTGCTGACAAAAGCTCTCCTATGCTTGGCAGGTAGACCAATGTAGAGGGTGGTTAAGGCAAGTGGCTGGGGATGTATACTTGGGATAATTTACCCAGGGACTAAGGCCCTGCCATCGGACATGCAGGGCTGTTTTTTGATCTGCCCAAAGCACCACAACCTTCTAGATTAGTGAATGGCACATGCACAGTACAGTTAACATATTGCTTATGCTCAAATTGCCAAAGGAAGAATTACCACCCTTCTCCCACTGAGCTCCCACCACCATTTGCCTTAGTCACGTGCCTCTTCTGCCTACCCCTAGTTCTGGCCCTGCTTCAGATACTCACCAAACCACTTTGTACTGTCCTATGCTGACCTATCCTCTTTCTTTAGCTCCACATACTTGTATTACATTTTTTGCATGTTGAAGGTGACCTGAAAATCATGGGTCAATATGATATAACCCAAAAATAATCCAAAAACCTTGAAAAGTCTGAATTGATTCAAAGGAGAACTAAACCCTACAAATAAATATGGCTAAAAATGCCATATTTTATATATTGAGCTTATTGCACCAGCCTAAAGTTTCAGGTTCTCAATAGCAGCAATAATCCAGAACTTCAAACTTGTCACAGGGGGTCACCATCATGGAAAGTGTCTGTGACACTCACATTCTCAGTGTGCTCTGATCAGCTGTTGGGAAGCTAAACTTCTCAAATTACCAAGCAGAAAATTAGGTTGGCCTGTAATATAAGCTGATGCTACAAAGCTAATTATTAAATTCTGTCGCTAATTGCATTGGTTTCTGTGCTGCCATGTACAAATGTTCTGTATTAATTACTAATCAGCCCAATATTGTGACATTTATATTCTGTGTGTACTGTATATTTTGGGCCAGTCGCTAAGCTCAGTAAGTGACAGCAGCACAGAGCATATGCAGTGAATCTGCAGAAACGAAGATGGGGAGTTACTGGGGCATCTTCAGAGGTACAGCCTTGGGCTGGTACAGAAGCCCATAACAATGTACATTTCTAGCCTATTTCTTTAGTTAAGCTTTAGTTCTCCTTTAAAGGTAATCTTCATTAGCAAAACTGTAATAACAAACAAAACATGACCATAAAAACCCCCCAGAAAGTGTTCATACTTTCCATAACCTGCCAAATGTAAAATGGGCGTGGTATAAGGGACGTAAGGCTTGATAAATAGTGCAGGTGGCCCGAAACATAACTGTTTCTTGTATGTTTTGGGAGTTAAGTGAATTCTTGCAACACTTAAATTTTTAAGTGTGCTATTGGTACTTTGTTCATATATATATATCTATGACCCTTGGGCGAGGTGTGGATTTTCCAGCATAGTACCTGGTACCACAAAAGGGTTTTTATTCAGTGTTTGGCCTTTTTACTTCTGGGAGAACCTTTAAGGGTAGAACTACATGAGAGCTTTTACCTGCAATAGCATCCTTTCCGACGCGCTGAGATGAATTGCAGGTGTCACGTCAGATGTGCCGAATCTAAGGTAAGTAATAGGAATGTCAGACGTTGTAGCTGCATGCATACGACACACTGTCGGATGAAGACGTAACATGCAGTGTTCGCATCCGACAGTTTTGTTGTGCCGAAAGCTGTGCTGTGCCTTAGATTCGGCGCATCCAGCGTGATGCCTACGATTCATCTCATCGCGTCGGAATGGATACTATCGCAGGTAAAAGCACTCATGTAGTTCTACCCCAAGTGAGGCTTGGATAATGGCCACTAAAGTTTTTTTTCTTACTTATAGGGGACCCCGCCTGGCCACCAATGTTTACTAACCTATAGGGGGACCTTGGCCCCCAATATTTTTTTTTAACTTGTAGGAGAGCCTGACTACCAAGGTTTTTTTATAAACTTGTTGGTGGGACTGGCCACCAATTTATTTTCTTTATCTTGTAGGGAGGCCCTGAACACCAATGGCTTTTTTTTTTTTTTTTAACTTTTGGGGTTGCCCAGGCCACGAATTTTTTTTTAACTTGTAGGAGGGACCTGACCACTGATGGCTTTTTATAACTTTTGGCTGGGCTCAGGCCACCAATTTTTTTAACTTGTAGGAGAGCCTGACTACCAAGGATTTTTTTTAAAACTTGTGACTTTTTTTAACTTGTGCGGTGCACCCAGACCACCAATATTTTGTAGGAGGGACCTGACCACCAATGGCTTTTATGTGGGGATGTTTTTTCTGTTTTAGCACTGATGTCTGTAAGGGCCCGAAGGCACAGTTGGAGTGCGGACCAAGGAGGAGGCAGGTAGTGACCAAAGTTCGTGGTATCAGAAGGATGAGGCAAGAGAATAGTCAAAGTCCAGGCAAAAGTTCAATCCAGGCAGCAAAGGGTCAATCCGACATAACAGGCAAGGTTGGTACACAGGAATCAATCAATAATAACACACCCAGGAATACACGAAGTTAAACCTATACTTGGGCAATGTCTGCAGTGTCCAGAAGGCTTTATATAGGGCAGGATAGACGCCGGCGCACGTTCTGACGTTGGCGTTTATGCGCCGGCACACGTTCTGACGCCGGCGACCATTCCGTCGCCGTCGACCAATCGGCAGGCGGGAAGACGCTGGCGTCATATCGCTGCGACCAACAGGATCCACATGGGGAGGCAAGGGGTCGCCATTTTGGACGCCGTCGTCATCTTGGATGTGAGTGACTTCCATTTCCATTACAGTACCCCCTTCCTTAGGGGGGGCCTCAGGACCACCATGACTGGGACTGGATGGAAACTGTTTGTGGAATCTTCGGATAAGAAGGGGAGCATGGACGTCAGAATCTCTCACCCAGGAGCACTCCTCGGGACCGAACCCCTTCCACTCAATCAGGTACTGCAACACACCCCTGGAAATCCGGGAGTCCAGAATTCTCTTGACTTCAAACTCCTGGTGCCCATCAACAAGAACAGGAGTGGGAGAGGATGAAGAAGAATTTATTGCAGGCTTGAGAAGAGACACATGGAAGACATTAGGAACCCGCATCTCTGGGGGAAGCTGAAGACGAACTGCCACAGGATTAATAATCTCAACAATTGGAAAAGGGCCGATGAACTTGGGACCGAGTTTGGGAGTAGGCACTCTGAGACGGATGTTTCGTGTAGATAACTAGACTTTGTCACCGAGATTATATTGAGGGGAAGAAATTCTTCTCTTATCGGCAAATTTCTTTTGAGAAAGAGAACTCTTTTCCAAATTGGCTTCAGTGGCGAGCCAGATAGCGAGCATGTGAGCGGCTTGATCATTGGCAGCTGGAACGTTTGTGAGAAGGAGATCTTGAGGAAACGCTAGAGGATTCTGCCCGTAGACACAAAAGAATGGGGGACCTCTCGGAAGAAGCGTGCATAGCATTGTTGTGAGCAAATTCAGCCCAGGGGAGTAGATCTGCCCAGTCATCCTGGCATAAAGACACATGGCAACGAAGAAATTGCTCTAATGCTTGGTTGACTCTCTCTGCAGCTCCATTGGATTGAGGGTGGTAGGCAGAGGAAAACTGGAGAGAGATGTGAAGTGCTTTACATAAGGATCTCCAAAATTTGGAAACGAATTGGGAACCTCTGTTGGACACAACTTCAGCCGGGAATCCATGAAGGTGAAAGATATGCTGAATAAACAATTTAGAAAGTTCTTGAGCAGAAGGCAACTTGCGCAGAGGAATGAAATGGGCCATCTTGCTGAACCTGTCAATCACGACCCAGATAACCGTATGTCCAAGGTAGACAGGTAAATCCACAATGAAATCCATCGCCAAATGAGTCCATGGTCGGGAGGGAATGGGTAAAGGCAGAAGCAGTCCCTTAGGAGGGGAGTGACCAGACTTAGAGGCTGCACAAATGGAACAAGAAGAAACAAAGTTCTTGACGTCCTTCCGGAGTGAAGGCCACCACACCAGGCGAGACAGAAGTTCGGTAGTCTTCTTAATTCCAGGATGGCCGGCCTGTCTGGAGTTATGGGACTGAGACAGGATGGAGTGACGAAGATCTGGAGGAACGAAAGCGACTCCCAAAGGAGTTTCGCCAGGAGCAGAAGATGGTGCAGATAGCAACTGGGAGGCCATGGTGGGAAATAAGGCAGCAATAATCTTGATAGGAGGCACAATGGGTTCAGGATCCTCAGAACAAGTATCTTCAGGAATGAAGCTTCTAGAAAGAGCATCTGCCTACTTGTTTCTGGACCCAGGACGGAACGTGATAATAAAGTTGAATTTTGAGAAGAAGAGTGCCCACCTAGCTTGCCTGGGATTAAGGCGTTTAAAAGACTGGATGTATTCGAGGTTTTTGTGATCAGTGAAGATAGACACAGGCACAGAGGAACCTTCCAACAGATGTCTCCACTCTTCTAGCGCTAATTTGACAGCCAACAGCTCCCGGTTTCCCACGTCATAGTTCTGCTCAGGAGAAGAAAACTTTTTAGAAAAGAAAGCACAAGGATGCAATTTCCCATCATTCGAAGACCTTTGGGACAATACAGCTCCAGCCCCGACATCAGAGGCATCCACCTCAATGAAAAATGGTAGAAGAGGGTCAGGGTGTCTAAGGATTGGAGCCGAAGAAAACAAATCTTTGAGGGTTTTGAAGGCTTCTAAAGCTTGAGGGGACCAGCATTGAGGTCTCCCACCTTTCCGGATGAGGGACAGGATAGGAGAAATCTAGCCTAGCAAGTCCCGGAAGATGTCGTTAACTAGCTCTTGAAAAACCGCAGGAGCGTTACAAAGTCCAAAAGGCATCACGAGGTACTCGTAGTGCCCATCACGAGTATTAAACGCGGTTTTCCATTCATCCCCCTCTCTGATCCGGATGAGATTATAGGCCCCACGAAGATCTAGCTTGGTGAAAATGCTGGCACCCTTGAGCTGATCAAATAACTCGGAAATGAGGGGTAGAGGGTAGCGGTTTTTCACAGTTATTTTGTTTAAGCCACGGTAATCGATGCAAGGTCGTAGACTGCCATCCTTTTTTTTCAACAAAGAAGAACCCCGCACCAGCAGGAGAAGAAGATGGACGAATGAAGCCTTTTAGGAGATTTTCCTGGATGTACTCTTTCATCGCTGCAGTTTCAGATGGAGAGAGCGGATAAGTACGTCCTCGAGGAGGCATAGTACCAGGAAGAAGCTCGATAGGGCAATCGTAAGACCGATGAGGAGGAAAAGTTTCAGCAGACTTTTTGTTGAAGACATCAGAGAAGTCTTGGTAGGCAGGAGGTCTGGAGGGATTAGGAACAACTGAAGATATCTTGACGAGGGGCTGGGCCGGAAGACAGTGCTGTTGACAAAAGTAGCTCCAGCGAGAAATTTGAGTTGCGGACCAGTCAATGACAGGATTATGGATGCGCAACCAAGGAAGTCCTAGGACTACTGGAGTTGACGGGCAATCAATCAGCAGAAACTAAAGTCTTTCAGTATGCAAGGTGCCCACTTTGAAAGATAATTCTTGCGATGACTTGAAGATGAAGGCAGAAGAAAGTGGCCGGTCATCAATGGCAAGGACTCGGAGTGGTACAGCCAAGCTTTGTAGAGGAATGGAATGACATTCCGCAAATGCTTTGTCCAAGAAGTTTCCAGCTGCGCCGGAGTCAAGGAAGGCTTGAGTAGAAATGGTCTTGGATGCAAGCTGGATCTGTACCGGAAGAAGAAAACGATGAGCAGAGGATTGGGGAAGATGATCAATTCCGCCCAGGTAAGTTTCCCCAAACTTACCTAGGCGTTGGCGTTTCCCGACTTCACAGGGCACTCATGGGCAAAGTGGGATTTGCCCCCACAATATAAGCAAAGTCCTGCAGCCCTTCTCCGCAATTTTTCCTGTTCGGAAAGACGAGCACGACCAATCTGCATAGGCTCTTCAGTGGGAGTGGGAGAAGAAACAGGAGCCGAGGAAGAAGATGCAGCAGTGCTGGGAAGAAAAGGTCTCTGGAAGCGAGGAGCCAGGGTAGGTTGAAACTTCCTTACTCGTTCTTTAACAGCTTGGTGCTCTCTTTGTCGAGTATCCACCTTGACAGCCAGGGCAATAAGATCCTCCCAGCGTGTAGGCAACTCACGGGAGACCAGATCATCCTTAAGGCGCATAGAGAGCCCGTTGTAGAAAGCGGCATGGTAGCTGTCATTGTTCCAGCCAGTCTCGGCAACCAATGTGCAGAATTCAATAGCGTATTCAGGCACTGAACGTGTTCCCTGACGAATCTGGAACAGGCATGAAGAGGCGGACGCTGCCCGGCCGGGAGCATCAAACACAGTGCGCACATCTCGGATAAAGGCCTTGGAGTCATCGATTAAGGGATCCTCTTTCTCCCACAGAGGTGATGCCCATTCCAAGGCTTTACCAGTCAGGCGAGTAATGATGTACCCCACCTTGGCTCGTTCCGAGACATACTGATGGGGAAGAGGCGTGAACTGGATCTCACATTGGTTAATGAACCCTCTACAAGCCACAGAATCACCACTGAAGAGTGGAGGTGCCGGAATACGAGGCTCGGAAACATGAACCGGCGCCACAGGAATAGTGGCCGAAGCAGAGGCAGGAACCTGGACCGTAGGTGTGAGGGCAGACAATTTTTCCAAGATAGCTTCAAGAGCTTGGCCAAAGTGAGTCTGCCGAGCTTCATAGGCCTCCATGCGTGAGGCTATTCCACGAAAAGCTCTTCCGAAGTCAGGCTGGGCTGAGGCCTCCTCAGAAGGGTCCATGGCCCAAGTATAATGTAAGGGCCCGAAGGCACAGTTGGAGTGCGGACCAAGGAGGAGGCAGGTAGTGACCAAAGTTTGTGGTATCAGAAGGATGAGGCAAGAGAATAGTCAAAGTCCAGGCAAAAGTTCAATCCAGGCAGCGAAGGGTCAATCCGAAATAACAGGCAAGGTTGGTACACAGGAATCAATCAATAATAACACACCCAGGAATACACGAAGTTAAACCTATACTTGGGCAATGTCTGCAGTGTCCAGAAGGCTTTATATAGGGCAGGATTGGCGCCAAAGTTTGGGCGCAATGGCGTCACGATGCTGACGCTGGCGTTCAGATGCTGGCGTTCAGATGCTGGCGTTTAGACGCCGGCGCACGTTCTGGCGTTGGCGTTTATGCGCCGGCGCACGTTCTGACGCCGGCGACCATTCCGTCGCCGTCGACCAATCGGCAGGCGGGAAGACGCTGGCGTCATATCGCTGCGACCAACAGGATCCACATGGAGAGGCAAGGGGTCGCCATTTTGGACGCCGTCGCCATCTTGGATGTGAGTGACTTCCATTTCCATTACAATGTCTATGGGGTGGTATCTGGGTTGAACTTTTTGGCGGGATCTGTGGTGCGGCTTGGGGCCGGGCCGGGACCAGTGGGCCCAGAAAGTGTTATCTCACAGGGCCCGTGATTTCAAGACATAAGTGATGTTATCAAACGTCTAAAATCAGGGGAATTGTCACCAGCGTTTGGCACTTCGCCCCATAATGTTTCTAACTTAAATTGGCTTTTTGGCATTGAGCCCAGAATATGTAGTAGGTGCACTTATATATACTTTTGTAACAATTTAAGATAAGCAAGTCTCCTGGGGAAACTGTGACTTGCAGTTTAAAGGGCAATTCACCTTCATTAGCAAAACTGTAATAACTTGAAAAAAACAACAGCAATGTGTTGAAACTTTCATAACCTGCCAAATTTTATAAAGTGAACATGGTAATTAAGGGGCATGTTCACATAAATGGGCATGGTCAAACATTTCTCCACACACTGCAAATTATTTTGTCCCTCTTTCAATTTTCAAAATGTTGAGAGGTATGCCTTTCCAAAATAACATCAGTATAGTGGAAAAAATATTGATAAATTCGAATTACAATTAATGGGGGTATTACATATAGTAAATAAAGTACCCCCTCTTGTAAAATATAAGGATATTATTAGTTACCGAGGAGTTTCATGACCATATAAAAACACGAGGCCGAAGGCCGAGTGTTTTTATACAGGTCATGGAACTCCGAGGTAACTTCTAATATCCTCATATTTTACAACTGGTGGTACTTTATTTATTATAATACACAAATTTTAGTGAGTCGTGTGACAGAAATGACATCACTACTCACCGTTTATAACTGATGACATCACTACTCACCGTTTATAAGGATATAATTTACAGGATATTCATGGCTTTTGTGTATTATATAGACATAAGCCGCAGTAATCAATTGTGTGCCCAGTAGTATTGGTCATTAGCTTAAAAGCATAGCTGGTAAAGGCAGGTGGGAGGCAGCCTAAAGATTTTAAGGAACTATAACAAAAACAGGACATCTAAGTAGAAATTGAGTGCCAATCAGAAGGATAAGTAGTGTAACAAAAAATATTGAGACAAATGAGGGTGTATCCAAGTAGGTACAATTAAAACAACACTGTTCATTTAACCCTCTAGGTGCAAGGGTCCCAAGTTTCTTTATATCCCCCAGGTATTGGGATATGATCTATTCCAATATACTTAAACGTTGGCAACCTGTGCTGCATCTCTAAGTAATGTTTGGCCACAGACTTCATGCATTTTTATTCTCTGAGTTGACTTGAGTGGTGTTTGAAGCTTAAAGGGATACTGTTGTGGAAAACATGTTGAATTTAAGGTATCCCAAAACCCATAACAAACCCCAAGGTCCTGGTCATGGCTCTCACTTCCACCTATAACCGCTGCCTTTTACTTTGGGAGGAGCCCTCCACTAGCAGGGTCAGATAGTTTGGGGGAAACAGAACAGCAGCAGGATGTTGAGGCAGCTAGCTGGGTGACAGTTAGAAAATCTAAGGTGGGCAAAAGGAAAATGGAGGCTGATCCGGAACTTATACATTGCAACAAATTTGCCAGATTGTGTGAAGATGATGGGAGTATGAACTCTGGATTGGCAATTCTAGATGGGGCTGATCTCTAACAGCCAGGAGACCAGTTTCTCTAGTAGTGGTGAGGAGGAGAGTAGAGTCAGGCCTAAGCAGATTGTGGTTGTAGGGGACTCAATTATTAGGAAAGTGGATAGGGTAATTTGTTGTCCGGATCGCTACAACCGAACAGTTCGCTGTCTACCTGGTGCCAGGGTTCGGCATGTGGTTGATCGGATAGACAAATTATTGGGTGGGGCTGGGCATGACATAGTGCATATTGGTACAAATGACAAAATAAATGTTAAATGGAAGACCTGTGATTTCAGGGATCTAGGCTAGGCTAGGATTAAAGAAAGGTCTTCCAGTGTCATCTTTTCTGAAATTTTGCCCCTGCCACATGCAAGTTTAGGATAACAGCGGGAGTTTAGGGAGCTAAATGTGTGGCTCAAGTCTTGGTGTAGGAAGGAAGGGTTTGGGTTCCTAGAGCACTGGGCTGATTTTTCCTTTGGGTACAACCTATACAGTCATGACGGTTGGCACCTCAATGGAAGGGGGTCCACGGTGCTAGGGGAAAGAATGGCTAAGAGGTTGGAGGAGTGTTTAAACTAGACAAGGGGGGTGGGTGAGATAAAGAATTATGGGGAAGCTAGGGTAGATGGGGCAGTGGGATTAGTAAGGGGTCATGGGGGAGGAGTGAGGGGGACATACAGTTTACCAACTAAAGGTGGCCATAGATTCAAAGATCCGGATCTTTCCCCGATATGCCATTAACAAACATGGCTATATCGGGTGTAATCTGATTGTTCGGCCCCGTAATCGATCCGATTACGATGTGCCCTGGGTTCTGGCGGGATCGGTCGGATCAAAATCAAACCTGACTGATCGACCAAACGACCGATCTCCGCCGGATGAAAGATGTCGGCACACACCACACACGATCAGAAAATCGTACGAAAACAGAATAATACTAACTTAACATATAATTCTCCACTAAGTAATGCAAATTTCAAAAGTAAAAGTAGTAACCTACGCTGTATGCTGGCAAATGCACAGAGTTTGTCAGGTAAAATGGGAGACCTAGAATTAATTGCATGCTCTAAAAATTATGATATAATTGTTATCACTGAGACCTGGTGAGATGAAACATGTGACTGGATTGTGAATTTAAATGGTTACACCCTTTTTAGGAGGGACAGAGGGATTAAAAAGGGTGGAGGAGTGTGTTTGTATGTAAAGCCTGAATTAAAGCCATGCGCTAAAGAAATAACCATAGCTGGCACTGGTGAGGGTGTAGAATCCCTCTGGGTAGAGATTTTGACTTGGCAAAAGGTTACAAAAAGAATTATCATTGGTGTATGCTATAAACCACCTCGTATAAGTGTCGAGTATGAAGCCCAGCTATTCTTGCAGATACAAGCGGCTTCACAGCTGGGTCAAGTTGTTGATATGGGTGACTTCAATTATCCAGACATTGACTGGGGTAATGGGGTTGCTAAGACAGAAAAAGCTAGTAGGTTTGTAAATATGCTGCATGACAACTTTTTATTCCAGCTCGTTCAAGAACCTACTAGGAATAACTCTCTTTTGGACCTTGTAATAGCTAATAATACGGAACTCATCTCTAACATTTGTGTGGGTGAGCATTTAGGGAATATTGATCATAACATGGTCTCCTTTGAGATTCTGTTGCAGAAGCAATTCTATAAGGGAGTAACTAAAACACTAAATTTCAGACGTGCAAACTTTGACAGTATAAGGACATTTCTGCAACATATTAAGTGGGAAATCCTTTACACAGGGCTAAACACAAAACAAAAATGCTGCTTAATAAATATACTTGTCGGTATATTCCACTTGTAAGCAAGGAACATTGTTGCAAAGCAAAACCTTTTTGGATCAATAGAAGTGTTGGCATTGAGGTGGGTAAGAAAAGACGTGCTTTTAAGGCTTTCAAATTAGCTGGGACAGCTGAATCATTTATAAGGTACAAGGAGGCCAATAAATCATGCAAAGAAGCTATAAGGCAAGCTAAAATTGATATAGAAAAGGATATTGCAGCAAGCAGTAAAAAAAAATCCAAAATTATTTTTTAAATATGTTAATAGTAAAAAAATGAAGCAGGAAGGGGTGGGACCCTTACTATCAGAGGGGGGGGTCAGCTGGTTGATGACAACAAAATAAAAGCACAGATTCTGAACTCATATTTTTTATCTGTCTACACAAATGAGGAACCATTAAGTGAAAGTTTCCTTCTTAATAGTCCCAATTCTAGTAATACAACTAATGATGCATGGTTCATACATGAGGAAATTCAAAAGAGACTAGAACATGTTAAGATTAACAAAGGTCCGGGGCCAGATGGTATTCATCCCAGGGTACTTAGCAAGCTTAGCTCTGTGATTGCCAAACCTCTTGTAAGGGGCCCGAAGGCTCAGACAGAGGTAGCGGACCAAGGAGGAAGCACAGTCTCACCAGATCGATGTATCCAAGGGGTTAAGAGAAAGCAAAGTCAGGTCCAGGCAATAAGGTCGATACAGGCGGCAAAGGTTCAGTACTCGGTATAAACAGGCAAGATCCACTAAGTGGAATCTATTGTAGGGCAAAGTATGGAGTGCTCTGGCACCTTAAATAGCCCTTCATTGGCGCCAAAAACGTACGTGGTGACGTCATCACGCTGGCGTCTTCGCGCTGGCATCCAAACCGGGCCTGGCGTCTTTGCGCTGGCATCTTCGCGCTGGCGTCCAATCCATCGATGGCGTCTTTGCGCTGGCGTCTAGATGATGACGTCACAGAACTGCGCCAAGGACAATCCGCATGGAAGGATCTTGGGACGGAATGCAGCCATGCTGGTAAGCCTTCCTTACAGTACCCCCTCCTTACGGGGGGCCTCAGGACCACCACGACTTGGCTTGGAAGGGAACTCTTTATGGAATTTCCAAACGAGTGCAGGAGCACGAACATCTGAAGATATCACCCAGGAACACTCCTCGGAACCGAAACCGTTCCACTCGACCAAGTACTGCAATGTGCCCTTGGAGACACGAGAGTCTAAAATTCTTTTAACTTCAAACTCCTGGAAACCATCCACAATAACAGGAGTCTTGGAAGAAGAAGACACAGAGGAAGATGCTGGTTTAAGAAGGGAGACATGGAAGACATTGGGGATCCGCATCTCTGGAGTAATCAGAGGCATCAACTTCAATAAAAAACGGCAGAAGAGGCTCAGGATGTCTCAAAATTGGAGCCGAGGAAAAGGAGTCTTTTAGATGTTGAAAGGCTTCCAGTGCCTGTGGAGGCCAACAGTTCGGTCTTCCACCCTTACAAATGAGAGAAAGAATAGGTGCAATCTTGGAAGAAAAACCTTTGATGAACTGCCGATAATAATTGGCAAAGCCGATGAAACGTTGAATGGATTTTGTACTGGTTGGAAGAGGCCAATCTTGGATGGCAGATGTCTTTTGGAAATGATATAACCTAAGAAAGGTATTTTAGATGTTAGAGGTTTCTCTAATTTAGCAAAAAGAGCGTTCTTCCTTAAACATGAGAGGACCTCACGTACTTGAAGCCTATGTTCTTCCAAAGTTTTGGAGAAAATCAGGATATCATCCAGGTAGACAACAACACAAAGTCCAAGAAGATCTCTGAAGATATCGTTTACGAACTCCTGGAAAACTGCGGGCGCATTGCAGAGCCCAAATGGCATGAAGAGATATTCGTTATGTCCATCACGAGTGTTCAAAGCATTTTTCCACTCATCGCCCTCACGGATGCGGATCAAATTATAGGCTCCGCGCAGATCTAATTTTGTGAAGAGAATTGCTCCTTTGAGTTGATCGAATAACTCTGAGATGAGAGGAAGAGGGTAACGGTTTTTGGAAGTAATCTTGTTTAACCCCCGGTAATCAATACAGGGGCGTAGACTACCGTCTTTCTTCTGGACGAAGAAGAACCCTGCTCCAGCTGGAGAAGAAGAGGGACGGATGAAATCTCTTTGAAGGTTCTCCTGGATGTACTCTTTCATAGCCTTGGTCTCAGAAGGAGAGAGTGGATAAGTACGACCCCGTGGAGGCATGGTACCAGAAGCCACTCTACAGGACAGTCATAAGACCGATGGGGAGGAAGAGTTTCAGCCGATCTCTTACAGAAGACATCAGCAAAATCTCGGTAAAGAGATGGCAGAGATGGTAAATCCATGGAAACAGAGGATAATTTCAGGATGGATTTGCGAGGAATACAGTTCAGCTGGCAAAAGGAGCTCCAGTGAGAAATCTGTGAGGTTGACCAGTCTATGACCGGATTGTGAAGTCGAAGCCACGGAAGTCCCAGAACCACTGGTGTAGAGGGGCAATCAGTAATGAGAAAAGAAATCTCTTCAGAATGTAGGGAACCGACTTTGAAGGGAAGCTTGAGATACGACTTGAAGATGAAAGCTGCAGATAATGGTCTATCATCAATGGCCTTGAAGAGGTTCAGATAAGGGTTGTAAAGGAATAGCGTGTTGTTCAGAAAATGTCCTATCCAAGAAGTTTCCTGCTGCTCCGATGTCAAGGAAGGCTTGAGAAAGAATGGTCTTGGTGGGAAGTTGAATCTGAACAGGCAAAAGAAATCTGTGAGAGAAATTATGGGGAAGAGCATTAATCCCACCTAGGCAAGTCTACCCAAGCTTACCTAGGCGTTTTCCAACTTCACTGGACATTCATGGGCAAAGTGAGATTTACCACCACAGTAAAGGCAAAGTCCTGCTGCCCGTCTCCTCAATTTCTCCTGTTCAGACAGTCGGGCACGTCCAATCTGCATTGGTTCTTCAGCTGTAATAAAAGTAGTAGCAGAAGAAGTAACTGGAAGAGTCGCAGGTACTTTAGAAGGAGGTGTGCTGGAAAGCAACGGTCTTTGGAAGCGGGGGCCAAAAGAGGTTGGAATCTCTTGACACGGTCTTTATCCACTTGGTGATCCTCCCAGCATGTAGGGAGCTCACGGGAGACTAAATCATCTTCAAACACATAGAGAGCCCATTATAGAAAGCGGCATGATAGCTCTCATTGTTCCATTTCGTCTCAGCAACCAGGGTGCGGAACTCAATAGCTTATTCAGGCACGGTACGAGTCCCCAGGCGAATCTGGAACAACCGTGCATAGGCGGATGCTGCCCGGCCGGGGGGGCGTCAAACACGGTTCGCAGATCTTGGATGAAGGCTTTAGAATCGTCAATCATCAAATAGCCTTCTCCCACAGTGGAGATGCCCATTCCAGGGCTTTTCCAGTCAGGCGGGTGATGATATACCCCACTTTAGCACGTTCAGACACATACTGATTCGGGAGCAGGGTGAACTGGATTTCACACTGGCTCAAAAACCCTCTGCACGCCTGAGGATCACCACTGTAAAGTGGAGGTGCCGGGATACGTGGCTCGGAATTGTCAGCAGAAGCAGCTGGTGGAGCCGGCATTGCTGGAGAGAGAGCAGACAGCTTGTCCAGAATGGTCGTTAGAGCAAGGCCAAAATTAGACTGCTGGGCTTCATACGACTCCATGTGGTCCGTCAGACTGCGGAAGGCTCTGTGACCAGGACGATCCGCCTGGAAGGAAGAGGCGCCGCCATCTTAGAACGCAATGCAGCCATGCTGGTAAGCCTTCCTTACACCTCTTTACTTAATTTTTCAGGATTCATTGAGATCTGGCATAGTGCAGAGAGACTGGCGAATTGCTAATGTGGTGCCTCTATTCAAAAAAGGATCCCGTTCTCAGCCTCAAAACTATAGGCCAGTTAGTCTGACGTCAGTGGTAGAAAAGATTTTCGAAGGGTTAATAAAGGATAAGATAATGGACTTCATAGCAAATCATAATACTATGAATTTGTGCCAGCATGGTTTTATGCGTAATAGATCTTCCCAGACTAACTTAATTTCTTTTTATGAGAAGGTAAGTAGAGACCTCGATTCTGGGATGGCAGTAGATGTGACTTACTTAGACTTTGCTAAAGCATTTGATACAGTGCCACACAAAAGGTTACTGGTTAAATTAAGGAATGATGGCCTGGAACATAGTATTTGTACCTGGATAGAGAACTGGCTAAAAGATAAGACTACAAAGAGTGGTGGTAAATGGAACATTTTCTAACTGGACCAGTGTTGTTAGTGGAGTACCGCAGGGCTCTGTACTAGGTCCCTTGCTTTTCTTTTCAATGCCCACCTCCTTTTTCTATTTTGCAGATGATACTAAATTGTGCAGAACTATAGGTTCCATGCAGGATGCTGCCACTTTGCAGAGTGATTTGTCTAAGTTGGAAAACTGGGCAGCAAACTGGAAAATGAGGTTCAATGATGATAAATGCAAGGTTATGCACTTTGGCAAAAATAATATAAATGCAAGTTATACACTAAATGGCAGTGTATTGGGAGTTTCCTTAAATGAGAAGGATCTAGGGGTTTTTGTAGATAACAAGTTGTCTAATTCTGGGCAGTGTCATTCTGTGGCTACTAAAGCAAATAAAGTTCTGTCTTGCATAAAAAAGGGATGAAAACATAATTATGCCTCTTTATAGGTCCCTGGTAAGGCCTCATCTGGAGTATGCAGTGCAGTTTTGGACTCCAGTTCTTAAGAGGGATATAAATGAGCTGGAGAGAGTGCAGAGACGTGCAACTAAATTGGTTAGAGGGATGGAAGACTTAAATTATGATGAGGGTAGACTGTCAAGGTTGGGGTTGTTTTCTCTGGAAAAAAGGTGCTTGCGAGGGGACATAATTACACTTTACAAGTACATTAGAGGACATTATAGACAAATAGCAGGGGACCTTTTTACCCATAAAGTGGATCACCGTACCAGAGGCCATCCCTTTAGACTAGAGGAACTTTCATTTGAAGCGTAGGGGGTTCTTCACAGTCAGGACAGTGAGGTTGTGGAATGCACTGCCGGGTGATGTTGTGATGGCTGATTCAGTTAATGCCTTCAAGAATGGCTTGGATGATTTTTTGGACAGACATAATATCAAAGGCTATTGTGATACTAAGCTCTACAGTTAGTATAGGTATGGGTATATAGAATTTATGTAAAAGTAGGGAGGGGTGTGTGTATGGATGCTGGGTTTTCATTTGGAGGGGTTGAACTTGATGGACTTTTGTCTTTTTTCAACCCAATTTAACTATGTAACTAGTGAGAGGACAAGGGGGAGAGTTCTGGACAGACAAGGCAACCGAGCATGTACAAGAAGGACGGGGAACAAGGAATGTAGTTGAGGGTCATACCGATCGGGCAGTGCAGTACAAAATCAGGAGTCAAAGATGTAGTCAAGTTCACAGGCCAGGGTCAAAAACAACAGTAGAGCGGTACAGAGTCAGGATCCAAAAGAATGGTCAGTAAACGGGCAAAGGTTGGTACAGGCAGCGAAACAGCAATGGTCAGAAGACGCAAGGGTCAGGAACACAAGAAGAGATACAGAACAAACCCAGAAACTATTAAACATAGACCTACAATGAGTGCTCGGTTGAGGCCCCTTTACATATTAGAATTTTGAGCTGTGTGCAACGACTTCACATTCAGTGCCGGGTTTAAAAATGGCACGCAAGACAAACAGAAGGAGAAAGCAATGGCTGTGGGCATCCCTGCAAATAGTCACTTGTATTAATCTTAATTTTGAAATTGAATGACAAATTCCATTTCCATGTCATGACAGTCTTTATAATACTGCTTTGCATAGACAAATGAGAGAAAAATCTCCAAAACATATCAAAGTCAATGTGCCCACACTCGTCTCTGTTGAGGTGTACAGTCAATTCAGAAAGCATATGTTTCACCTAACACATGTTTCCGACAAAGGTCCCAGTGTAAACTGAAACACTGCACACAAGTGGTATGCAAAAAAAGAGTATTTCTTTGTTGCATCCAGTGCAAGAGAGTGCTGGTCCTTAGCCAAATATATGCTTTCTAAATCAACCGTGCACCTTGACAACTCGTTGGGAGATGAATGCAGGCACAGGGAAATGCGAGTGCATTTACATCCAGACGGTAGCGAAAACATGCAACATCTCAGGCCTCCCACCTCTTTAGCAGGCATAATGTTCACAACAATGTCAGCAGTATTTAAAGCTCAGTCAAACACACCTGTTAACGTCCCCTTGTAATGTGTACAGAACAAAATGTTAGCACAGGACTTCTATTATACATAGCTTAGCTATACAACAGCGGAAGATAGAGACCTATTGGATAAAAACATTACAAACTATAAAAGTTAAATTCAAGTACAGTTTTTATGAATTTATTTGATTCTGTAGTTGAGCTTATATTATTCACCCACCCTAGGATGGTATATGCTCGATTTAGCACGATTAGAACTTGAAATATGCATTTGATATAACATGTAATGAGCATAGAGAGCATAATATTAGCGCAGGACTCTATTGTGTATATCTTAGCCATACTCCAGATGAGTGATATACTTTTTTTTTTATCTTGCAAGCACCAATACTAAGCTTTAAATACTGTTTTTGCTACCGTTTGTTAGTAAAACTGTTTTTTAAAAGCATTTATCGGAGTATCATTTGTTTTGTTTTTTATAATCTGTGTCCATGGCAGCAAAATAAATCCCAGTGCAATTGTACACTGCTCCACCCAATTTTGTCGAATACTTTTGGGGTTATGAGCCTTTTGTTAGATATAGGGGTTTTTGTCTAATCTATGTATTTATGATGTAAATATGTAACAGTACATATTGCTAATTTGTCTTACTGCTTTTTCAGTCATTGTTTGTGAAAAGTTTTAGGGGTGTGGCACACAACACATTTTGTTGCCCATGTTTAATCTCCTAATTCATTTTTTTCTAGTTCATATAGTGTTTAAAATAAATGTACCAATCTAGAAATAATTTATACATCTGAGTACATAATATAGTATGTTATGTAGTATATCAAGAAAGAAATTCCTTTTGTATTCCCAAGCATTTGAATGGGCTCCAGTGTTGTATTCCAGGGGAATATGAACATATGTTTTCAGTCCCCAAGAGTTTTTTAAATTTAAGCCACGTGTACAGGAAATATTTAAAAAAGAGATCATGTAATGACATCAGAGAAACAGTCAAATAGCAATAGAAACAGCTGTGTTTACTGCACACGAACAAAAGAAAAAGAATAATGAAGATATTGTTGAAAATGGAAATACCATTTAAGGTACACTAATATTTTGGGGACTGCACACAGTGATATGTTAAGATACATGAAATGAAAAACGATAGGCACTAGATACAGCCTTCCCAGTAGATACATAGACAGTAATTAATGTTGGTTTGTTTGTACATAAGACAGGGCTCCTTTATGGAGTTGGGCACATACATGCACACACTGAACAAGCCTTCTAGAGCCCAGGGCACTCACTCAATATGTGCATGCATGTGACGGTCACTTGGGCTAACACCAATGGGCATATTGGGCGTATTTTCAACTTGTACTGTCATTACCCTGGAGTGCAGGCTCTTTCAGTGTGCAGCTGAGGAGGGGAAAACATTTTTTATACTGTCTAGAAAGTTTAACCCCTGTGTTTTAAACTAACGGCAAATATGTTTATTAAGTAGGTATGGGTGCAATAGTAGATGGAACATATCTATGTAATAGTTGAAAATATGACACCAATCGAATACAGTTTCCAGTTGTAGTTGCAGTATTTACAAATCGCATCCACCCAATTCTTTTCACAAAAATTCCATAGACAGCAATTAAGTGTTTAGAGGCCACCAAGAGGTTAGCTATTCTGCGTCAGTGAAAACAGGGATTGTTTCCTATGTACAACACTCGCTTTTTCCTTGTGAACAGAAGATTTGCTTAAAGCTGATGACTTGTGCTTTTTTTTTAATAAGCTCCACAGCTCAACGAGGATCCCAAGAATCCATAACTGAGCAGAAGGGAGCTAAAGACTTAAATACTTCCCCTTTCTCCTGTTTGGTACTTTTTCCTCTTTTTTCCTCCGCACTTTAATAGCTGTGGGTTTGGAGTTTTAATGTGTCTGATAATATCACTTGGAAAAGAAGACGTGTGCATATGATCGCAATCACATGATGCTTTTAAGAAGTCCTTAATCACAAATACAAGGCTGGAACAAAGAATGTGTTAGACTTAGTATTATTGCTAGGCTTCTTAAATGCTGAAACTGGTAAGTTGGATTTCTTATTCCTTTATCACTAGTGATTCTGGTCTGGCATATTAGTTTCTGTTTTTGATAACGTCATTTCACAGATGTTTATTCAGAATTTTATTCTGAATGAGAAGTGTTTGTTTTTAGTGTAAAGGTCTCAGCTTTACTTTCTCTGCATATCAGGGTTTTTCCTATTACTAATTTACTTTAAATTGAATTGCTGATCATGTATTTGTAACATAAAATGTATTTGTATGGACAAGATATTTACTGCTTGATTACTGGGAAGGCTGTATTGGCTTTTAAATAGTTGTAATGAGTATTTTCCAGAATTACGGCAACTTAAGCTTTCTGCTCCCCCTCTAGATGTCTTTTCTACAATACAAAAATAAATTATGTTCATATTAGCCATTTAGGATGGCTGTATTTTAACTGAATAGTCCATTTTATATAAGTTGTTTTAGCATCTTGGTTATTTTCACCAAAAATCCACAATTGTTATATTTACAGCTCGTAAACCAACCATTCAGGATGTAATTTTAAACATTTAACGATATTAAAATTCAGCACATATTTATTCGCAAATTGTTGTATTGCCCATGCTTTTTCTTGAATGCTAAAATATTGCAGTGCTAATACGCATTGTGCACCAATTTTCGCAAATAAGATGGGTGTTTGCGTCAGTGTGGCCGCTGTGTGAGGTTTTTGTGCATGAAAATAGCGTTGTCAGTGATTTAAATTCGCAATTTGAAAAACTGCTTTGTGAATATTTTCTCTGCCACTAAAGTCGTGGCTTAACTCAGATGCAGAGTGTGTGCATAAATATTCACAATTTGTGATTTTGCCATATTTATGGACATTCGCAGTGCAGAAAGAAAACGCAATTCTGTTTGCACATTAAATACACCACTCTTATCCAGCTATATAAATATAACCACTCACAGGGCAAATATATTCACTTTGCAAACCATTTTGCCCTGCTTGAAGTTTACAAATGAACCCCAGTTTTTCCACTAAATAATACAATAGATTGGTTTGCTGAAAGTCGCCACAAATTTTAATACACTTTGCTAGAACACAGAAGCAAAACATGCTTCTATTTGTACAGGTGGCTACCCATTTAAACATAAATAACTAAACTTTCATTTTAAGCAGCAAAAATGATATAAAAATGGTATTTTTATAAATGATTACAGTATTTTCTGTTTTGTGCACTGTAACTGTTATTATAATAAGTGCTAGCGGTTTGCCATATACAGGTATAGGATCTATTATGCAAAATGATTGAGACCTGTGGTTTTCTGGATAAAGGATTTGTAATTTGGAATGGTAGTTCCAGTTGTGCCTGGACTTTCTAATAACTGGGAGACCAGCCTCTCTAGTAGTGGTGGGAAGGAGAGAAGGCTAGGCCTATGCACATTGTGGTTAAAGGGGATTCAGTAAGTAGTCTTCCTGGAGCCAGGGTTTGGCATGTTTTTGATCAGGAAGACAAATTATTGGTTGGGTTTGGGCACGACCCAGCTGTCTTGCTACCATTTGATAGAAAAAACAAAATTAATGGTAGATGTGGAACCTTAAATAGTCAGTACAGGGATTTAGGAGGCTAAGAGTTCTGTAAGATTAGAATTGGATCATGGGGGTAAAGTGAGGGGGCACATGTATACCTGTTACAGAGATCCCACTATTACAAAAAGATCTAACTCCCTAATAAATGATGTAAATGTAAAAATAAAAAGTAGTCACCTTCACTGCTTGTAAATGGTCAGAGCTTGTTAGGCAAAATGGGAGAGCTAAAGTTATTTACATGCACTGAAAATAATTAAATAATGAAATGTTACTGACTTGTGAATTTAGATGGTTACACCCTTTTTAGTAGGGGCAGAGGGATTAAAAAAAGATAAAGGATTTGGTCATTATGTAAAAATTAAAGCCATGCACTAAAGAAATGGCCAAGGATATCACTGGTGGTGTGTAGAAGCCCAAGTTGCAGAAGGCATGGGAGTGCAATGTATTATAGGTGTAGTTTCTACTAGCGGGAGAACAAGGGCTTTCAATGTTAGGATATAGAAAAGAGGGAGCAGTTCAAAAGGAAGACATGACTTGGTGTGGTTTGCTCTGGGAACAAGGCAAGCAAGCCAGGAGCCTGAGACGCTGGACTCAATATCCTACCTCATCCAGAAGGTGAAGTACTGAGGACTCCATACAAATGAGGCAGTGACCTTAGTGGGATAAAATATACCAAGGACCAAAACCCCAGTCCCTATGACCCTTTGTTGATAGACCTAATGCTTTTCCAAGAGTAAAAAGAAAACTTGCTTCAAATGGGGTGGAGTTGAGCATTAAAACCTTTGGGAAGCTCCTTCTTATGGAGTAGTGTAGTTATACGATCGATATGAACTGAAATGGAAGATAAATGCAAGTGAAATGGACACCCGGTTGTAGGAGATCTACCATGAGTTTGTAACACAAGAAAAGTGAAAGGAACTGGGCTAGCAATCTTCTGGGCCAAACAAAAATTGGATGAAACTTAAAGAACAGTCCACTAGAGCCATGCCCTTCATGTTTAGGAAGTTTAGTCTTGATACTTTATGCCATATAGGAGATATGATGGTGCAAGTTAGATTGTTTTAGGTGATTTTCATAAATGTCATGAAAACTTGTTGAAAGTCTTTGCAGTTTGGTAGTTTGGAGTATAAATACATATTTACCCATTCTATATTCAGGGAAATGTGTACTTTTCAAAATTATATTGCTTTCCCAGGGCTGATCCTATCAAATGTGGGGCCCAATTGGGACCATGTTGGCGGGGCCCCTAGACAAAGTGTTGCTGGCTACTGACACACCAAGTATTTAGGAAAATAAGGGCATACAGGCACAAATAGAAAGGAAAGGGGCAGACAAGGTAAGAGAGTGAGAGGGATGAAATAGGGGCACATAATAGGGGCACACAGGGTAAGAGAGAGAGGGAGGAAATAGGAGAGTGGACTGGGCCAATTAGTTTGGGGCAGGCTGGCCCGATTCAGCTTGGGAGCAAGCTTGGTTGGATTGGGGGCAGGCAGGGCCTATCAAGGTTGGAGGAAAGCTGGGCCTATGAGAGTTGGGGGCAGGCTAGACCTATGGAGTTGGGGGATAGGCTGGCTTATCAGAGTTGGGGGTGGGCTGGACCTATGGATTTGGGGATGGGCTGGACTCTCAAAGTTGGGGGCAGGCCAGGCAGCATCATGTGCTGAGGGAAATATTATCTGTGCTGCCCTGTGGTGTGGGGCCCCCAGAGGTGCGGGGCCCAATTGGTCCAATAGGCCTAAGGCCGGCCCTGGGCTTTCCCACATAAAATGCAGTAAATATGTTGCAGTAGTTGAGATGACAGGCATAGTAGTTTATATGCACTGTTTTAATTTGGGGTGCCCTTACATGCCTGATACTTGGGTAAACCTACACACATTGGGTTGTTTTTTTTTATTTTGTAGTAAAACTCTGGTATTCATATTAAGGATGTGTTATCTTGGTAACTAATGACCTATGTAAGATTAGATTATGTAAACTAGCAGTTTTGAGGTGAAAGACAAATAAAAATAACTTTCACAAAGCATTGCAATTATTTTGAAGTTGAAAGATGTATTTACCTATTTTGGAGTCGCCAGAATATGTTATTTCCAAAAATGTATGGTTTCCTAGATAAATTTGCTGTTAATGTAATGATTAGCCTTGGAAGTATGTGGATTACTGGCAATTTGGTAGTGTATTGCTGAGAGTTTTTGACCTACACAAGTCAGAAAACCTTCTCTAAATATATGTATTCTGTACTGGAGCATTTGTCATTCTATAATCCAGCTTTATAAATATATCCATGCACAGGGCAAATATATTCACTGTGAGAAACATTCTTTGCTGCGTGAAGTTTATAAATGAGCTCCAGTGTTTGCGTAGGGAGCTGAAGGTATGTCAATGGGAAAGAAGGTCCAAGAGCACTTGGCTTGGATTTTGTGGTATTGATTTTTTATATATCACATAGTTTACCAGCTAAGGAGAACATAGTATTACAAAAAAAGTTTCTAACATGTTTGTAAGATTCTCATTCATCCAGGTCATGGTGTTTTTTTCCTTGAAGTCTGTTCACCAGTCATCCAACTGTCTTTCTTAATTCAGAATAACTTGTAAATAGGATCTTTTTTCAGGAATATATTCTCTGGAATGTTGCTCCAATCAGCATAATCTGTTTATCATAAAAAAGTTTCTAACTATTTATATATCTAACTCTCCATTGGGAAATGTAATTATACTAAACTGTTATTTTTTGACTATGCAAATAAGTAACAACCTGATGAAAGCTTCCTTTTTAATAGTTCCAATTTTATTGTATCCTGCTCTCAGCCTGAAAACTATAGGCCTTTTAGTTGACATCAGTGGTAGTAAAGCTTTTTGGGTTATAAGGAATACTTGAATACATCTACACCTATTGTATTCTACAGAACATATCTGCTATGTAAATTCCAGCTCTGTATCCTGCTGAGCCACCTCCTGAAAAAACCTATACAAATAGAACTGGGAAGCTAATGAGTTGTTTTGTCAGATCTTGGTTGTATGAGGAGTCTTCTTATAGACAAGTCTTCTTCCATTCAGACTGTTCAGGCCTTGACTCCAAGGCCATCTCCTGTGAAACTTTTTGACATTTCATAGATTAGGCTTTCACTTGGACTTTTTGTTTTTTCATTTACTAGTCTTTTTGGTATAACGACTTCTGGGCTAATTTGCACTACCCCCTTGCCTATTCTGTCAAATACAAGAGTCCTCTGCACTCAACCCATTATCAATATATTTAAGACAGCGACATTTTGTGCATACTGCTACTAAAAAATGCCTTACCCTTTAAACAAAACAGGGATTGTTTGTCCATATATTGCAATATATTTAAGCTGGCCAACTAAGTCATCCCATATCTGGCCAGTCCTATGCTCAATTTCATTAAGAATTCTATTGCTTCATTATACATTTTACAAAGGGACTAGGTTTTACCTGCAACTTACTTGCTGCTTTCAAAGTAAACCTGAGAAAAAATAGGAGCAAACAACTAGAGCAGAGTAGAGTCCTGCGTAGAGTCTAGTCTGGCCTGCACCCACCACCCAAAAAGTTCCCCTACCTAAACGTGCTACCCAAATAGTTTACTTACCACCTAACCCGGGACCAGTGAAACCAGAAATGATGTCACACTGTAGCCGAAACAGATTAGTAAAATAACAAATTTTGCACACTCAGGGGAGGGACCAATCCCACACCTTAGCTGGATGTCCAGGTGGGTTACCTGCGGAATACCCACGTGATCAGGGAATCTGAACTTTCTGCCCAATCATGTGGTATTCCACAGGTACCCAACTCGATGCAGGACTCTAGAGCAAAGTTCCTATGGAATCCAGTAATGCTGCTAGAGTGATAGGAGTGTTTAGTAATCTGAGTTTAGAAGAACTCAGCATACTTAGCAGCCAACAGCCAAAGTAGATTCCCAAGGAAAGAGCTGAGTCGTTTAGAGGAGGAAAAGGAATCCTAAGTTGTTAAGTGGATGCTGCAGCCATACTATTAACCTTTTAACCAACAGAGTGCCAGGTATTTAAAGATTCCAAACAGGATTTTCACTGATTAAATTTTTTTGTCTCTGGTTAGTGAGCATGCATATGCTAGTGCATATCAGCCCTGTTACTAGTAATAACATGGATACACTGTAAAATTAAGAGTATTATTTTAAACAATAAAAATAAGTGGTAGAGATTGGGGCCTAGTTATGACACACTTGAAGTATAAGTGCTGGATTGACATCACTGAGAAGGGTTCTAAGGGCTAAGCTTGTTTAAAATAAGTCAACAGGTTTCAAGGTCAGCTATCAGATCAGTCTACCTAAATTCCACTTAACCAAGAACACTAAAACAAACAGAAATCAATTTACTTGTTTAGGAATTATTTATGCATAATAAGGGCTACATTAGTTACTCACTGGAAAATATTGCCTCTCATCCTAGCTGTGAGAACATTGTAGGCCAGATGTGAACATATACTTGTGCCAAGAGAAACTGCAGTTCCACCAAGGGAAAAATGCCAGGAATCTTGTGTGTTGCAGTCTGGTCTACTGCTAGCCAAATTCCTTCTTCCTTTAACTCCTTTAAGTGCCTGTGGGTCTTAACTGTACCGCCTGTTGCCACGTAAACATTGCCATAGGTCAAAGAGCTGACCAGAAGAATAAAATCAAGAGTATGGCCCTTTAAAATCCAGCAGCATTTTACAGTCCACAGCATTTTGTGCTTTGGAGGTTGCTTTGTTTTTGTTGAAAATTATAGGATCAGCTGTTTGCAATCTAAAGTAATGTTGCCTTGGAAACTAAACACATCCATGCTAACCCAAATTACTTCACACAGATTTGCCAGCATTATAAAGGTTGTGCTGTGTGATTCTGGTGTGGAAATATTTATTACATCTAAGATGTAAAAGAGGCTCTTGAGTTTGTTTTGCAGGATCTTCAAATCTTTGCTTTAACTCTTTAAGTCACCCATAGGCAACATGTAGATGGAGGGAACAAGTGGCCTTCAGTGTATGGTCACCGAAGGGGTCCCATAACAAAACAAAAACTATGAGAAAAAAAAGAGTTATGCTCACCACTAAATTTGAAACAAGGGATGCAATGAGGCTGTGATCAAAACATCTATACAGATAAAGACAAGAGTTCCTCTGCACTCGCCAATAATCAGTATGCTAACACCATTGAAATATTTTTGCATTAAGCTACCAAAATGTCCTCCCCTTTAAACAAAATAGGGATTGTTTATACATATATTGCAATATATTCCAGCTGGCCATCTACAGCAGTCTGGCCAGTTCTGATTTATTAAGTATGCTAGAACATATTGGCCACTATTGAATCACCTGACTGTAGCTGATGGGAATGATGGGAGCTACAAAATTGGGCTGGCCTGTGCCCCTGTATAAACTATATGCTAATCAATATGCTAAGGACATTCTGTCCCTTAATCTACCAAAAATGTCCTTCCCTTTAGGCAAAACAGGTCAACTATGTCAAATTGTGTTGTCCTAGCTTCCTGCATTCACCAGCTCCAACCTTCAGGCTACATGGTGGGCTGCAATTGGTCCATCAGCTCTTCTAGATTCCTGCATGCAACATACTGGCCTTCAATTGATCCTTTAATATCCTAAATGCCTTCCTATCCTAAATGCCTTCCTGCCGCTAGGTATGGGTCACACACACTTACTCTTCTTCTTTGGAAAGCAGTGGATGGTTTGGACACTCACAGCACAGAAACGTATGCATAGAGCACACATTTATCAGTGTACAAACATGCAGTTGGTTGTCGTTTTATTTTATTTTTTTTATTTTTGGGATTTTTAGTAAATCTATTTCTTTTCAGTTCCACATTGCTGTTTATTTCTTGTTTGTGCCTGTAAAACATTAATTGCACAGCAAGACTATTGGAAGTTGGATTTTGGCCACCAATCTAAAGGATTGCATCAACACGCAGATCTAGGGCATTTGCATTGAGCCCCTTCTAGTCACAGATAATTTCTTTATTCCTGTCCTATCTTATATATATGTATTTAGGTTTAAATGCTTAAGGGTAGCACTAACACACATATCATGTAGCAGCAGCAGAGGCCAGTCTGTGAGATCTTTGCCTTAAGCCTTATGTACCTTAAAGCAGCCCTGTGCACTGAGACTTCGAAATCTAGATTTACAACGTACATATGAAGCTTCAAATATGCTGTGCTCACTGCCATCCTGTTGTTAGCTTCTGCCCTCAGTTATATCAGGTTGTATGGGGTCAGTGTAGGACAGTTCTCGTTTATCTACATCTGCAGATCAGCTAAGCAGTTTTGGTGAATATGCCATTTAGTATGTAACCAGTAAAGTTTCTGTAAATGCAGTTGCTGTTAAAAACAGTTTATCTCTTTTTTCTTAATTGTGTCTAACTCCAGGTGGTAGCTTCTGTGACTAGCTGGCAGCCCTGATGCCTACCTCATTATTATTGCTGCTCTGAAACTGGTTGGCTACATCTACAGCAACAGTTCATCAGTGCTATACAAACAAATCTGCTATATGTGTACCTTCCATCTTAAGTGAAAGACATAGGGGCAAATTCACTAAAGGGTGAATTTTGGCTCTGCCACATTTCGGGGCACTTCGTCAGTCTAAGACCTGGCGAAGGAAACTCTTGTGAAATTCGCCATTTTGTGAATTTGCGGTGTAACAGTCATTTGTCTGAGCAAAAATTTGCTTGGTGATAGGTTGCAAAACTACGCTAGCAACATTCTCTTTCACTAGTGAATTGTCCTCTACGTCTGTTTGTAAATTGGCGATGTCTCTGTGGATGTTATTTCTTGCGAATTTTCGCTAGTGACGGCCACTTCACAGCCCTTTAGTAAATCTGCCCCATAGATTACCATGAAAGGGGAAAAACTGTGTACAGTCATTTGTGGTCCTCTGAATGCTGTAGTAAGCGGATTTTGGAGCATTACTGATCTGAGTAACAATGTAGGTGCGAGGCCTTTGAAATCTAGTCTGGCATTGCTAGCTAGCAATGCCCAGGAGGATTCCAGAGCCCCAGATCAGATATAGCATTAAAGTGGACCTGTTACCCAGACACAAAAATCTGTATAATAAAAGTCCTTTTCAAAAATTAAATCCAATTTTTTATTAAAGCATTCATAGCTGTTAAAGCTCATTTAAAAATCTCAGCTGTCAATCAAATATTGTCTGCCACTCCTCTATGCCATGGGCATAGAGGCAGGGCAGACAATTACTTAAACTTTCGATTCAGCACTTCCTAAATGTCACTGCTCTCCACATATTCCCCCGCTCTCTTTACCATTTAAATGTGTAGCCAGAGCATGTGGATGGACATCGGGTCCCCCATTCTGGTGCACAAACAAGATTCTGAGATGATGCAAGGATTGCCTTAATAACAGTGTCCACAAAATGGCTCCTGCCTACTTGCTATAATTATGAATTCCCAGACTGAAGGAAACAAGATTCAAATAATTTATATAGTGTAATTAAAGTTAATTTTGCTTGGCTACTGTGATAAAATAAGGATTTTGAATAATTTTTTGGGGTGACCGGTCCCCTTTAATAGAACCTTTCAAATAATAACTACTCATATTTTCTTCCTGACACACAAATAATTCTACAACCACAAATGTCTTTGTCAGCAACAATAAATAAAAATGACAGGCAAGCAAAACGCTTGACCATTAACTGCTAGCTTCAGATCCACTAAAGGTACACCACAAACAACAAAAACAAGATCTTGATCCAGATAATGCTTCTAGCACCAATACATATATACAGGACCTCTGATCATTTCTACAATCTTTTAACCTTCTACGTTCTGTGGAAAAGTATCTTGAAATGCCACAGAACGTAGATTCTACGTTCTGCAGCATATGCGTGCGGGGGAACTGAGGATCGGCTTTAAATGCTGCTCGCTCCTTCCACGCTCGCTCAGAAGCCCCTAGGCAACGAGCGGAGCAGGTGGGAAAGGGGCCCCAGGGGCGCGATCTTCCAGGGGCCCCATAGACGCAGCAGACAGACGTGTCTGCGCGCTGCTGCTGCCTGCACTTCCGTGTTCCTCCAGCGACACCCATGCCTGTGATCAAAGGATCTGGCGACTCCCTCCTGCTCCTCCACTCCTCCTGCCATCATGGACACAGATCTGCAGCTACACACCCCAGGTTAGTGTAACACACACACACAAAATACACTTACACACACTTTATACACTAATACATGCTTAGATTTACACTAACACACACTCACATACATTTTTGGGGGATCAGGGGGGGTCACACACACTTGGGGGGCCACACACACTTGCACACATGCACAGAACATGCAATTTACCAATTGTACACATACATACACACATACGCTGTTGTGTATCTTTTTTTTTTTTTTTTTTTCCTTATCGCATCTTTGTGTTTTTGACTGAAAAAAAAATGTTTTATTGCCTTTGCGAATAGCGCTACCCGTACTGTGCAATACCTTTTGTATGTTATTTCGGTGATTATATTGAAATTTTGGGGATTTTGGTGCATTGTTGGCCATTTTATTGCATTTTCAGCTCTGCATAACTGTTGCTTTATTCTGTCCGTAAAACCTATTTTGCCAAGCTAAAATATTCAAACTTTAATTCTGATGTCTGATTACACTAGACTGGAAAAAAAAGCATTGATTTTTGTGGTTTTATTGGATTTTAGTAATTTATTTGAATTTCACACTTTGTGTATTATTTTGTTATGCCTTGTAAATTTTATCTACTAAATATATCCAATTGGGCGTCTCTGTGCACCAAAATCTGTGAATATTGGGCATCAAAGTGTTCAGTAGACCCCTTTCGTTCATATTTAGGATGATTTATGCTGATACGTTACAAAATGTGATTTTCACAAATTTGCTAAAAACCGTTATGTTCAGCATTCCTTTACAGTTTGGCAGTTTGCAGTAGAAACACATATTTACACATATGAGATTGGTCAGAATGTGTACTTTCTGAAAATATATGGTTTTCTGGGGTCTCTGTACTGTTAGGGGGTTCTAATGTTGCATAATACACACACCAGGTGCTTATATTGCAACAGCCAGCGCGTCAGCCGTGAAAATTTATATACACTATTGTTATTTGGGGGTCTCTGTGCGCCACATAGTTTGGTATATATATGCATATTGGGCATCAAAGTGTTCAGTAGACGTCTGTCGTTCATATTTAGGATGTTTTATGTTGATATGTTATGAAATGTGGGGCATATAATGGAGTAAAATTCAAGCTTTGTGACGATTTTCAGGAATTTGATAAAAAACGTTACGTTCAGCAGTGCTTTGCAGTTTGACAGTTTGCAGTAGAAACACATATTTACCCATATTGGATTCGTCAGAATGTGTACTTTCTGAAAATATATGGTTTTCTAGGGTCTCTGTACTGTTAGGGGGTCTTATGTCACATAATACACTAACTGGTGCTTATATTGCAGCAGCCAGCACATCAGCAGTGAAAATGTATATACACTATTGTCATTTGGGGGTCTCTGTGCGCCATATAGTTTGGTATATCAATGCATATTGGGCATCAAAGTGTTCAGTAGACCCCTGGCGTTCATATTTAGGATGTTTTATGCTGATTTGTTACAAAATGCGGGGCATATAATGGGGTAAAATGCAAGCTTTGTGTTGATTTTCAGAGATTTAAAAAAAAGCGTTATGTTTAGCTTTGCGGTTTTGTAGTTTGCAGTAGAAAGACGTAATTGCCTGCTTTAAATTCATCAGAATGTGTACTTTCAGAAAATATATGGTTTTCTAGGGTCTCCTCACTGTTAGGGGGTCTCATGGCACATAAAACACATACCAGGTGCTTATATTGTGGTATACGTGAAAATTCATATACACTATTTGAACTTGGGTAAATCTATGCATATTGGGCATCAAACTGTTTAGTAGACCCCCGTGTTAATATTTAGGATGCTTTATGCTGGTTATGATACATGGACAATACGATGCTGGAAAGTTGAAGCTTTGAGGCAATTTTCAGGTATTTCACCAAAACTGCCAAATTTGGGAAAGCCTTGCGACTCAGTAGTTTGGAGCAGAAAGGCATGGGTACCCATTTTAGATTCTGAATGTGTACTAGAATGTGTACTTTCCAAAAATATGTAAACATATATTTGTGTTTTTACCCCACAAAAATGCAGTCATTGTGTTGATTTTTCATTAGCTGAAGTTACCCACAGGACTATTTGTATGCGCTAACTTAATTTTGGGGCCTCTAGATGCCATAAACTTTGTTAAACTCAGTAGTTTGGAGCAGAAAGGCATGGGTACCCATTTTAGATTCTGTAGAATGTGTACTTTCCAAAAATATATAGTTTTGGGGGGTAAACATATATTTCTGTGTTTTTACCCCACAAAAATGCAGTCAATGTGTTGATTTTTCATTAGCTGAAGTTACCCACAGGACTATTTGTATGTGATAACTTAAAGGGATACTGTCGTGGAAAAACATGTTTTTTACAAAATGTATCAGTTAATAGTGCTACTACAGCAGTATCCTGCATTGAAATCCATTTTTCAAAACAAGAAATTGATTTTTTTTATATCTAATTTTAAAATTTGCTATGGGGCTAGACATTTTGACATTTCCCAGCTGCCCTCAGGTCATGTGACTTATGCTCTGATAAACTTCATTCACACTTTACTGCTGCACTGCAAGTTGAAGTGATGTCATTACCCCCTCCCTCCTACAAGCTGCTGTAATGTAAATAGAGCCTTGTCTGCTGAGCCTGTCAATTGAACAATAGGCAGGAATCAAGATAAGCTCTCGCTGACACCACTTCAGAAGGATTGAAATCCTGCATACAAACATATAAATAATAATAATATAGTCCTGTGATCACTGCCCCCACTTACGTTTAAAAAAAAAAAATATATATATATATATATATATATATATATATATATATATATATATACACACACACATACACACACAATTCATTTTGGACACTGGAAAAAATATTTTATATAGATAGTTTATTATATTTGTTTACACAAAAATGAATGGCAGAAACTAGGGAAGATTGTAACATACTTACCGTGATCTTCCTTTCCTGTACGAACTCCATGTCAGTACTTACCGGGTTAGCCCCTCCCCCATGCTCCCATCAGAAGGACCCTCCCCAAGTCTTTAAAGACCGGCCACACCCACCTACCGGCGTCTTTGTAACAAGCTTCTAAAATCACTTGAAAAAGGGCGGGCCGTACTGACATGGAGTTCGTACAGGAAAGGAAGATCACGGTAAGTATGTTACAATCTTCCCTATTCCCTTTACGAACTCCATGTCAGTACTTACTGGGACGTAGCAAGCTAGTATTTTCCCAGTGGGAGGATAATAGGCTCTTAACAAGAATCTGTAGCCATAGATGGCAAGACTTTGAAGAGACCAATCATGCAACTTCTATAAGTGAATGTTAAGATTCCCGGTGAAAGCTCAAGAATAAGTGACAGGGATAAGAATAGTCTTATATCATAGGCTCTATACCCCAGAAAAAGAGACGTTAGCCCAGCGTCAGTGTGAGGAAAAGATGAATTCCATAACAGCTTGACTCTTCCAGAAGAAAAAGAGAGAGAGGGATGAAGACCTCCCTTCACCTGGCAAACTCAACAGTTTAAAATACTTACTCTCCTACTCACCAGAAAGCATCCATCACATGTATGCTTAGTTTCAGTGCAGATTTGTAAAGCACCTGTAAAAAACACTTGGTAGGAGTTAGAATCCCAAACAGACCCCTTTGTATGTGTGGCCTGTTTAGAATATAAACAAAAGTGCCGGGCATAAAATGCACAATGAGGCATACTTGAGGCATGTACTTGATGTACTTGAGGCATGTACTTACTCTCCTACTCACCAGAAAGCATCCATCACATGTATGCTTAATTTCAGTGCAGATTTGTAAAGCACCTGTAAAAAAACACTTGGTAGGAGTTAGAATCCCAAACAGACCCCTATGTATGTGTGGCCTGTTTAGAATATAAACAAAAGTGCCGGGCATAAAATGCACAATGAGGCATACTTGAGGCATGTACTTGATGTACTTGAGGCATGTACTTACTCTCCTACTCACCAGAAAGCATCCATCACATGTATGCTTAATTTCAGTGCAGATTTGTAAAGCACCTGTAAAAAAACACTTGGTAGGAGTTAGAATCCCAAACAGACCCCTATGTATGTGTGGCCTGTTTAGAATATAAACAAAAGTGCCGGGCATAAAATGCACAATGAGGCATACTTGAGGCATGTACTATAATGCCTAACTATCTGATTGGCTAGCAATTAGATCTGCTCTAACTGGAAAGCAAACCCAGAGAACAGGGACATGGGAACCTGAAACTTATCTGGGGTGAGAATTACTTACTCCGTGTATGATCCTTACGATGGAAACACTGGTACCAACCTCTAGAAGATAATGCCAGATGGAGACAGGGCAATTACCTGAAGAATAAAACCCCAGTTGGATGGCAGAGCATAGCCTTGTGAGACATAGAACTGGTAACCCCTAGAGGATTTCGGAGTCAGAATAAAATAACCCAAGCAATACTATGATAGCCACAAGACTCACATAGGCAGGTTGTAGAGTAACCTGGAGAGATGCTCAGAGTCTCATGAGACCAATCAGATTTCCTCCTTCCAGCAAAGGAACATGTGTAGATGTAGGAAATTCAACCATCCTATATCATGCGAACTTCCTCAATGTTCTGCATTATTAAAATGGCAGGGGTTAGCCCTGCAGCCATATGTCTTTTGTGTCAGTGTGTTCCTCACATTGACTATATTTGAGGTAGCTGAATCCTCTTACCTTGAGTACCAGGCTGCCCACCATTGGGCATGCAGAGGATGTGCGTAGGCATCAATTGCTCAAGTACTTAGGACTGGACTGATCATAAGGATGTTTGAGTAACATCAGAAGGCTTCCAATCCACCAGACTAGACCTACTGTGTTAGATGAATGAACCTCCTGTCAGATGACCGAGACTTGCCGGGTCAGATACTAGGTCCAGTAAACTAGACCTAATGGGATAGGTGAACCAGACCTACAAGGAAAGGTGAACCATCCTACCGAGAAAGGTGAACCATCCTACCGGGAAAGGTGAACCATCCTACCGGGAAAGGTGAAACATGCAGACTGTGAACTATGCCCACTGGGTCAGGTGAACTATACACGCTGAACTGGGACAATTTCGGTACTTAATTTCCCCAGTTATGCACCAATGAAATAGAAGTAAGGGAAGTGCACACACCTCAAGAAATGCAAGACTGATATAATCTTTAAGACAGTCTTTAAGATGTTCTGTTGTGAGGCAATAAAATGGGTAGAACCTGTAGGTATGTAACCGTGACGATGCAGATTCCATACTGGTGGTTCAGGAGGACACCGATATAAAGAGAGGGAAGAATCAACACTCACTAGATGCTTCCATCATTTGCAGTCTAAATCAGTACCCATATGGTATGCAGAACAGCTAGCCTCAAAACATGGATACTCCATTTTTTTTTTTTTTTTTATCTAGGAGACTAGACAAACAAATGGACAACTGACTAAGTCTGTTTTCTAGACACAGAGCAGATACCTGGCTTTTGGGCCACAGAGATGTTCTGTTTTGCTGGTAGTATGACTTAAACCACAACAGCGATGTTCAGCCTGTATCATATTTTATACCACGGCAATCTAACTGCCAGGAGAGCTTATATAGGTAAGATTTAATAACAATTAAACTTAGCGATGCAACCCTAGTGACTGAACAAAGGTCATCTCCGAGGGGTGTGATGTGTGTGTTATGACAGTGGGTTTATTAGTAGTATGTGCCAATGCATAATTCTGTGTGGCAGTCACCACCTACGGCCCTTAGGAGGGACTAAGGAGCTATCCAGCTAAGGGCACAATCGGGTCTGGACCTCCAGGTACAGACATGGACGTAACTACTGAAGAAGCAGACCCCGCGGCTGCAGGGAGCCCAGGAGGCATAGGGGCCCCATGAGGCCAAAATAATGCTTTATCTCAACATGCATTAGCCATGCACATATATGCAGATGGCCCATACACATATACATATATGTATACATATATACTGACATATATACACACACACACACACACGCATGATACGCACACATGTAAGACTCTTATGCAGAACACTTACACGCTACAGTTAACCATTGGTTAAGCATTCATTCTGAAGGTATTGGCTTTCTTAGGATAAGCATACTTCTCGGATGATTAGACGACTTAGTCTTATATAAAGCCACCATAAGTGATCCTTTAGAGACCACCAACAGGGTGTAGAGCCATGGTGCTAGCATGTATTAAGCCACATGTATTGTAATGGCAGATTATTACATAGGCCTCTGTTGAGGACCTAGAGATACTGCTCTCTGAGAGTATACTGACCAACCCCAGAGCTCCAGCTATGGATATTGAATAATACTGCCTATTTGACCGGAATAAGGAGCAACCTGCCTTGGCCCTCCAGTAATGCCGACAGTGAATTGCAACACAAAACAGGGAAAAACTTGCAGAGAAGGGCCCCAAACATTGTGTTGTACAATTAATACCTGTAATCCATATAGCAGACAGGCTTAGCCGTTCCTGCTGTGTATATCAGAAACAATATGTAAACTCACCTAGCACAGGGAGAACATCAACCTGATACAATTCCATGTTTAATTGAATTAAATAATACCTTAACATAGAAGAATGCATTGTATTATAAGACATTCAGATGTAAGTGTATTAGATCCTGCAAAGCAAAGATACAATCACAGCAACATGTTATACATAGTTTGAATTAGCTGCTGTTTAGAGCAAGCATACAGTATATCAAAGCCTAGCCGCCAGCCCAGGGATGCATTCATAAGGGCTACTGGTTCCAGGAGAGCAATACTGGAGAGCAATACTGATTCCAGAAATAGCAAAAACCTCAGCACATCACCTCACAGAACAAATAGCAGCATTCATTAGGGCTATTGTTGTCAGGTATGCAAATGTACAGGACTCAGTACACTGTAGTTTTGCATAGGATAGTGTTAGCCACTAGAACTATTGGAATAAAGTGAGCAATTAGCCAGAACTCAGCATACACTGCTGGTTTCAGGTGAGCAAAAGGTCAGAGCCTTGCACAGTGCAGATCAGCAAAGGATTAGCTCAGTACACTTCAGAACAGAATATGAACATGTTCCTTACCTGTAGCTCCTAATGCCAGGCTGTAAGTAGGTCTCTAATGCCACATATTGCAGGACACCAGGTTCATTGTTAACAGGCCTCACAAGTTTACTGATAGCAGTACTTACCTGAGGCTGCTGGACAGAGTTTCCAGTCTGCAGAGTTAGAGAGTGGGCGGGGCCATCTCCACTTGCTATAGCTGGCAGTTGCACAGGAATCACCTGATTATACTCAGCTGGTGTCTGCACATACAGAGGAATCCCATAATTGTGTTCAATGGGGGGATCACTTTACCAGTGGAACCCGCTGATTAAACTCAGGTGCTGTCTGCAGAAGCAGGTAACCAAAAGCAACTGCTGTGGTTACACAGAGGCAAATTGGATAATTGGTATCGCCTAACAGAGCCATGCACTGTTTCTAGCTGAAACCTATAAGGCGGACATTTTTTATTTTTTTTTTTAAATGACCTCCACCTTAGGAAAGTCTGCTGAGGGAGGCAGCTGGCCATGGAACCTGTCCTCCATTTAAAAGACAAGAAAAACAAAAGAAAAACAGGAGGCAGTAAGACTCAGGCCCCTAACTAATTTTGCCTAATAATAGGCTGACCCTTTAACTGCCGCCTCCCTCGCCCATCCGTAAAAATAAAGGGTGTGTAGGGGCCACATACACCACTGCCCCTGGACGCCTTTTGGGCAGGTCAGGAGGGCACACCGGATGGGGGGACAAGCACTTGCCGTCGAATGCTCTGACAGCAATACAGAAACGCAACTGAAACACAGGCAGACCAGGAGTAGCAAACATTGCACACCAGTGCCTTACCTGATCCAGAAGCTGAAGCACAGACGACTCCAGGATATGAGGCCGAGTGCTGGGGAACAAAAGGTCCCATGGACCAAAAACCCCTGTCCCTAGGACGCCTTATGGGCAGGCCTATGCTTTCCCAAGGTTAAAAGAAAACCATTTTTGCTTCCGATGAGAGCAAAATGAGAAGGAAAAAAAGACGCCGGTAGGTGGGTGTGGCCGGTCTTTAAAGACTTGGGGAGGGTCCTTCTGATGGGAGCATGGGGGAGGGGCTAACCCGGTAAGTACTGACATGGAGTTCGTAAAGGGAAACAGGAGTACACTCCCAGGACTGATGACAGGGAATAGAAAAAAAGGATAAAATAAGGAGGACATACTTGAGAACCAGGAAAACTTAGGAGGAAGTCTAGGAAGGGTTAAAATAGCTCAGGAGAAAGGAGGCAGTAAGTAGTTAATGTAAAAAGAAGTATTGCAGGCAGGAAAGGAGCAAGGTCTGTGTGAGGTGGATAGCAGAGGGAACTCACAGCTCCTTTACCTCATCTAGTAACCAGTAAAACAAACTAGGAAGGCAGCAAGGAGAGAAAGTGCCCCCCTCCAAAGGAATGCAGAGAACAAACTTACAGAAAGGCAGGAGCTTTGATAGTAGTCTGTGGGAGGAGGGGCTGCTAGTGCACGCTGTAGAGTAGGCAGGGCATAGGAAAGTGAAAGTAATTGCTTCCCTGCAAACCATGTGACCGCTCTCCTCCAGACATCACACGCATGGGCAGAGAGGGGAGGGGGAGTGTACAGCTATATTCTCATGTCGTAGTGCGACCTGGCTTTTCATTACAGAGTGGCTGCCTCCAGGCACACAGGTAATGCTGTGCCTGCTGTTAGAGCAGCACAGGATGAATGTGTAATGAGCAGAAATGGAAGCCCCCATGACAAAATACAAACTAAAATAACTGATGCATGGATTTGTGGATTAACATTTTATTTGCCAGACAGTGTTTATGGATGTGTGTTTTTTATAAAAATGCAAAAAAAATTTTTTTTTAAAAATGACGACAGATTCCCTTTAATTTTGGGGCCTCTAAATGCCAGATACTTTGGTAAACCTATGCACAGTGGGAACCAAACTGTTTGGAGGACCCCTGGCAATAATAGTTAGGATGCTTTTTCTTGGTATGTAATGATACATGGGCAATATGATGCTGGAAAGTTGAAGCATTGAGGCAATGTTCAGATATTTCACCAAAACCAACAATTTTGGGAAAGCCTTGTGACTCAGTAGTTTGGAGCAGAAAGGCATGGGTACCCATTTTAGATTTGGTAGAATGTGTATATATTTCTGTGTTTTTACCCCACAAAAATGCAGTCACTGAGGCTCATTTATAAAGACTGGGCAAATTTGCACCTGGGCAGTAACCTATAGCAACCAATCAGTGATTAGCTTTTTTCAGCCAGCTGCAGGTTGAACCCTGAAAGCAATCATCTGATTGGTTACCATGAATTACTGCCCAGTTGCAAATTTGCCCTGTGTTTATAAATAACCCCCAATGTGTTGATTTTTCATTAGCTGAAGTTACCCACAGGACTATTTGTATGTGCTAACTTCATTTTGGGCCCTCTAATTGCCATATACTTTGGTAAACCTATGCACAGTGGGCACCAAACTGTTTGGAGGACCCCTGGCAATCATAATTTGGGCATTTTTTTGTGTTAACTAATGATACGTGGGTGATATGATGCTGGAAAGTTGAAGCATGAGGCAATTTTCAGATATTTCACCAAAACTGCCAAATTTGGGAAAGCCTTGCGACTCAGTAGTTTGGAGCAGAAAGGCATGGGTACCCATTTTAGATTCTGTAGAATGTGTACTTTCAAAAAATATATGGTTTTGGGGGGTAAACATATATTTCTGTGTTTTTACCCCACAAAAATGCAGTCAATGTGTTGATTTTTCATTAGCTGAAGTTACCCACAGGACTATTTGTATGCGCTAACTTCATTTTGGGGCCTCTAATTGCCATATACTTTGGTAAACATATGCACAGTGGGCACCAAACTGTTTGGAGGACCCCTGGCAATCATAATTTGGGCGCTTTTTCATGGTACGTAATGATACATGGGCGATATGATGCTGGAAAGTTGAAGCATTGAGGCAATTTTCAGATATTTCACAAAAACCATCAATTTTGGGAAAGCCTTGCGACTCAGTAGTTTGGAGCAGAAAGGCATGGGTACACATTTTAGATTTGGTAGAATGTGTGCTTTCCAAAAATAGTTTCCAAAAAAAGTTTGGGAGGGGGATAAATATATATTTCTGTGTTTTTACCCCACAAAAATGTAGTTAATGTGTTGATTTTTCATTAGCTGAAATAACAAATAAAAAAACAAACAAATACAAAAAGTATTGTAGAAGTGATACCTATATTGGCTAACAATAAAAAAAATACATTACAAGCTTTTGGAGCACCAAGGCCCCTTCGTCAGACAAAATACAAATGAAAGCTAGAAAGGCACAGCATATATTCTGTTAGATCAGTGAAAGGTATTCATGGTTACCCTCAGGACTATTTGTATGTGCTAACTTCATTTTGGGGCTTCTAAATGCCATATACTTTGGTAAACCTATGCAGAGTGGGCACTAAACTGTTCGGAAGACCCCTGGCAATCATAATTTGGGTGCTTTTCTTGGTATGTAATGATACATGGGCGATATGATGCTGGAAAGTTGAAGCTTTGAGGCAATTTTCAGATATTTCACCAAACTGACAATTTTGAGAAAGCCTTGTGTCTCTGTAGTGTGTAGCCGCAAGGCATGGGTACCCATTTTAGATTTGGTAGAATGTGTAGTTTCCAAAAATATATGGTTTTGGGGGGAAAACATATTTTCTGTGTTTTTACCCCACAAAAACTGCAGTAAATATGTTGATTTTTCTGGAGCTGAAATAAAGTCCTGAACAGTTTGAATGCTCTAACTTCATAATGGTGTCTCTAAATGCCAGATACTTTGGTAAACCTATGCACAATGGGCATCAAACTGTTCAGTGGACCCCTGGCAATCATATTTCAGGTGCCTTTTCTTGGTACCTAATATAGTGTGGGATATACGGAGCAGCAAAATAAAACCCTTGAAGTGATTTTTCTGAATTTTTTTTTATAAAAAACGCTATGTTCAGACAAGCTTTGATGTTTGGTAGTTAGAAGTAGAGAGACATAGTTAACTATTTTGGAATCAGCAGAATGTGTACTTTTCAAAAATGTATGGTTGTCTCGGGTAAACCTACAGTTTCAGGATTTTTTCGCCTTGGAATCTAAAGTATGCCGTTTTCTGCCTTAGTGCTTTCAAAATTCGGTAATATACTGCAGGGAGTTTTTGCTGTACAGAAGTCCTAAAACTATACATATCTGGTATTCTCATGTTCAAGAGACATAAGGCTTTCCAAATCAGTTGGTTTTTCATCCGTAAAATGAAATATTTTTCTGGTATAAATTGATATACTATGAAAAATGGTATTTTTAAATTTTTTTTTGTATTTAGCGCTATACATTTTTTTGCACAGGTGGAAATACATGAAAACTCAGATTTAGAACGATCGTTTTCTCACGAAAAAAACAATGTATAGTTTTCCTAGGTAAACTATAGGTTTCCCCTCAGAAAATGCATAAAATGTTTCAAAAACGGCTGGCATTTCAAGTAACCAAAATGTGAAATCTTAAAGGGTTAAAGAAGATTTATAAAGTACATGCAAGTGATGCAAGACACTGATTTGGAACAAGCTCAAGATGACATAGAAACAGCAACATACCAATAAGACATGCACATCTATCTACACACAACATAAAGACACGCAAAATGCCCATGAAGATTTAGTTTATGGCTTGATCATTAAGCTTCCTAGCTCAGATCCAGACGCATTTATTTTCTAAACGTATTTTTCATCTTCTGGCAGGGTATCTAAAGAGCCCTGGCCAGTTTGTACATTGTCCAATAAATAAGAGATGCTAGTTACCTCAAACCAATGCCAAACAAACTTTCGATCGAAACCTTGGGGTGCACCTCCGCCGTACGTGCAACTATATCAATCCACAAAATAAAGTTTTCCAAGGAACGATCCAGACTGCAGGATTAACTGCTCAATTAGGTGTTTATTGTTCAACAGTGTTGAACAATAAACACCTAATTGAGCAGTTAATCCTGCAGTCTGGATCGTTCCTTGGAAAACTTTATTTTGTAGTTTGTACATTGTGTTTGCCTGCATACCTGAGCCATTCTTGTGAGGCAAAAAGGCAGAGTACAGCTATAGAGACACAAAGTTTGGACTTTGTACACAAAGAGAGAGAGAAAAATTGCCAGTGCACAGTTTGCCTTTAAAAATAATTATTACAAAAAATGAGGTGTTAGTACCACACTTTGACCAAAATATGTAAGCTCACATGCCACATCAAAGCCCCTCACTGTGTACAAATATTGGCTATTTATTGTTTATAGCAGTTGGTCAACTCCACAGCGTGGGTTAGACCGAGCGCTGGCGATTTCTTTCTGTGTTTCAAAGTTTGGACTGGCAAACAAAGGTATGAGGTCACTTAAAAAAAAAAGGATTTTACCACTATCCCTTTTTAGCATCAGAAAATTTAACAGGGTTCTTTGTTGGCATGGGCAGTTTCTGTCATGTGTATCACGAACAAAACAGCCAGCTAGCACGTTTGTAGATGTAGAAACTGTGATTCAGTTGTGCACCATGGCAAGAGTTGTAATTTTTGCCTTGGGGAAGGCCATGTTTATTATAACTGCCCAAATGGATGCAAATCGCAAAATGTTGCCCTGGGGGGACAAAGTAAAGCCTTCAGCCAAACCTTTGGGGAAATCCAAATGGAAGACATATTCAGAACAGCAGTTCCCAGGGTGTTTCCCAATGTTCCTGATGAGAGAGATGCTGGTGATGCCATGGAATGGACACTACTATTTTGGAAGAGATGGAGGAATCTTCAGTCTAGGGTTTGTCATCCGAGGAGTGGAAAGGCCACCAAGGCTCAGGCCTAGGGAGACCTGATGATGAAAATTGGAACGAAGGGGAGGGGACAGGGCTGACAAACGGCAGCGGGCCTAGGGTGCCCGCTATGTAAATTCGGCCCTGCGAGGAGTCTTCACCTGCGACTGTGAGACTCGGTAGAGCAATAAAGACTGGGGTGAACCTATAGACGATTTGCAGCTTTCTTTGAGAAAACACCTGAATCTCTTGCGGCATCAAAGCCAAAGAAGTAGGTATTAAAGGACAAGCACAAAGGAAATGCTGACATTGCTAAATCAGTTGCTGCTGGACCACCTGAGGAAGCAGGGACCACTTCATTGCTGTTTGAAGAGATTGCTCACAAGAAGACCAAATCCCAGTGAGACAGGCTTTTCCATGCTCAGATCACTGGCTATCTGTTTACCTTAGTCTTAGAAGCATTTACAATAGAGTTTGTTCATACCTCCCAACATTTTGGAAATAAAAAGAGGGGCACATTTTTTACCACGCACATTTTTGTGGACACACCCCCTAATTACCATGTTCATTTTACAAAATTTGGCAGGTTATGAAAGTTTCAACATATTTCTGTGTTTTTTTTTCAGTTATTACAGTTTTAATAAGGAAGGTGAATTGCCATTCATCTGTATAATGTAGAAAAAAAATCAGGCATACACTATGGCAATTGTGCTAAATATTTTTCTTAATTTATTGTGATTTATTGAGATCTCGACACAACGTTTCAGAGGTATAACCTCCTTTCTCAAGTGCTCTCTCAAGAGCACTTGAGAAACAAGGCTAAATGTAGGAGACCCTTTTTCCTATTTTTTTTGCAGTCACACATTTGCGGGCAAGGGCTAGTAGTGAGTCCTCAGCCTTGGGCTAAGGGCACATGGAGTGTTGGCTCCGCTGCTCTCAGCATGCTTTTCTTTGCAGAAAAATGGATGCACTCCCTTCCACACCTTAGTAAAACTGTACTGACAAGTACAGCTTCAGCATCATGTAGCTGAGCAGGGTTTGACCCTAATATGTGAAAGTAGGTATTTTTTTTCCGGCCCGATCCTTGCTCAGCTCCACTTGCCCTCAGCCTTTGGGGGAAATTTACTAAAGGGCCAATTTTCACCTCAGAAGGCTCCAAAGTTTGCTCAAATTTATCTGATGTTAATTCTCAGCGCATATTCATTAAAATGTGAAGAATGCTGGTGAAGTTTCGACCAGCAAAAATTCGTTGGCACAAGCATTTCCAAGCAAACTTTCGCTAAAAAAGTGAAACTTTGTTAACACACTTACGCTTAGGTCAGTTTAAATAGGACGGGTACATATAGGCATATATATCTCTTTATTAGAGATGTTGGTGAGATTGCTTGAAGTGGCCACTTATTATTAAAAATGTCAAAGGAAGCAAAATAAAGACAAAATAGATCCTCTATTGTCCTAGACATGAACCCACCCTAAAACAAATATGGCATGACCTTCAAATGGTTTAAAAAAAATTAAAATACATTTAACAGTTACAACTTTTAAACACAAAATATGAAAAACGCCAACGTTTTGTCCTTTTTTATGACTTTTCGGCATACAGGATATGATAAAGGATATGATGTCACTGGCATAAGATTGTTGAGGATGTATCTTCATCTTATCAGTTCACCAGGTATAACCTGTCCTCTACGCCTTTTAGTATATTAGTGATGTCCCTGCGGATTGTCTTTTGGCAAATTTTTGCTAGCAACGGCCACGTCACCCTTTAGTAAATCGGCCCCCTTGGGAGAAGCAAGGCTAGCCAAGGCTCTACTGGGATCTGCCTCTAAGCTAAAGTACTCATTAAAATTAAAAAACATGTAGATATGAATGGACAAGTCAGCCATATGTGTAATTTGTCTCCCATTGCATGGTACCCGCTGTATACAGTATTTTGTTCATTTTAGTCGGAGTCATATACCAGTCACACAGCAATTTGGTGCCAGTCTGGTGCCATTACTTATTGTCTAGGGTTTCATTTAGTCTCTACAGCAATCTCAGCATATATTTTGCTTTAGCTTGTGTTGTGTTTAGGTTTCTTTTTGAACAAATGACACATGTCAGCGAGCACCACAGACACCACCAGCCCAGACCAGCAGTTGTTCCGCAAGTTTTCCATGCGGCACAGCATTTTCCGCACATGCGGTCGGGAGGGGGGCCACGGGGACTGCCAAGAGGGCCCTTCATTTTAAATATCAAAGACATGCACAGTTTCTCGCTTAAAAACATTTATTGGTGCATATATACCACAAAAAATGACATATCAATGTTCAAATCACACACACCACGAAGCAGTGTCTCCCCCCCAGTCTGCCTACCTGTTGTTAACCACACCCTCCTGACGCGTTTCGCGCTATTGGGCGCTTCATCAGAGGAGGTGTGGCTAATGCTGGTCATGTCCCTTAAGTACCTGCTGGATTACTTAATGCAGGTTCTAGGGTTGGATACGTGCACAATAGTTACCAGCAGAATTATTTTCTACAGGTTCAAGGGTGACATATGTGTTACATACCAATCCAAAAGTCTATTCAATTTGCCACTGTGTGCCCATTAGCCCCAGTTATTCTACTTATATTTCATTTCAATCCACATTGTAACATTATCTTTATACAAATCACTTAACAGTTCACTAATATCGGAGACATGACCATATAATTGCAGTGACTAAGTGAATAAAGTGCAATTGTGCAAAAAATTAATTAATTAATAATAAATCACTAATCAAAATACAATAAAAACATTTTTTATATAAAAATTCATTCACTTTAATCCCATACTGATGTAAGAAACGGTTTTAGTTCAAAATGGCTATTCATTCCCTCAGGTATAATTGTTCCTAACTTAAAGATCCAGTTAGATTCTAATCTTAGTAATTTTGTAGTTAAATTGCCCCCACTATTTTCATGTATTTTATCTATACCAAACATCCTTATTTTCTGGGGTATGCCATCATGGGCCATTATAAAATGTTTCAGAATGGGATTGTCAACATCTTTATTGTCAATACCTCTTAGATGTTCTCCCAGTCTGACCCGTAGCTGTCTGATTGTGCGACCAATGTATAAAGCACCACATTCACACTGCACTGCATATACTACATATCTAGTACCACAAGTGATCATTTTACCTATTTTTAACTCCTGGCTTTTATTTTTATCACTGAATTCTATAACTTTTTTACTTTTATTGTTTTTACAGACCACACATTTTTTACAAGGAAAAAAACCTTTCAAATCAAGCCACGTCTTTTTCTCTGCTTTTTTATTGTTTAGTCGATTGGGAGCTACTTGATTTGCTATAGACTTGGCTTTCCTACTAATTACCATTGGGGTTAAATTTAATGCTTTTATAGTGGGGTCAGTGTTTAAAATATTCCAATTTTTAACTATACTTTTTTTAACAGCTTTATATTGTAGTCCGTACTCTAAAATGCATCTTACTCCTTTTTCTTGCTTATTCATTATTATCATACTGTCCTTAGTCTTTTTGAAATTTTCGATTTCTCTAATTTTTCCATTGCTTCTGATATGTCTCTTTTACTATATCCCCTACTTTTTAACCTAATACATTCTTCCTTAGCCTGTTGAGCAAAGATTTCCTTGTCTGTACAGTTCCGATAGATTCTCACCAATTGAGCATAAGGAATAGATTTAACTGTATGTAAAGGATGATAGGAATCTTTTCTCAAAATAGTGTTTCCTGCTATCTTTTTTCTATATAATTTAGACATTATTGTATTATTTTCTACATAGAAAGTCAGATCAAGGAAATCGATCTGATTGGCATGATATTGCATAGTAAATTTGATATCATATGGATTGTCGTTCACATAATTTAGGAAGCCCTTTAAGTCATCTTCCGGGCCACTCCATACCATGATGACATCGTCTATATAGCGATGCCACCCTACTATGTCATCATCGTATGGATTGTCAGCCCCAAAGACGTACTCATCCTCCCACATTGCCATGAACAGGCCGGCGTATGAGGGCGCAAATTTCGTTCCCATCGCCGTGCCTGTTATTTGGCGAAAAAGCTGACCATTAAAGGACATGGTGTTGTGAGACAGAATAAATTCAATGGCTTCCAGCAAGAAATTGATTTGGACATCTGATTGTAAATATTGTTTTAAAAATTTATTAGTAGCTCTCAATCCATCTACATGGTGTATCCTGGAGTATAAAGATTGAACGTCAAGAGTTACCCAAACATATTGTTTTCTCCATGCAATAGTATGAATTTTGTTCATGGCATCTTGACTATCTCTTAAATATGCTGGCATTTTAACCACTATTTCCTTCAGGAAATAGTCAACATATTCACTCAGACATTCACTCAAACTTCCGATTCCGGAGACTATCGGTCTCCCGGGTGGTTTGAGTGCATCTTTGTGCACTTTTGGTAGTGCGTATATATGTGCCATGACAGGATATTCACGCCATATAAAATTGTATTCTGTCTCATCGAGCACCTCGCAATCTTTAGCATACAATAACATTTCTTTCATTTCCTTTTTATGTTTCTCCAGGGGATTATTCTTTAAACATTCATAGGTACTACCATCTTTTAAAATCTCTTCAACCATGTTAATGTAATAATTTTTATCCAAGATAACCACTTTACCTCCCTTGTCAGCTTTTTTTATACATATTTGATCATTTTTTTGTAAATTCAATATTGCTCTTTTTTGTTTATAAGTCATGTTCCCTTTATACCTATAATTTAATGAACTGTGAGAGAAAATCTTAGCTAGATCTTGTTCAACTGCTTTTCTATACATTAAGATACCACTTCCTGGGGGAACATTTGGTTGGAAGGTTGAATTTTGTTTTAAACCACTATGCTTAATGGAGTCTTGGAATTGTATATCCTCTCTATTCAGTTCATTACTTTCTCCTTCCCTCTGACATTGCTCCATAAATTCAATAATCTCCAATTCTTGTGCATTAAAATTCAGCCTTCCAACCTTCGCACAGGATGAGGTATCCGAGCTTAATCCCTCTTTTTTATCTGCAAAAAATTTTTTAACGCTATTTTTCTAATAAATTTCTGTACATCCACATAAGCATTAAATTGATTCATTTGCGCAGTTGGACAGAAATTTAGTCCTTTTTTTAAAACTTCAATTTCATCTAGATGCAGCTTATACTTTGATAAATTCAGAATTTGTTCACTATACAAATCACCTTGATCCCCTTTGGAAAATTCATTTTTAAACAGATCATCATCATTACATTTATCACCCTCCAAATCACCCGTACTCAATATTTGTTCAGGTTGCAACAGTTCATTATTTATCATTTCATTGTCGTCATCCATTAAGAATAAACCGATTTCATGTTGGGTTAAAATTGAATTATCGTCCCAATCTGTATCATTTGTCATTTCATTAGAGGCGAATTCAGCGGTAGCCAGTCCTGGTAATTTCAATGGTTTGTTCTCATACTCAATTAATTCAATATTATTAGTGGTTGTATCAGCAGGCATGTGTGTTTCATACTTGTGGTTTGACCAGTTGCCTTTAACTTCTTTGTGCATGGATGTGTCTCTGTGAAAGTCCACTCCATTATGGCCATTCGTAAATAAAATGTCAGTATCTGCGGATAAACATTCATTAATGCCATTCACATAATTATGTCCGCACGTCAGCTCAGCGAGATCAACAAATTGAGAAGGTAAAATATTTCCTTTCTCATTACTCACCGTGTCGCATTCGGTTTGGGTTGCCGCATTGATCTTCGCGGTTCTCCATAGTTGTTTTCGCCACCTACTGGTCTGTCCCCTTTGTACCGCTGATTCCAGACTGTGCGCTTTTCCGGTTGCCGATATCCCCGATCCTCCGGGTAAGGCATCTCCGTTTGGCGGTATCTCCGGTCCTCCTGATACTGCGCATCCATATTGGCGCTGGTGGCTCCCGGTCCGCCTTGCATTCTGGGTATTGGTTTCCCGCTGGTGCTTGCGGGTCCCTGTTGCGTCACAGTCTCGCGGTCTTTCACTACTTCCACCATCTTTGTTTGTACAGGGGACGCCAGGCCCTCGTGGCTTTCTAAAAAACTCGCTGAGCTGGAAAAAGAAGAATCGCTTTGCACAGTAATCGTATCATCTCTGTAATTGTTATATTTAGCTTTTCCATAGTTGCGATTTTTCAAAATTGTTTTATTGTTAAAGTTACTTCGTTCAGTCCGTTCAATTCTCCACCAATAAATATGTCCTGTTTTATAATCCATTTGATCTCTTTCAAATTTATTTTGTCTTTGCACAATCTCTCTCCTTTCAAAGGTTTGTATATATTTCTGCAACTGGTCATTTAAACCATCAAAGAATTCACTGGTTTTAAAGTGGGACAAATCTTTCTGTATTTCATTTATTTCAGCATTGATATTACTCAATTCCTTTTCCTTTTGTTTTACTATCAACTCAATCAGGTTCATGGAGCAATCTTGTAAAATCTTTTTCCATTCTTGCATAAACTCTGCATCATCTCTACTGAAGGTGGGCCACTTTTTCGTAATTCTTAGGCCCCTTGGTACTATCCCTTCAGTTGAGTATTGCAAAAGAGTCTCTTTTTGCCACCATGCTTTAATTTCTTTTTCTCTATAGTTTTGTAGGTTTCGGAAATGGTTTTTAATATCTTCCTCATCTCCAAAATGAACCTTCCCTGGATGCTTAAATAAATTTGTAACTCGTTTTCTTACATCACTTGACATAGGGTCAGACAGACAGAAGGGTTGACTTTCTGCCATTGTGGTGGTGAGCAGGCTTAATTAAACCAGCTATTGTATAATTGAATGACAAATTTAATTTATTTTTTAACCAATTTTGAGTCAAATTTAATATAATTTAAACCTTATATTTCAGTAATAGCACTCCAAATGTTCAGACAGCACAAACCCCTAGCTTGGACCACCAGCTATCACTTATAGTAAAACCAAAATTCATTATGGGGTAGCTGCTGTCTATACAGCGAGTACTGTGCACAGGTCCAGTTAAACCACAGTAAATATCAAAGACATGCACAGTTTCTCGCTTAAAAACATTTATTGGTGCATATATACCACAAAAAATGACATATCAATGTTCAAATCACACACACCACGAAGCAGTGTCTCCCCCCCAGTCTGCCTACCTGTTGTTAACCACACCCTCCTGACGCGTTTCGCGCTATTGGGCGCTTCATCAGAGGAGGTGTGGCTAATGCTGGTCATGTCCCTTAAGTACCTGCTGGATTACTTAATGCAGGTTCTAGGGTTGGATACGTGCACAATAGTTACCAGCAGAATTATTTTCTACAGGTTCAAGGGTGACATATGTGTTACATACCAATCCAAAAGTCTATTCAATTTGCCACTGTGTGCCCATTAGCCCCAGTTATTCTACTTATATTTCATTTCAATCCATGAAATATATATGAAATATAAGTAGAATAACTGGGGCTAATGGGCACACAGTGGCAAATTGAATAGACTTTTGGATTGGTATGTAACACATATGTCACCCTTGAACCTGTAGAAAATAATTCTGCTGGTAACTATTGTGCACGTATCCAACCCTAGAACCTGCATTAAGTAATCCAGCAGGTACTTAAGGGACATGACCAGCATTAGCCACACCTCCTCTGATGAAGCGCCCAATAGCGCGAAACGCGTCAGGAGGGTGTGGTTAACAACAGGTAGGCAGACTGGGGGGGAGACACTGCTTCGTGGTGTGTGTGATTTGAACATTGATATGTCATTTTTTGTGGTATATATGCACCAATAAATGTTTTTAAGCGAGAAACTGTGCATGTCTTTGATATTTACTGTGGTTTAACTGGACCTGTGCACAGTACTCGCTGTATAGACAGCAGCTACCCCATAATTGATTTTTGTTTTACTATAAGTGATAGCTGGTGGTCCAAGCTAGGGGTTTGTGCTGTCTGAACATTTGGAGTGCTATTACTGAAATATAAGGTTTAAATTATATTAAATTTGACTCAAAATTGGTTAAAAAATAAATTAAATTTGTCATTCAATTATACAATAGCTGGTTTAATTAAGCCTGCTCACCACCACAATGGCAGAAAGTCAACCCTTCTGTCTGTCTGACCCTATGTCAAGTGATGTAAGAAAACGAGTTACAAATTTATTTAAGCATCCAGGGAAGGTTCATTTTGGAGATGAGGAAGATATTAAAAACCATTTCCGAAACCTACAAAACTATAGAGAAAAAGAAATTAAAGCATGGTGGCAAAAAGAGACTCTTTTGCAATACTCAACTGAAGGGATAGTACCAAGGGGCCTAAGAATTACGAAAAAGTGGCCCACCTTCAGTAGAGATGATGCAGAGTTTATGCAAGAATGGAAAAAGATTTTACAAGATTGCTCCATGAACCTGATTGAGTTGATAGTAAAACAAAAGGAAAAGGAATTGAGTAATATCAATGCTGAAATAAATGAAATACAGAAAGATTTGTCCCACTTTAAAACCAGTGAATTCTTTGATGGTTTAAATGACCAGTTGCAGAAATATATACAAACCTTTGAAAGGAGAGAGATTGTGCAAAGACAAAATAAATTTGAAAGAGATCAAATGGATTATAAAACAGGACATATTTATTGGTGGAGAATTGAACGGACTGAACGAAGTAACTTTAACAATAAAACAATTTTGAAAAATCGCAACTATGGAAAAGCTAAATATAACAATTACAGAGATGATACGATTACTGTGCAAAGCGATTCTTCTTTTTCCAGCTCAGCGAGTTTTTTAGAAAGCCACGAGGGCCTGGCGTCCCCTGTACAAACAAAGATGGTGGAAGTAGTGAAAGACCGCGAGACTGTGACGCAACAGGGACCCGCAAGCACCAGCGGGAAACCAATACCCAGAATGCAAGGCGGACCGGGAGCCACCAGCGCCAATATGGATGCGCAGTATCAGGAGGACCGGAGATACCGCCAAACGGAGATGCCTTACCCGGAGGATCGGGGATATCGGCAACCGGAAAAGCGCACAGTCTGGAATCAGCGGTACAAAGGGGACAGACCAGTAGGTGGCGAAAACAACTATGGAGAACCGCGAAGATCAATGCGGCAACCCAAACCGAATGCGACACGGTGAGTAATGAGAAAGGAAATATTTTACCTTCTCAATTTGTTGATCTCGCTGAGCTGACGTGCGGACATAATTATGTGAATGGCATTAATGAATGTTTATCCGCAGATACTGACATTTTATTTACGAATGGCCATAATGGAGTAGACTTTCACAGAGACACATCCATGCACAAAGAAGTTAAAGGCAACTGGTCAAACCACAAGTATGAAACACACATGCCTGCTGATACAACCACTAATAATATTGAATTAATTGAGTATGAGAACAAACCATTGAAATTACCAGGACTGGCTACCGCTGAATTCGCCTCTAATGAAATGACAAATGATACAGATTGGGACGATAATTCAATTTTAACCCAACATGAAATCGGTTTATTCTTAATGGATGACGACAATGAAATGATAAATAATGAACTGTTGCAACCTGAACAAATATTGAGTACGGGTGATTTGGAGGGTGATAAATGTAATGATGATGATCTGTTTAAAAATGAATTTTCCAAAGGGGATCAAGGTGATTTGTATAGTGAACAAATTCTGAATTTATCAAAGTATAAGCTGCATCTAGATGAAATTGAAGTTTTAAAAAAAGGACTAAATTTCTGTCCAACTGCGCAAATGAATCAATTTAATGCTTATGTGGATGTACAGAAATTTATTAGAAAAATAGCGTTAAAAAAATTTTTTGCAGATAAAAAAGAGGGATTAAGCTCGGATACCTCATCCTGTGCGAAGGTTGGAAGGCTGAATTTTAATGCACAAGAATTGGAGATTATTGAATTTATGGAGCAATGTCAGAGGGAAGGAGAAAGTAATGAACTGAATAGAGAGGATATACAATTCCAAGACTCCATTAAGCATAGTGGTTTAAAACAAAATTCAACCTTCCAACCAAATGTTCCCCCAGGAAGTGGTATCTTAATGTATAGAAAAGCAGTTGAACAAGATCTAGCTAAGATTTTCTCTCACAGTTCATTAAATTATAGGTATAAAGGGAACATGACTTATAAACAAAAAAGAGCAATATTGAATTTACAAAAAAATGATCAAATATGTATAAAAAAAGCTGACAAGGGAGGTAAAGTGGTTATCTTGGATAAAAATTATTACATTAACATGGTTGAAGAGATTTTAAAAGATGGTAGTACCTATGAATGTTTAAAGAATAATCCCCTGGAGAAACATAAAAAGGAAATGAAAGAAATGTTATTGTATGCTAAAGATTGCGAGGTGCTCGATGAGACAGAATACAATTTTATATGGCGTGAATATCCTGTCATGGCACATATATACGCACTACCAAAAGTGCACAAAGATGCACTCAAACCACCCGGGAGACCGATAGTCTCCGGAATCGGAAGTTTGAGTGAATGTCTGAGTGAATATGTTGACTATTTCCTGAAGGAAATAGTGGTTAAAATGCCAGCATATTTAAGAGATAGTCAAGATGCCATGAACAAAATTCATACTATTGCATGGAGAAAACAATATGTTTGGGTAACTCTTGACGTTCAATCTTTATACTCCAGGATACACCATGTAGATGGATTGAGAGCTACTAATAAATTTTTAAAACAATATTTACAATCAGATGTCCAAATCAATTTCTTGCTGGAAGCCATTGAATTTATTCTGTCTCACAACACCATGTCCTTTAATGGTCAGCTTTTTCGCCAAATAACAGGCACGGCGATGGGAACGAAATTTGCGCCCTCATACGCCGGCCTGTTCATGGCAATGTGGGAGGATGAGTACGTCTTTGGGGCTGACAATCCATACGATGATGACATAGTAGGGTGGCATCGCTATATAGACGATGTCATCATGGTATGGAGTGGCCCGGAAGATGACTTAAAGGGCTTCCTAAATTATGTGAACGACAATCCATATGATATCAAATTTACTATGCAATATCATGCCAATCAGATCGATTTCCTTGATCTGACTTTCTATGTAGAAAATAATACAATAATGTCTAAATTATATAGAAAAAAGATAGCAGGAAACACTATTTTGAGAAAAGATTCCTATCATCCTTTACATACAGTTAAATCTATTCCTTATGCTCAATTGGTGAGAATCTATCGGAACTGTACAGACAAGGAAATCTTTGCTCAACAGGCTAAGGAAGAATGTATTAGGTTAAAAAGTAGGGGATATAGTAAAAGAGACATATCAGAAGCAATGGAAAAATTAGAGAAATCGAAAATTTCAAAAAAGACTAAGGACAGTATGATAATAATGAATAAGCAAGAAAAAGGAGTAAGATGCATTTTAGAGTACGGACTACAATATAAAGCTGTTAAAAAAAGTATAGTTAAAAATTGGAATATTTTAAACACTGACCCCACTATAAAAGCATTAAATTTAACCCCAATGGTAATTAGTAGGAAAGCCAAGTCTATAGCAAATCAAGTAGCTCCCAATCGACTAAACAATAAAAAAGCAGAGAAAAAGACGTGGCTTGATTTGAAAGGTTTTTTTCCTTGTAAAAAATGTGTGGTCTGTAAAAACAATAAAAGTAAAAAAGTTATAGAATTCAGTGATAAAAATAAAAGCCAGGAGTTAAAAATAGGTAAAATGATCACTTGTGGTACTAGATATGTAGTATATGCAGTGCAGTGTGAATGTGGTGCTTTATACATTGGTCGCACAATCAGACAGCTACGGGTCAGACTGGGAGAACATCTAAGAGGTATTGACAATAAAGATGTTGACAATCCCATTCTGAAACATTTTATAATGGCCCATGATGGCATACCCCAGAAAATAAGGATGTTTGGTATAGATAAAATACATGAAAATAGTGGGGGCAATTTAACTACAAAATTACTAAGATTAGAATCTAACTGGATCTTTAAGTTAGGAACAATTATACCTGAGGGAATGAATAGCCATTTTGAACTAAAACCGTTTCTTACATCAGTATGGGATTAAAGTGAATGAATTTTTATATAAAAAATGTTTTTATTGTATTTTGATTAGTGATTTATTATTAATTAATTAATTTTTTGCACAATTGCACTTTATTCACTTAGTCACTGCAATTATATGGTCATGTCTCCGATATTAGTGAACTGTTAAGTGATTTGTATAAAGATAATGTTACAATGTGGATTGAAATGAAATATAAGTAGAATAACTGGGGCTAATGGGCACACAGTGGCAAATTGAATAGACTTTTGGATTGGTATGTAACACATATGTCACCCTTGAACCTGTAGAAAATAATTCTGCTGGTAACTATTGTGCACGTATCCAACCCTAGAACCTGCATTAAGTAATCCAGCAGGTACTTAAGGGACATGACCAGCATTAGCCACACCTCCTCTGATGAAGCGCCCAATAGCGCGAAACGCGTCAGGAGGGTGTGGTTAACAACAGGTAGGCAGACTGGGGGGGAGACACTGCTTCGTGGTGTGTGTGATTTGAACATTGATATGTCATTTTTTGTGGTATATATGCACCAATAAATGTTTTTAAGCGAGAAACTGTGCATGTCTTTGATATTTACTGTGGTTTAACTGGACCTGTGCACAGTACTCGCTGTATAGACAGCAGCTACCCCATAATTGATTTTTGTTTTACTATAAGGGCCCTTCATTTTGCAGCTGAGTGGGCCCCTAAGGCTCCCCTCCAGCCCTAACCACAGAGCAATCCTCTTCTTCCAGGGGTGACGCATGCGTAGTAGAGTGAAAGAACTGGCTTATTTTGTTAAAGTTTGACTTTTCACTCTACTTTTCATGACCATGAAGAAGAAAGAAATAGAATGAAGAGTGCTCTAAGGTGCTTTCTGATGGCAAACTTAGCTATTGGTGTTCCTGAAATTTCCCATAATAATCTAGAGAAGAACAAAGCATTTAACTTGGACTGCATTGTAAAGCTTACAGGTATAGCCAGACTAAATTTTTTTTGGTCATATATGCACGTTATTGCAGCAAAATGTAAGACTTCGGAAAGGCTCCATCAACTTTTTTACATTCAGTCCCTTTAGAATGACACAGTGTTGTCCTTGACTTAGTTAACATGCTTTTTAATCTTTTCATAAAAATAATAATCATTTTTGGGGCAAAAACCAAATTGTTAACAGGGACAGGCAGATGTCATACCAGTGTTGTAAAACATGTTCACTGTGCATACTGTATATTTTCTTCTTTGCACCTATGTATATTCGTGTTTCTTTGTTTAATAGTCAGTAGAACAATCAGAAGATGAGTCGGAAGATACAGTCAAATTTAAAAGACTCCAAAAACTGGTGAATTCAACACGTCGAGTCAGGAAGAAACTAAGTAGGGCAGAAGAAATTAAAAAGTCTAATATTGAAGGTAAATACTCTTAAAAGCTTAAAGGGACATTATCACTTCTTACTAAATGTTATCACTATTTACATATTTACATGTTATTCTGCTTAAATCACTTAACTGCGTTTCACTGTCATAATTTTTTCATGGGTCACACACAGTGAGACTGATTTGCTAAATTACTTACGTACCTCACCACCTAACACTAATTTGTTTTATTTTTTAAGACCACATTTCATTACTTTTGTGTCCTGTGGATTTTAGAGAAATTAACAGGCAGCTGCTTGGAGTAAATGCATTAATGGCAATAGGAAAGAAGCTACAGTAAAATAAAATAGCAGAGAACACAAGAACGGATTAAACAGAATTTCACATACAGCAGGCTATAATAACAAAAACAGCAACATATCTTTTAACTGCTGAACCATATCAGCAAGGCCCTGCAGCTTCTGACTCTCATAGTCAGTTTTTACTCTATTTAACCATTTCTGCAACTGGAAGTTTTCTTCATTGTTAATTCCCCTGGGATGTGACACTTACACACTTTGGCTGCACAATGTTCAGCTTGACAACAGAGATATTTTTTAGTATTGCACAGTCTATGCTCCATAGACAGCAGGTTCATGTTAGTTCATACAATTCACATAATTTTGTTGTAAACACTTTTGTGAGCATAATTATGATATCCCATCTCTCTAATAATTCAGCAAACACTGTGCCCATTTTTGCACTTAAGCACTGGATGTACCAGCTGGATCCATTCTCTTATTAACCTGTGCCTGTTAGCAGAGTTTCAGCAAGTTTGTGAAAAACAGAGCAAATGATTCAACACACTTTTCACAGGACTTTCAACACTTGTTTTAGCCCAAATTTACTGTACACAGTCCAACAGCAACTGCAAAACAAAACATGGGTATTTTAAAGGGATACTGTCATGGGGAAAAAACATTTTTTCAAAATAAATCAGTTAATAGTGCTGCTTCAGCAGAATTCTGCACTGAAATCCATTTCTCAAAAGAGCAAACAGATTTTTTTATATTTAGTTTTGAAATCTGACATGGGGCAAGACATATTGTCAATTTCCCAGCTGCCCCAAGTCATGTGACTTGTGCTCTGATAAACTTCAATCACTCTTTACTGCTGTGCTGCCAGTTGGAGTGATATCACCCCCTCCCTTTTCCCCCCAGCAGCCAAACAAAAGAACAATGGGAAGGTAACCAGATAACAGCTCCCTAACACAAGATAACAGCTGCCTGGTAGATCTAAGTGTAGGGACACACTGGACGATTTGTCGCCAACGTTTTAAAAAAGTAAATCGCGGCGACAAGACGATCGTCGTTTTTGAACAGACGATTCATAGCGACTATTGGCACAGAGCGATTTGTATCCCATTATTCTGTGCGGTACGTGCTCCACCCAAACCGGAAACGGTTTGTGCTTCCCGCTGTAACCTGGCGTCTTTACGTTCTTGCGTCATTGCGTTCGCATTGTAATTTGAATACAATTGCTGCTACTTATCTGTATGTGTGTGCGTGTCTAGGAGATTTCAGTGCTTTTCTAAGTACATGCAATTTCTGATAAATTGCTCGGAAAAGGGTCTCAGTGCGTTTTGGAGCTACAGGCGATTCACAAACGCGCTGTGGGCACAGGAGCTGGCGTCTTTCATTTGTTTTTGTTCAGAGACAAAACGAGCGATATGTCGCCGCGATTTGCTTTTTAAAAACCTTGGAGACAAATCGTCCAGTGTGTCCCTACCCTAAGAACAGCACTCAATAGTAAAAACCCATGTCCCACCGAGACACATTCAGTTACATTGACCAGGGGCAGCTGGGAAATTGACAAAATGTATAGCCCCATGTCAGATTTCAAAATTGAATATAAAAAAATTCTGTTTGCTCTTTTGAGAAATGGATTTCAGTGCAAAATTCTGCTGGAGTAGCACTATTGACTGATACGTTTTGAAAAAAACATGTTTTCCGATGACAGTATCCCTTTAAACTTACAGTGCACATTTCCAAACCTTATTTATATATTCATACTTTATAAAAACCAGTTATAGCTTCCTGGCATCTTCTCATAATGCCTTTGGATTGTGGAAGGAGACCCGGGTAAAACCATGTAAAATACTTAATGTGTCATATAATGAATGAAAAAGCACTATAAATAATTGACGGAAAAGTAAAACTAATTTTAAAGCACAGGGCCCTTGCACAGTCCACAGGGAGGGGGCCCCAACTATGCTATCCAGACTTCCACAGATGGCTGTGCATACCTATACAGAACCACATCATACCTGGGCAACTCCTTGCTCCAAACAGGAGCATGTACACTAGGAGATGATCTTATCCTGGCTTCTAGTGTGCATGCCCCTGAATTTTTAGAAAGAGATGTTACTTGTTGTTTAAGCAAACACACAATGAGATGTAATTATAGTTGCACTTATGGGGACAGAATATGTCCATTAGTTCACACTTGATGCAAATGGATCATGGATATTCCAATAAACCATCGGATAAAGCTAGCATATTAGAAAGCAAAGTACCATACAGCCATACTAGGGTTTTATTATAACACATTAGAGTAGTGTCAGATGACAAATCTTCTTTTCTTTGGGCGACTAATCTCCCCAAAATGCGTTCCCGCCGGCAGGAATACAAATCGCCGGTGGGATGGCATACGAATTATTTTGGATTTCCGAAGTCGCCTAAGTTTCCTTGTGAGGCAACTTTGGACGACTTCTGAAATGTATTCCGGTGGCGATTTGTATTCTTGTCGATGGGAAGGCATTTGCAGAGATTAGTTGTCCGAAGTAGGGGAGATTTGTCGCTGCCCGACTGATCACCCTGTCTGCCACTACCCTTAGATGGTTTTTTTTTCAGACTGTGCAAATGGATTCTTACTTTGTTTGGCATAGTGTTTTGAAGTTACTCTTAACAGAATGATTTGCAAAGGTGCATGACATTTATTTATAATCAGTATTATTGTTTTATTTGCATAGGTTTAGATGATCAAACTGTTCATTGTTCTCCTATAGTGGATGATAAATCTGCACTATATGCTGATGTTCACAAGAAGCCGCTATGTAAAGAAAGGTCAGCAGAAAAAAAGCTAGAGGATGGCTTTCTGTGTGTATCTTCTTCATCTACTGACATAGACCCAATGATTGTAAACAGGAGACTTGCAAAAACATTAAGCAAAACTGAATCTGGAGGTCTCATCAAGCCCCCAAAGAAGATTGGAACTTTCTTCTCCTGCCCTGAAGATGAAAAAGTACAGAAGGTCTCCTGCTCTGTGACAGAAAGAGAGATGAAAAAAAGACTTTGTTCTATAAATCATGGTGTAAGTACAGTGTTATATTTTATTATAAAAACTGGCATAAACATCAACGTTGGTTTCTCTTGATGTGATGTGAAATATCAAAAAAACTATTGAGATTGAAGAAAAACTTTTTTTTGCAAGTGTATGCTTAGGAAATAATCATCTGTAATATGTAAGCTTTGGGATGCCATTTTTCCCAAATACATTTTGTCTGCAAAAATTCATTCTGTATAGAAAAATGGTACAAATGTAATTAATGGTCATATAAACTGGTAAAAATATACAAAAGACATACTTCTAGAATGAGAAATAAGTCACGTTTATGAACAAAATGTTATTATACATGTAGGGGCCCATTTACTAAGGGTGAACGTGAATTTTCGAATTAAAAAATGTTGAATTTCGAAGTAATTTTTCACAAACTTCACAAATTCGACCATTCGAAAATCGAAGTACTGTCTCTTTAAAAAACTTCAACTTTGACACTTCGTCACCTTAAACCTGCCATATTGCTATGTTAGCCTATGGGGACCTCCTAGAACATATAGCCAACTTTTGGCTTAGTTTTTAGAAGTCGAAGTAAAAATCGTTCGATCGATCAATTAAAGCGTTCGATTCGAAGTACGATCGGAGTACGATCGTACAATCTTTAAAATCCTTCGACTTTGAATGTTGGACTACCCTATTTGAAGTTTTTTTCACTTCGAAATTCGATCCTTGATAAATCTGCCCCGTAATATCACAAAATCCATTCTGTTGATTTAAACATGCATTCTGTCTTTCAAATGCATAAAATCTATGTAACAGAACCAGTGACGTTACCTACTAAATTAATTATGTATGAGTCTTTAATCGGAGTTAATTATTGGTCTTTTGTTTCTTATCTGGAGCTTCTAACAAATGAAGGATAACTATAATGCTGCATTGACAGAATGATTCTTGTGGCACATAACTGATGCAGTGATGTTTCTAGGGATTTCATAGTATGCAAACCATAAATATTATAACTTGGAATTATACGACTATCTCATTAGCTTCCAAAATAAACCTATATTACAATTGGCCTAATATCCCCTCCCTCAAGTCAATAAAACACAAGATATTTATTGCATCACATTAAAATCACCCTAACATTAAAAGCATAACCACACATGGGTAAGAGGCCCCTCTGTATAGTAAAATACCAAACATATTTTTAGTAGCAATTAAAATATTGTTGCTACTATTTTTAGTAGCAACAATAACTGCTAATTTATGTTACATAGTTACATAGCCCATCAAGTTTAACCTCTCCAAAGAACCCCAGTGCGCATATACACACACACTCATGCCAACCTACAGTATCTATACACGCCCATATATGAATAAATATATACATGATATTATGCAAGAACTCATCTAATCCACTATGCATTACCAGAATCAGTCATCATGACATCATTCAGCAGGGCATTCCACAACTTCACTGTCCTCATTGTGTACGCTGCTTATTTTCCTCTAGTCTGAAGGGGTGGCTTCTGGTGTGGTGATTCTCTTTATGGGTAAAAAGGTCCCCTGCTATTTGTCTATAATGTCATCTAATGTATTTGTAAAGAGCAATCATGTCCCCTCGCAAGCGTCTTTTTTCCAGAGGAAACAACCCCAACTTTGACAGTCTACCCTCATAGTTAAAATCCTCTATCCCCTACAAAACAATATTTTATTTGCAGTAATAGCCACGAGATGGCACTTCCTGAAACAAGGTAATTTGATATCTTCACAAATCCTTCACAATTAAAGATACCGCCAACCCACTATCATATAGAGACCCATATATCAACATACTTCTTTTAGTGGTGTTAGAGGGTTTTAAACCCACACAGAAAAAAACATTTTCTCTAAAACCACAACTGCCATGTAATTTATTAAAGTATCCAAGTATAAAAAGCTTTGGTCTACATCTGTCGTTGCTCTTAAAGTTAATAGTAATAACTGTATCACCTTAGGTTATCATGCTTATAATTTGAATGCTTTTCTTTAATGTTAATCCTCAGCTATAAAAACTCTGGCAGCATACTTATAACAGTTCTGTAAGTACAGCACTATATTTGTCATCCAATTGTAGGAACTTCCAGTTAAGAAACAATTAAAACAGTGGGAAAAAATAGACTCCAATTAAAGACTGTTTCTTATTGGTTCAATAAACAGAATTCTTGTTGTGCGTATTGTGGAAATGAAATATTAATTTTATCAAATTACTTATGAATACTATTGAAAGAATTGATTGTGTGCTATAGATTCTTCCTATTTGTAACAAGCATCTGTTTCATTATTAGAGTTAGATAGTAATTGTGGGGAATTCACTGGTTTTATGGATTTTATACATTCGAGAGACAGAATGTATGTTTAAATTAACAGAATTATGTTTGTACTAATTCATGCTATGACCATAACTTTATATGTACCCTGCGAAAAATAAATAATGTACTGAGGATTTTTGCATACAGGCTGTATTTTTGTAAACAAAATTTACTTCGGGCAAACGGCACCCATAATAACCAGCAAAAATTTCACACAGTGACGTAATTATAGAGGGTATTGACCCCACTACCATAGTGGTGTGGCCTACAGGAAAGCACAAAGGGGGACTTGATAAAATGTTTTGTGGTGGGGAGCTACTGATTCCACCAAAGGTCTAAAGATATTAGTATGTCTATTCAGACCTTTCCAGACTTGAGGTTATAAAATCAGTGAGCCCAGTGTCACAGTAGAAAGTAGAAAGCAGCTTATAATGCCCTTTGAACCTGATTCATCTCAAAAGTCAGAGCTCTTAATAGGGCTCAAATAAGATGCCTGCCGGAAGAGGAGTTAAAAGCAGAGAATGTTCTGCCACAATGGACCATTGTACATAAAGAATACCCTTGAGAATCCATCAGAAGTCTGTGAGTTAAACGTTTTCAAAAAAAAATAATTTTTAACTAATATAAAAATAAGTAAAAAATTATGTTTTTATCTTTTTAGAATATTGTAAAGCTTATAGTAGCAAATACCATATATAAAATGTACAGATACATTTTTTATTATACAATAGTAACTATCATGTAACAGAACACTTAAGGAATACACACATCTGAAATCCTTGTCTATAACAGGCAAAGACTGCCAACAAATATGTAAAAAATGCCTCAATTCATTAGCATTTTGTTGTGAATGACAAAAACCCTTTTGTGCCTATAAAAGATTTTTATTATATGTCTTAATCGCTTTCGCTACAGCTCCTTAGCTATAATTTATCCATAATTAGAGCCTCAAGGCTTTCTAAAGTCTGCTTGAAATTTTAAATTTTTATAGTTGTGTTCTCTTTGCTTGGAAAACAAACGTTAAAAAATAAAATACTTCCTCACTGCAACAAATGTGAGGTATTTTTTATGATTATTCTGTTTCAATATTCGTTTTGCTTTTTCTCTTTATTTGTTATGTGATTTGTTATGTGTGTCATGATATGTAGTTGATTGCATAGCCATAGTATACACATTTGAATTCATTACACAGCTACAATGCAACTATTGTTTAAAGATAAAATTATTTACGTCACCAACTGCAAATGAAATTCTAATACGTCTGAAAGTAAAGCAAGCCCCCCCCATGTTTTGTTTTTATGTAATATAAATGAATGACTATAATGTTTTGCAGAATCAGCTACATAGATTTTTTTAAATCTATGGCTCTCCAAAATGTGACTCTCCAGCTTTTGTTTAATTTTAGTTTCAGTATCATTCCACTGTATTCTAGGAAATAAATTCTAATCTAATTTGTCAGTTGAACAATAATTGTAAGCTTGTTGGTGTTTTTCTTCAGTTTTTTTTTGCAAATTATATATAAGCATTAATGGAATTAAATGTCTGAATTAAGCTAGATTTTAATGTTTTCATTGATGGCTTTCATTTTGATTAAAAAACAACACTGGCAGTGTTGAGAGCTGTAAAGGCTTAACACACTGAAGGATTTGAACGTAGAATTTATTTAACAAGATGAAGAGTTCTCAGCTCTGCTCCATAGGACTGTCTAAAGGTGGCCATGCATGCTACAATTACGATCTTTCCCATGACCATTGGTCGTATAAAAGATCTTTCGTCCACTCTACTAACATTAAGAACTGAATCGTGAGATATGCTCTATCTGATGATTCTGCATTAACATTATGATGTTCGGGAACCTTTAAAGTGTCCGATCCAAATTTTCAGTCCTGCCCGATCGATGACCGATATCTGTTGCCTTGTCTCCCAGCACACACGCAACAATTATGGTACACAAGATCTTTCTTTTAAGATCTATGGCATCTTTATACTAGTGCCACACTTTTTTTTCAAGATTTTATTTTTTGAGTTTTCATAATAAACACAAACAACAATACAAGTTACACACCTTAGAAAGGAAAGAGAAAGAAAAGCAAAGGAAGGAAAGAGAAAGATTCTCAAGTGTCATAGGAGGTGGGGTCAAGTGAGTTACACCTCTATATGATTAAGTATCTATACCACTTTATTATCTTTGCACTGCTACCCAGGTACCCCACACTGCATCAGAATCATTAGGTAATTTTTTCCAAAAATTAAGCGAGGGGGCTGTCATAGATTTCCAGTGAAGTAATATTTACTTTTTGGCATAATATAACAATTGTAAATAGCATAGTCTCGTGTATGAGTCCATGTTAGAATCTCTCAGGACGCCCAAAAGGCAAATCAGGGGGGAGTGTGTATCAGGCAGTTTAAGTTCTACTGTCATGTATTGTGTATCCTCTTTCCAGAACTGCTGTATTTCTGCGCACTCCCAGAACATGTGGAATAATGTCCCCACTGCTGTTATGCATTTTGGGCAAACATTGGATGCTGTAGGGTACAATTTAGCCAGCCTGTATTGGGTATAGTATAACCTGTTCAAAAATTTGCCTTGTATATACCGGTCTTTGGTGGACATGGTCAATTCAGGAATTAGTTTTAGGGTGTCTTTCCCCATATCATCCTCTATTTCTGGAATGTCCCTTAACCATTTTTGTTTAGGCTTGTCCATCGGATCAACACCTGCCTGCAAAAGAATTGTATAGCAGAATGATAGTGTTTTTTTCAGGCCTGGTTTAAGTAGATACTTTTCCAATGTGGTTTCTTTGGTTAGTATTCGTCTATCAGGAAATTGCGATAGGAAAGCATGTTTAAGTTGAAGATAGCGAAATAACATCCTAGAAGGGAGGTTATATTCTTTCTGTAGGACTGGAAATTGTTTAATGTCACCACCTACTATGATATCTTTTATAGTTTTGACTCCATGATTGGCCCAGCAACTGACATCAGATATGAGTTGAAAGTGGGGTAGGTTGGTATTGCCTCACAGAGGGGTCCAAATAGACCATGTCTGGGAGGTGCCCATCACCATTTTAGGGCTTTTTGGTATGCTCGGGTTACTGTGAGCATGGGAGTTGTGGCGGTGTAATGTTGGGATGGACCTCTATACAATTATCTAGCTAGAGCTTCAAAGGAACCCACAACGGTTGCCTCAAGAATGGTAGCTTGATTATCCAGTGTCGGGTTAATCCACCAGTGTGCGGACACTAGCCGACTAGCTAAGTAATATAGTTTAAAATCAGGGAGGGCTAATCCTCCTCCCGTTATAGGGGCCCACATTGTCTTAAATGCTAGCCGAGGGTGTCCACCTGCCCAAAGGAGGTTTCTTATCAGACTTTCGACCCGTTTTAACCAGCAGGCTCGTGGAGTGATAGGAGAGTTATGGAGAGCATATAGAAATTTTGGTAGAAATACCATCTTAAATATGTTCACCCTACCAGGTAATGAGAGTGGGAGGGCTTGCCAAGTCTCTAGTTTTGCCTCAAAGGACCTAACTATGGGATCTAAGTTAAGACTGGAATATTTTTGTAAATCCCTCTGTATTACTATTGCTAGTGCCACACTTGGTGGATTCTCATCCACAAAAATAAACACAGACCGTCACAGGCTGAAAATAAGAAGTTTCATACAGAGTATCTGGCTTTCTGTAGATCATACCCTCTAATGTGAGATGTGTTGCATAGCAATAAGCATGAACGAAGAATAAACAAAAATTTCCTGAAAGGGCGGCTGTTAAATACTACATCCCCTCCCTTACTTCGTGTTTGAAATACATCAAAAATATAAAATACAATATATAAAAACTGATAATAGAATTGACTTTCAAAATGTACCTTATATATTTAGGTTTTAGATTTTCCCAGATGCCCCCAGCCCAGTGACTTGTGCTCTGATAAACTTCAGTCATTCTATACTGCTTTACTGCAAGTTAGAGTGTTACCACCCCCCTCAATTCTCCCCTCCCTTCAGTTACATTGAGCAGGAGAAGCAATGGCTTAACTGTAAGCATTTACATTGTGAAGTAACCACAATGACCGGAGATGGCTGCCTACACACCAATATTACAATTAAAGGGGTTGTTCACCTTCAAAAAACAGTTAAAGACTTGTCCAATAACTTTGTATTTTCTATCTGTTGTAACTATTGGTTCATGAATAAAATTTTAAAAGGTAGAATGAATTACTTGTAATGTACACTGTGTAATTTAGTGATAAAAATGGCACCATAAAAATAGCAATAGAATCCTTTTAAGAAGTAATTCAGTCTATGTTCTCTATTCTATCCCTTCTCATATAGAGGACTTCCAGTTTTGGTGGATTTGACCTTACTAACCGCAGACTAAATGCTATGAATTATGATGATGAACAATTGGTAAGTAAGCAAGATTGCAATAAATTATATGCATTCATTTATAACTCAGTTACTTACATCTGATTAAATTTGCCAATGAAATGCGAATGAAACAATAGTCAGTGCTTTTATGGAGGCCATTGGGCAATTTTTGTGTAACACTGCAATAACTGTAGTCCGTAGTGACCTACTAGTCTTGCACTACTTGACATTCTTTTATTATATAGGCAATTATATACAGTCATGTGAAAAAGTTTGGGAACACCGCTTAATTCTTTGGAGTTTTATCATTGGCTGAGCTTCAAAGTAGCAACTTCCTTTTAATATATAACATGCCTTATGGAAACAGTAGTATTTCAGCAGTGACATAAAGTTTATTGGATTAACAGAAAATATGCAATATGCATCAAAACAACATTAGACAGGTGCATAAAGTTGGGCACCCCAACAGAGATAATACATCAATACTTAGTTGAGCCTCCTTTTGCAAATGTAACAGCCTCTAGACACCTCATAGCCTTTGATGAGTGTCTGGATTCTGGATGGCGTTATTTTTGACTTTTCATCCATACAAAATCTCTCCAGTTCAGTTAAATTTGATGACTGCCATGCATGGACAGCCTGCTTCAAATCATCCCATACATTTTTGATGATATTCAAGTAGGGGAACTGTGACAGCCTTTCCAGAATATTGTACTTCTCCCTCTGCATAAATGCCTTTTAGATTTGTGTTTAGGGTCTTTGCCTTGTTGGAATAACCAACTCTTGCGTAACTTCAACTTTGTGACTGATGCTTGAAAATGATCCTGAAGAATTTGTTGATATTGGGTTGAATTCATCCGACCCTCGACTTTAACAAGGGCCCCAGTCCCTGAACTAGCGACACAGCCCCACAGCATGATGGAACCTCCACCAAATTTGACAGTAGGTAGCAGGATTTTTTTTTTTTTTTGGAATGCCGTGTTCTTCTTCCACCAAGCAAAGCTCTTTTTTTTTATGACCAACTTTTGTCTCATCAGTCCAAAGCACTTTGTTACAATATTTATGTGGCTTGTCTAAATGAGCTTTTGCATACAACAAGCTACTCTGTTTGTTGCGTGAGTGCAGAAAGGGCTTCTTTCTCATCACCCTGCCATACAGTTGTTCTTTGTGCAAATTGCGCTGAATTGTAGAACGATGTACAAATACACCATCTGCAGCAAGATGTTCTGGCAGGTCTTTGGAGGTTGTCTGTAACCATTCTCACAATCATAAGCCGCTCCTGTACTTTTCTTGGCCTGCCAGACCTGGGTTTTACAGCAACTGTGCCTTTGGCTTTCCATTTCTTGATTACATAGCTGAGATAGCTTTCCCTTAAACCATAATACTGAACAGTCTTTGTTTTCAGGTCTTTTGAGAGTTGCTTTGAGGATGCCATGCTGTCACTCCTCAGAGGAGAGTCAAACAGAATCACAGCTTGCAAACAGAACCACAACTTGCAATTGGCCACCTTAAATACCTTTTAAATACTCATGATTGGACACACCTGCCTATGAAGTTTAAGGCATAACAAGCTAATCCAACCAATTTGGTGTTGCCAGTCATCAGTTTTGAGCAGTTACCATACATGCATTCAAATTAGCAAAATTACAAGGGTATCCAAATTTTTGACAGTCAATTTTTCACATTTGATTTAATTTCATACAACTGAATACTTCACTAAAAATCTTTGTTCAGAAAACACCCCAGTACTCAGACATTCCTACTTATCTTTTTTGATGAAAGTGGAGTAAATTATTATGCAGGCTGAGAGGGGTTCAAAACTTTTTCAGATGACTGTATATCCCCAAACTAAAATATATGTGATTTAGAATTTACTGAGAGGTCATTATTATTATTAACTTAGTTTTAGAGCGCCGACATATTGCTTAGTACTGTAAAATTCTATACAAAAAACAAACAGAATTACATACATAGCAACCACCAACTAATACAAAAGTTCCATATAAAATCTAGAGTTGTCTATGAGTTTTTTTTAAATTAAGATTACATATAAACGCATGAGGGCAAAGCCAGAGTGCTCATATACAGGCCGTGACTTCTAATGTCCTCATATTTTACAGTGTGTGTGGAGAGGTCCAGAAGTATGTGTGTCATTTGAGATACAATAAGCACTGAATATATCTGATGACATAGCTAAGTACCATTTATAATGATATATTTTACAGGATAGCAAAGGCTATTGTGTATTAAATGATTCAACTTGGAAAGTATATAGTTTTCCAACTGAAGAGCAGTATCATCTGACTTAATAAAAATTAACAAAATGTTAATATAGTATAGCAATATATATTACTGATATCACAGGGGTTTTCTCTGCCAGTGAAAAAACGTTGATGAAGAAATTATCAATTCACTCTACATGTTCCATGGTTCTTCATAGATAGTGCACACATGGGGTAGATTTTTGGGAGACTAGTGTTTTTCCACAGACATAGAAAATGCCTGGTATTGTACAATATGTGGATTGTTATCTTGAAAATATAGCAGTCTAGCTGTTGGTTGACTTTAAACTGAGAAAGATTTGGACACCCTGTGTCTATTAAGAGTGCTGGTGTAATTGGTTAAGCAGAGAGTGTGGGGGTTGGTGAGCGGACCCAAGGGGTTTAAAAGGAACATAGGTTTAGGTCACTTCACAGTTTTAGGGAGGAGCTAAACTGCTATTGCTGAGCTGCTTCGTAGGCAATAGGATAAAGTGGAGAGCCAAGACCCAACCTTGTTGTTGACCCAGCTGGCAGGAACTGCAGTGATCCAGATGTACAGCACTGACAAAGAGGCTGCAGTGCAGGAGTAGGCCAACTGAACACCAAAACCCTGAGGCATGGGGAAAGCTCAGGTGCACCCCCAACTATAGCGCAGGACAGGGAAAGAAGCATCAGGAGCAGGTCAACATAACTCCCAGCCAGGCTGGCAGCGTGGAGAAGGTTAGGCAGCAGTTAACTTTGCAGCAAACTGATGTGGCTGACTGCTTCAGTGGGCAAGTATTGTATGGTAGCAGCTGCATGAGGGGGAGCAGGGTGCAGTGGTTTATTGACAAGCATTAGGGATTCTTACACCATTTGGGAAGCAAGAAGGCTGGAATTCAGTGTTTTACACAGGGAGTAGGGGTCTCACAGTTGCAGAGGAGGTGGGGTGCGGGCAGACACAGCGTGGGGGGGAGGGTAGGAGCATCAAGGCCTATGGCTTGAGTGGTGGGTTATCCCAACTGACCCCAACTTCCCTGCCATGGGGTCAGAGTCCAATGGTATTTATGTCCATTTCTGGGGGTACCTGCAGGTCAGGAGGAAAAGTGGGAAAAGAGGAATGGACCTGTGAGGTTTGGGAGGAATGAGCAGTAGCTTTAGAGAAGAGGGTAAGCGGAACTATTGGGTTTAGGATTTCTAAACCATGTAACAGGCAGTGGGCAGGCAGCAGACAAAGCAAGTTCAAGTACAGTCAATGGTGTAAACAGACAGCAGGCAAACAATGTCCAACAACAAGCAATGGTCTGGACAAGTTGCAGGTGAACACATTTCGAACAGCAAGCACAGGGTATAAAAACCAGGAACTCAAAACATTAGGCTAGGACTGGAACAGACTTACAGGGACTCCAGATACATGAATTTAGGATACACAAACAGATGACTTGGTCACAGCCAAATACCTCAATGATCTAGCACTGTGCTAGAGGATGAGACATACTTATAAGCCCATAATAAGGTAATGGTCTGTAGCTGCATCAGAATAGGTGTTAGCCAGGGAAAACAGAAATGGAAAAATCATTAATTCTGACTGCACGGCAAAAGCTTGAGGACTCCCGTGGCTCAACAAGGAGGAACCGGTCCCTGGTTTTAGACAATTCCTGACAAACCCAGAAGTGGTTAAGGAGAAGCTTAGCAAAGATGTAGGCATGAACCATATGATGGGGCAATTTGCAGCCTTCTCCCTTGTCTATATGCTTTGTAACCTTGAGTGGACATATCAATGAATTAACACTGGCAGTAAGCAGTTGAAAGCAAAATATTTAAAGGAATTGTTCAGTGTAAAAATAAAAACTGGGTAAATAGATAGGCTGTGCAAAATAAAAAATGTTTCTAATATAGTTAGTCAAAAATTTTATGTTTAAAGGCTGGAGTGATTGTGTGTGTAACATAATAGAACCCAACTTCCTGCTTTTCAGCTCTCTTGGTTTACACTGACTGGTTACCTTGGTTACCAGGCAGTAACCAATCAGTGACATGAGGGGAGACCACATGGGTCATATCTGTTGCTTTTGAATCTGAGCTAAATGCTGAGAATCAATTGCAAACTCATTGAACAGATATGTACCATGTGGCCCCCCTTCAAGTCGCTGACTAACTCAGAGTTATAGAGCTGAAAACAGGAAGTAGTGTTCTGACTATTATGTTAGACATCCAGTCACTCCAGCCTTTATAAATTACATTTTTGGCTAACTATATGAGATACATTTTTTATTTTACACAGGCTATCTATTTACCCAGTTTTTATTTTCACACTGAACTGTTCCTTTAATAATAAAAATGCATATAATGAAAACACAAAGGCAGATCTTAAGTATAAGGAGCAGGAGGAGGCATATCCATGTAATAGATAATGGACTGGGCAGGCAGCAGACAAATCAAGTCCAAGTAAAAGAAATGATCTGGACAGCTGGCAGGATAACAAAGTCTAAATACTGGCTATGGTCTGGGCAGGTGGCAGGGAAATAAAATTTGAACAGCAGGCACAGGTTCAAAACCAGGAAATGAGAACACTAGGCCAGGGCTGGAACAAACTTACAGAGACGCTAGATGCAAGAATTCAGGATACAGGAACAGGTGGCTTGTTCACAGCAAAATAACTCAATGATCCATCACTAGGCTAGAGGAAGAGACATGCTGACATATGCCCATAATAAGGTAATTGCCTGCAGATGCATCATAAAAAGTGTTAAAACTACACAGGAGATTTTGTAGGATGGTGTCAAATCGACAAAAAGCATTCTACATGGGATGTAATCTCATGGGTCAAAATTTAACGGGACTGTAAAAAAAAAAATCTGATGTTTAAACTACTTGGAACATTTTCCATCTGATGTGACACAACTGTGGTATGCGAAAACGGCATGCTGAGTCGTCATCCGACAAGATAAAATCTGATGGTCTCTGACCGATTTTTATTCACCACTGAAATATATTGAATGTAGGATGTAGATGTATGAATAAACTCCACCATCTGACTTCATCTGATCTGTCTTTACATTCTAGCTATAGGGGGAATCAGATTTTGTAGCATCCTATAAATCTTGTGCTGTTGCATGGTGTTATGTGCTATTATAGCATGGCAAGATCAAATAAAATATTGGCCAAAAAATCTGATCAAGATCTCTCTTGTAGTTTTACCCTTAGCCAGATAATGCAGAGACTGGGAAAGTCATTAATTCTGACTAAGTATAAGGAGCAGGCAGAGATAAGTCATGTAACAGGCACATGTCTTAGCAGGCAGCAAGTACAGGCTATGGTGTGGGCGGGTGGCAGAAGAACAAAGGAAAACACTACCACTTTTATGCAAAGAGAGATTTGGTGAATGACGGGTTCATAGGCAACTTACTTGTCTATGTCCATAAAAGCTGGAGAGGCTATTGGCCAAGCCCAAGACTAATGTGGAATTGGCATTATGCCATGTTTGCCCCGCAGGTCACCTCTTGTTTGGGTGCAGGTTCACACATGGTATTTTCTTGATTGTGTCTAGTCAGCATCAATGAAGACTTTATGTATGGCCTTGTATGTCCAGATTATTCTAACCTCAATATTCTTCCAGGAAAAAGACGTAGATGTGATCTACAAAGACTTGTTTAAGTCTCCGTCTACCCCACGCATCTCTCTCGGTAAAAAAGTGAAGTCGGTTAAAGAAACCATGAGGAAAAAAATGTCCAAAAAATATTCAAGTTCCATTTCCGAGCAGGTCAGTTGAAAATCCACAGTATTTCACTGAAATTTGCATATTAACCAGAGCCATCTTGTACTAGGTGAAGCGTTAGTGGGCTAATATATATTAGGTGAATCAAGCTCAGTGAATCGAAGATCCTGGCACACATCCCTTTCTTTTTGCTATCACAACATAATCCTGTTAATTTCCGTGCAGTAGTGGGCCAGCTGATTTCCGTAACAATGCAAGCTGTGGTCCTCGTGAGAGCCGTAAAAGGAGCCACTGTCTGGGAAAAATTTTTGATAAACTTGTAAAAATTTGCAAATTCCAAAAAACGTTGAATAGCTTTTAGACTCGTGGTAACAGGCCAATCAAGAACAGCAGAGACTTTAGATGGATCATCTTGAACCTGGAAGAAAAAATAATATATCCCTAAAATTAAATTGTGGACTTGTGAAACTCACACTTCTCAAGCTTGGCGTAGAGACAATTCTCCCTTAACTTGAGTAAAACCTGTTTTACTTGGAAAAGATGATCCGACATCGAGGAAGAGTAAAATCAAGATATTGTCTAAATAGACTATAACACAGGTCTGCAGAAACTCACGAAGGACATTGTTGATGAGATTTTGAAAGACAGCGGGGGCATTGCACAAGCCAAATGGCATGACTAAATATTCATAATGGCCATCCCGGGTGTTGAAGGCCGTCTTCCACTCATCCCCCTGACGAATACGAATAAGGTTGTATGCACTTCGTAGGTCTAATTTGGTAAAAACGTTGGCTCCCCTTAATCTATCAAACAATGGTAAGGGATAACATTCTTTATCGTTATAATGTTCAAAGCACGGTAGTCAATGCATGGTCTAAGAATGACATCTTTTTTCTGGACAAAAAAGAAACCAGCTCCGGCTGGAGACGTAGACTTTCTGATGAAGCCTTAAGACAGATTCGTCATAATATATCCATTCATGGCTTGAGTCCCAGGCACGGATAAGGGATATTCCCTAGGAGGAATGGAGCCGGGAATCAGATCAATCGGACAATCATAGGGGCGATGAGAAGGTAGAACTTTTTCTTTTCAAACACATCAGAGAAGTCTTTGTAGACATCAGGAAGAAGAGGATTGGATGCTGGAAGCAAAGAATGGGCAGCCACTGGAATAATGAAGAAGACATACAATTAGAACGGCAAATGAACTCCAGGCTGTAAGCTCCCCAGTGGACCAGTCAATGGACGGGTTATGGAGTCTGAGCCAAGGGAAACCCAAAATTAATCAGCAGGAAAGAGATCTCTTCATGAAAGCTGCCAATACAAATAAGGACTGGAGAAGTAGCAGAGGTGAGAACACCAGGCGAAATTGGCCTGCCATCCACAGCCCGGGCAGAAAGAGGAATGTTGAGAGGCACAGGACTCTGGAATCCACAAAACTTTGTCAGGAGAACATACCAGACAAGGTAGAGAGGGAAGCAGGGAGAAACATACGAGAACTGAAAGTAACTGGGAGTGCAGAAATCTTGCCTAGGGAAGACCTCCCCCCCACACCTAGGCTGGCCTGATGCTGAGGTCTGGTGGGACAGGATCTAACGAGATATCCAGCAAGGCCACAATACATACAAAGGCCAGCAGTTCTCCTACGGGTTCTCTCCTCAGGTGTTAAGCGCGTTAAGTCAAAAAACAGGCAGGAGTCAAAAAAACAGGAATTCAAAACAGTAGAAACGATTTGGCAGGATCTGTAAACAGAAGCCAGCTTGGGCACTGTCACAATGGAGGGTAGGCTTTTTAAAAGGAATCAGGCTCCAAAAATTCAAATTCTGCACAGGAAGATGATGTCATGACGATCTGCTTCAAAACGCGAGCATCACGACGCTCAGCGTCAAGCAGCATGCGAAGCGACGCCAGCGTCACTTCGAGACGTGTGACCTCAGTGCTGGATGTGCCTGCCCCCTCAGCCGGGAAGAGACGCGCTGGGAGGTAAGCACTTCAATGCATTTGCCGATTTTCCACTGTTTTGTGAATTTTCTGACATGAAAATTCATATGCATATTTCCATTTGGGGGTCTCTTTATGCCACATAGTTTGGTAAATCTATGGAATGAAAGTCTAATGAAGAATATTTTTGTGACATGTTAATTATTATTCTTATTTGTGTGCAAATTTGTTCTCTTTGTGAATTTTATTTTATTTCCTCCTTTGTTTTTTAGTTAGTCTCTTATAGTATCTGCTTTTTCATAGAAGAACATTTGTGTTTTGTATATTAATCAAGTAATGATCTAGAAAAAGTTTACCGCTTGATGTCTCTAATTTTTTTCTTTTCTAACATGCTTTTCAAATGCCATACAGGACTCCAGCACTGATGATATACCAGCCATCCATGAAATTCCTCAGCCTCAAATCAGTTTTCTAGAAAAGTCTAAGCTTAAAGCAGGAGGATCTGTAGAAAGCCTTCGAAGCTCACTAAGTGGACAGAGTTCAATGAGTAAGTCCAGTTCTTGTTTAGTTCATTTGTTTATATGCATGACAATAAATTATAGAAAATATCTAGTTTGGTTTGATCAGTAATTTAGTTTCAATTTCTTTTCAGGTGGGCAAACAGTTAGCACAACAGATTCTTCAGCTAGTAACAGAGAAAGTGTCAAATCTGAAGATGGGGATGATGAGGAACCACCATATAGGGGGCCATTCTGTGGCAAAGCCAGAGTTCACACAGATTTTACACCTAGTCCATATGACTCAGACTCATTAAAACTTAAGGTTTGTAGTATCATATAACTGTATGACTAATTTTTTTGGTCAGTCAATAAATCACAAAAGGCAACTATCATGATAAATTTTTTTTCTACAGAAGGGAGACATCATCGATATTATAAGCAAGCCCCCTATGGGTACATGGATGGGTCTATTAAATAACAAAGTTGGAACATTTAAATTCATTTACGTGGACGTATTAAATGAAGCTGAGAAAAAACCAAAACGACCAAGAAACAGAAGGAAAGAAATACTGAAGCCAAAGTCTGTTGAAGAGCTTTTAGAGCGGATCAATTTAAAGGTTTGTAGTAATTTTTTTCCCTACAGATTTTGGCTATTCAGGTTATGACAAGTACCGTATATACTCGTGTATAAGCCGACCCGTGTATAAGCCGAGGTACCTAATTTACCTAAGAAAACTGGAAAAATGTATTGACTCGTGTATAAGCCTAGGGGCCCCATGTCAGATTTCAAAATGTGAATGTGACCCGGCCGCAACAATTGGGGGACACTGGGCAGGTACCTGTTACTGTCTGTGACTGACTGTGTCGCCGCCCGGATTTCATGTTTGCTTCCCTCTGCCACCCCCATTTCATGTTTGCTTCCCTCTGCCACTTCCCCCCCCTGCCCTCCCCATCTGTCGCTCTCCCCACCCCGTCGCTCTCCCCACCCCGGCACTCACGTCTGCTGCTCTTCCCTCTGTCCTTCCCTCTGTCACAGTAAAACGTGACCCGGCCCCAGCAGGACTGCCTGTGACTGCCTGTGTCGCCGCCCGGAGCAGGTCCAGGAGCTCCGGGCGGCGCGTCCTTCCCTGCCGGCGTTCGCTTTCAAAATGGCGGCGCCCATGGCCGCCACGTGGGTAGCGGCCGGCGCCGCTACCCACGTGGCGGCCATGGGCGCCGCCATTTTGAAAGCGAACGCCGGCAGGGAAGGACGCGCCGCCCGGAGCTCCTGGACCTGCTCCGGGCGGCGACACAGGCAGTCACAGGCAGTCCTGCTGGGGCCGGGGAAAGGTATGACCCACGTATAAGCCGAGTTTGAGTTTTTCAGCACATTTTGGGTGCTGAAAAACTCGGCTTATACGCGAGTATATACGGTACCTCACTTTTAAGTTGGTTTCCTAGATTCATGGGTGAATTCAGTTCAGGGCTTTGTCTCATTTTATTTCTAAAGCAACTTTAATGCTTTGTCTTTTTGTTTGACATAATGGTCCTGTTAAAACACTTTGTAAAAACATTCTTGAAAAACAAAAGCTGGGAGATTGGTAGGAAATATCTGCAAAAGCCTTTAAACTTCAGGAAAGAGACTTTTACTACATGACGATTACTTTAAAATATAGATTGGGGTGACAATATTATTAAAGGGTTGTTTACCTTAAAAACACTTCTTTCGGTTGAGTTATTTTCAGATTGTTCACCAGAAACAAAGACTTTTTCCAATTGCTTTCCATCTTTTATTTTTTTACCATTTTCCTAAAATTTAAGTCTAAAGTTTAATGTTCCAGTCTAGTGTTTGAGTCTGGCAGCTCAGTGATCCATAAGCATTTTGAACTGTTAAAATTTGATACATTTAGTTGATACAATTAGTTGATACATTGCTCAGTAGCATCACTATTGTATCAATTCTAACAGCTGCCTGTAATGAAACTCAGGTTTTCTGCTCAGCAGGACTAAAATAATTACCAGTGTACTGAGAAACATCTGATAATCAGTTGCTCACAGGCTTAGCTTAGGCATTGCTTGTTAAACAGTAGAGCTCTGAACAATTTGCCCAGTTTATAAGAGGGAGAATGGGGTGATAGAAATAATATTGTGTAATGTTTAATACATCAAATTTGTGTAAGTTCTATAGCCAAAGTACCACTCACCAAGGTGATAACATATCTGTATTGTGTGGAGTAGTGATACAAATTACATACTTTCTACACACTCTACACACAACTATTTTTCCTGCTCTTTTCACTGATCTTTATGAATTATTGTACATGTGTTCATTTATCCTCCCTCAATATCTCCCCCATTTTCTCTCATTCAGAGATGTGGAATTGTATATACACACACAAAACTGTATGTTTAGGAGAGCAGGAGGGTCCATTGACACTTGACAAAAGCAGGCTCATGAGAGGTATCATGGTGGGCAAGTTCAACAGTGGATATTGCAAGAAAGTAAATATATATTGTTTTTACAGGAACACATGCCAACCTTCCTTTTCAATGGCTATGAAGACTTGGATGCCTTTAAGCTTTTGGAGGAAGAAGACTTAGATGAACTGAATATTCAAAACCCAGAACACAAAGCAGTTTTGCTTACCGCAGTTGAACTGTTGCAAGAATATGACAGTAAGGAGGTTTCTAGAAAAAATGGATTTAATGAAAAATTGTAAATATACAGTTGTTTTAACAGTATTCTTTACTATTAAAAATTTTGCTGCAACTGAAGTGGAGGCCCTTTCAATTTGAAGGCAATAGACTAACTAACATTTTAAGTCTCTGATATAGAAATAAATATAAAAATAATTTGTTATTGTTTGTTTTTTTTTTGTCTCTGCCTAGGTAACAGTGACCATTCAGGGTCTCAGGAGAAAATGCACACAGAAGGCGAAAGTACAAGTGAGTGCTCCCACCGAGACTCAGGATGCTTCGAAAACAGTGAGAATCTAAAAAATGTTAATGAAGGCAGTTAAGCACTAGGCAGCATGCTGAAACAAGTTTAAACACCTAGTCATAAGAGGAAGTTTTTACAAGGATATCACCTTCCTTCTAATTGGATCTGTTTTCATTTTTTAAGACATAAAATTTGCATGAACAGCCTGTATATACAGTAGAAATCACATGGCACACACTCTGGCAAATGTGCTAAATAATTCTTGTGTTTTATTTCTCCACACAATGTTTCAGAGGTACAACCTCCTTTCTCAAGTGCTCTCACATGTGTAATTCTATTATAACACACATATATCATTAACTCATACAGGAACCACTACTTGATTCAGACAAGTTAAGATGTACACATACAAACATAAGGTTAGGGACCCAGAAGCAACACGCTCTGGATGCACTAATAGAGTTGTCACATTTCCAATATTGAACTAAACAGTTTGTTTAAGCTTGGTGCTATTTGCTTTAAAAATCTTTTTGCAGGTTTTAGTATTGCAAGTGTTTTTTTTATTTAGCAGTGTAAAACACTATGGGGCAAATTTACTAAAGGGCGAAGTGGCTAACGCTAGCAAAAATTCGCCAGCGTGGCGTCATTTCGTTACTTCGCGATTTACTAACGGGTGCTGCCGTAAATTCGCTAGTGAAGTGGACCTACTCTAGCGCTACTTCACACCCTTACGCCAGGCGAAGTTGCGCTATGGCAAAGGGACGTAACTACGATAATTCACTAACTTGCAGATTTTACTGAACGTTACCTCTTGTGCCAGACTTGCCTTCGGCACCTCAGACCAAGCGAAATTCAATAGAGCATATAGGGCTTGCTTCAAAAAAGTCCCAAAAAACGCTGGCGTCTTTTACGTTTTTAAGGGTGATAGGATGAAAAAGATCGTAAATTTCCCCCCCCCCCTACATTTCCTAACATATGGCACCTAAACTATACAGTGGGCACATGTATAGGGCAAAATAAAAACTCTATTTTATTTCATGAAGCTTTCCCAGCCTTCTGTAGTGTAATGTATTTAATGCTACATATACATCCATTGTACTTTAACTTGGCGCGGTATGCAAATTAGGCATCGCTAGAGTAACTTCGATTTGCTTGACAAATTAACGGTAGCGCAACTTAGCTACCTTTCACCTCCCTGAGCGCAAATTCGGATTTTAGTGAATTAGTGGCGCCCTGGCGAAACTTCGCCTGGCGAAGTGCGGCGAAGCCAACGCTGGCGCAACTTTGAAGGTAAGTAAGTTTGCCCCTATATGTTTTGGGTCAAGCCCTTTTTCAAGTTTCCTCTTACTCATAGATGTAACTCCTGCCTCCCTAAAGTTTTAAGGATAAATACAGAAGTGATGTCTATCCTGCAGGCCATTACAGTATACTGTAAGTGTTTTATAATATGACTGAAGATTTTCATTCATCCAGGTAATGGTATATCTAATATAAGTAATTATAAAACAACTGGGCTTGCTGAGTAATTACTCAGCAAGTCCAGTTGTTTTATAGTTACTTATATTAGATGTTTTATAATATTTTTAGGTAGATATTTCCTTCCCAATCCTTCATTAAAAGCTGCCTATGGCTATGTGGCTAATTATTAGTCAGTTCTGATGCACACTGCAAAAAGTGGATTTGTTATTGTGTGTGTATATATATATATATATATATATATATATATATATATATATATATATATATATATATATATATATATGTATGTAGAAGGGCTGTGGCACACACTTACTGAAGCAAAGACCCAGGTGCTAGTCAGAAAAAATTGTATATTCATGTAGAAAACTGACGCACACTGGGATTTATCAAAATAAAACTTGTTTTTATTGGATCGATGTTTCGGTCCACGCACGGACCTTTATCTTGATAAAGGTCCGTGCGTGGACCGAAACGTCAATCCAATAAAAACAAGTTTTATTTTGATAAATCCCAGTGTGCGTCAGTTTTCTACATGTATGTGTATTTATATATATATATATATATATATATATATATATATATATATATATATATATATATATATATATATATATATATATATATATATATATACCAGACAGTGTGTGGCTGGTGCACACGGTGAAAAAATCACATGCCTGTGTGCTGGTTCAGAACAATAATCCTATAAGTTAGAAGAAAAACCTCACCAAACAGGGCTTAGTATCAAGACAAAATATCAAAATTTATTTTCAACGTTTCGACTCTGTAGCTCGAGCCGTCTTCAGGAATAAAAAATATTGTGTACAAACATACAGGTTTAAATACCCAAAAACCCGCCAAACAGTGAAGTGACGTGTACAACTTGCAAAGGTTCTTCCCCCATTGTGACGTATTCGTTGCCGTAATAGTTAAATATGCGTTAGTCTTAGTGTCAGTGAACAACAAATATATCCAGTATCGCGTGTAAGATAGTGATATCGGATAATATCCGACCATTAGTGGCGCTAAAAGAATCTGCTGCAATAAAGAAATACAGATCCAGTAAAAACAAACACCGCGTTCCCCAATATTCCCTATCAGGGAAAGTCGGGTAATTGCGGTACACTAAGCCGTATGGCATCCGTTCAGCGCTTACCTCCGTTATTATCGCCTCCATCGCAGATACGGAGAGTGTACGTGGCGTGCAGTCCTGTTGTTCGCCCTTTCTGTGCCAGAAATCTTAACCTGTTTCCTGTAGGAGTGTGTTGCGCTAGCGGTGTCAAGCGCATCGGTATCACCTCACCTCACCTCATTGGTTACGTAGCGCCGCATCTTATAAGCCCTTAGCCTTCACTGGGTTATTCCATACACAGTGTGCCAGAACCACCTACCGAATTTCACACCCAAGGTGGAGACCGGCAAGGTTATTCATCGGCACCTCCGTTTTATTTTTAATATGTGCGGTATTTACCTGGGTCCATTAAGGCATATAGTTCCACTTAGTATTTAGAGTTTTGAGGGTACTTCATGCAAAGACATAGCCATAGGGGAACTCCACAGTGCATTCTCTAAATGTGTACAGATTAGTTGTCGAAATTCTGTTTCCACAGGTACTGCACTACACACTCTGAGCTCTGCAAGAGGCCCTTAACCTATTATGCGCCAGATGTTTGTACCAGCAAATAGTGTCGCAAGACCTGAAGAGTAATCAGAAAGAACAAAATCAGGGTTATTACTATAAACCCAATAAACAGAAAAAATAATAAAGAAATAATAGAAAAGTAAATAATGGAAAGAATGAACAAAAAGAAGGGGGTGGAGATTATTGTAGGCCTAGGGAGCAGGCAGGAGTTGCAAGCTCCTTATATCTAATTAAGGGAGGTAGTATTCTACTATGCAGTTGCCACATATTATCATAAACAGTGTAACCATATAGGAACCTTTCAGTATTCATGTAACAACCTAGAAAATAAAGGTAACAAACCTAGTTACATTGTTATACAACATGGAAGTATTTAAGACCACACTGTTTCATTATTGACAATAAAGTTTGAGAAACGACAAAGTCTCATTCTTGTGTACTTTTTCCACATAATCAGTTCGGGAAAATTACATTTTTAAGGAAGAAAAAAGAGAAAAAAAGGGAAAAAAAAAAGAAAAAAAGTCAGATGAAAGGAGACATTGGAAGAGTCTAATTCAATCCTTTGGGAGCCAGAACATCCAGTTTGTAGATCCACCTGGATTCTTTTTGTGTCAATAGTAGATCCCTATTGCCCCCTCTTCTTGGGATTGGTACGTGATCAATAAGCATATGTCTAAATTGAGGTAATGAGTGTCCCAACTTTAGCCAGTGCTTAGCCACTGGTTGTTTAGCTTTGCCTGTGGATAAGGCGGTCCAGATATGTCTTTGCATGAAGTACCCTCACAACTCTAAATACTAAGTGGAACTATATGCCTTAATTGGCTAAGTCACTTGATGGACCCAGGTAAATACCACACATATTAAAAATAAAACGGAGGTGCTGATGAATAACCTTGCCGGTCTCCGCCTTGGGTGTGAAATTCGGTAGGTAGTTCTGGCACACTGTGTATGGAATAACCCAGTGAAGGCTAAGGGCTTATAAGATGCGGCGCTACGTAACCAATGATGTGAGGTGATACCGATGTGCTTGACACCGCTAGCGCAACACACTCCTACAGGAAACAGTTTAAGATTGCTGGCACAGAAAGGGCGAACAACAGGACTGCACGCCACGTACACTCTCCGTATCTGCGATGGAGGCGATAATAACGGAGGTAAGCGCTGAACGGATGCCATACGGCTTAGTGTACCGCAATTACCCGACTTTCCCTGATAGGGAATATTGGGGAACGCAGTGTTTGTTTTTACTGGATCTGTATTTCTTTATTGCAGCAGATTCTTTTAGCGCCACTAATGGTCGAAAATTATCTGATATCACTATCTTACACGCAATATTGGATATATTTGTTGTTCACTGACACTAAGAGTAACGCATATTTAACTATTACAGCAACGAACACGTCACGATGGGGGAAGAACCTTTGCACTATCAAGTTGTACACGTCACTTCACTGTTTGGCGGGTTTTTGGGTATTTAAACCTGTATGTTTGTACACAATATTTTTTATTCCTGAAGACAGCTCGAGCTACAGAGCCGAAACGTTGAAAATAAATTTTGATATTTTGTCTTGATACTAAGCCCTGTTTGGTGCAGTTTTTCTTCATATATATATATATATATATATATATATATATATATATATTTATATATATATATATATATATATATATATATATATATATATATGGAGCGCAAAGACCTGGGGTGCTACTTGTGGGGCGTGGTGCAAAAAATATGGACTTTGCACCATGCCCTGCATATAATAAATAACCCCTAGATTGTGTAATTTCTAGCAGGGATAGGAACTTAAAGTGGATCTGTCGCCCAGACACAAAAATCTGTATAATAAAAGTCCTTTTCAAATTAAACATGAAATCCAATTTCTATTTTTTATTGAAAAGCATTCATAGTTGTTGTAAACTCATTTAAAAATATCAGCTGTCAATGAAATATTGCCTGCCCCTCCTCTATGCTTTAGGTATAGAGGCTGGGCAGACAATTACTTTAACTTTCCATTCAGGACTTCCTAGATGTCACTGCTCTCCGCACATTCCCCCGTTCTCTTTACCATTTAAATGTGTAGCCAGGGCGTGGGGATGGACATCAGGTCCCACATTTTTGTGCAAAAACAAGATTCTGAGATGATGTAAGGCTTGCCTTAATAACAGTGTCCACAAAATGGCTCCTGCTTGCTTGCTTTAATTATGAATTCCCAGACTGAAGGAAACAAGATTCAAATAATTTATATAGTGTAATTAAAGTTCATTTTGCTTGAATAATGTGATAAAATAGGATTTTGAATAATTTTTTTGGGTGACGGGTCCCCTTTAAGGTGGGGATGGAATGCTACCATATTGTTTCCATTTAAATATTATTTTCATTTTCTAAAAGTCAAAATCAAAAATCTCAGAAGGATTCATTGCATTACAATTGTTCCTCAAAACTGGCTTCTTTCCCTAGCCATATATCTTTAGGGGGTGGTTTTATCAACATTTGAATTTGAATTTTTGCCACAATTAGAATTTCTTTGCACAAAAAATCACAAATTCGAATTATATGGTCAAAATCGCAAGTGTTTGGCATTTATTAAGCACATAAAACTTGAAAAATGCTAATTTAAAACTTTGGCATTTTAAAGCTTACAAGTTCATGTAGAAGTCAATGTGAGTTGTCGTAGGCAAAATTCAAGCTATTTTTTCCAATAAAGGTTTTTATATTCTGATTTTTTTAATGAATAATCATTATAAACAAACATTCAAGTTTCTTTAATATGTGTTTATTCAAAGTAGAAAAAAACTCGTAACAAATTAATTTTTGATAAATAAGACCACCATTATGGGGATTGTCTAAAATACTTATGTACGTTATTTTTTGTTAAGTTATAGCACAGTATTATTTGTAGTTGTATTATTGTACAACTAGCCACAATGAACACATATAGGACTACAGTGGGTGATGCAAAGTATTTGGGTGACAAATGGCATCATTTCTGTAATGGCCTAGGGCAAAACTAGCTGTAGAGCAGCCCTGCCTAGTCTCAAACAGTAATACTAAATTAAGTCGCTTTCCTCCCAGTAATCATAAAGAAACAAGAACACAATGTAAAAGGAATTTCACATAAAGATATTTTTCATCAAATAAAAGTACTGTAAATATTTAATAAGTGTAAGTTTTTATTTTGGGGTTGACTTGCCCTTCAAAGCATTTTCAAATATTTAATGAATTGAAGGCTTGACAGTGACATAATTGCAAATGTTAAGTGATCCAGTTCCACACAGGAATAAATGTAAGTAAAGCAAGGGTATTGTATAATATAGTATACCTGCTGTTATATATAAAATATATATATATATATATATATATATTGCTATGCATATATATGCATAGCAATAAACATAATTCACAATAGCCATGATTAGCTTGTAAATTATATATTTATGACACTGAAGAGCCATGAATATCCTGTAAATGTTATCCTTATAATTAATGCTTACTGAGTTTGTCAGTTATAATCAATGCTTAGTTATGTCATTTGTGTCACATGACTCATCTGTGTACTATAATAAAATGCACCCCCTGTCATGAAATAAAGAGATGTTAGAAGTCACGTGTATATGACTTGGCCTTCAACTTTGTGCCTTTATATGGCCATGAAATTTCTTATATGACATAATATAAGAAATTTCATATAATTTGCAATAGGCGGTACATAATTCCCTAAATATATATATTTTGTTTTGCTTTACATTAGCAATGGAAAATTATTTGTAATTTCTCTCTGACTCTCTATTGTATAATAAAAAAATATTTACTAATCTGATGCATGTGTGCCTTATTAACAGTTTTCACAGCACCTCTAACCACCTGCATTACTTTTCATCTTTCTAAATATTTACATTTTATACAACAATTAGAATATTTGGTGCAGGTATGCAATTTATACAGGTATGGAACCTGTTATCCAGAATGCTTGGGACCTGGGGTTTTCTGGATCTTTCCGCAATTTGGATTTTCATACCTTAAGTCTAATATAAAATCAGTTTAATATTTAGGGGCCGATTAATTAAACCGTGACTTTTTTGGATTGGGCTTTTTAATCTCAAAAATCCTAAAAAATCACGAAGGAAAATAAAAAGCACAACTTTTAATGTTACAAAACTGCAATAATTCCAAATACAAAAATACTCCAGCTAAAACCTGCCAAAATCACGTAGTCAAGTCAATGGCAGATGTCCTTTTACAACTGAAATGTCTTTCTTCAGGGTCGGACTAAGCACTAGGCTGGTTTTGCTCCCAGCAAGGATTAATTATATATAGTATAACAGTCTGGCTCATGTACAAGGTACTATGGTATTATTAGAGAAAAGGGAAATGATTTTTAAAAATTTGGAATATCCTGTCTATGGGCAATGGTCTTTCTGTAATTTAGTGCTAGCTGGATAATGGGTTTCCGGATAACGGATCTCATGCCTGTACTGGCAATTAATGACCATCTGTAATTTGTGCAACTATGGTCCTATTCACTATGTTATAAATGCATTTTTGGTTCATATTTGTCAACTGTCAACAAAAGAGAAAGTTCAACTTTTGATAAATAAACCCCTAAAACCATACACATAAATAAAGAATGGTAAATATTCCCTTCTGAGAAACCTATTGCATAATAAGAAAGAAAGAACACAATATCAATTTTACACAAATAAACGCAGGGCAGTTTATACAGGTTACTTTCAGTTTCTTTGCTGGTTTCTATCCATCTATTGCATGTTGCAGTAGATGGCTTAAGCATTTTAACTCAACTGCACAGGGTCCTGTAACTGGAAATTAAGCATCAGCTGAGTAATTACATGTTACAAATAGTATTATTTGTAACATAGTTGGTATAAACTGGGTATAAATTGCTATCCTGCAGGGCAAGGGACTGGTTTTGACAGACTCCCACCCACCCAAACCAGGTAAAATAAAATTATATATTGGTTTAAAAAATGATTTATTAGAGGTATTTGAGTTATTGGAAATTATTTGAAATAAGGATGCTCCTGGACAGGCATTAAGGCACAGCCAAGAGCTAACAAGTAAACAAGCTGCCTCCATTTGTTATCCACCCAGCTTTGGTTTCTGTGTTTGTGTATGTGTATATATATATATATATATATATATATATATATATATATATTCCAAGGGATGCCAGCACTCATGATAAAGCAAAATAAACGTGCCTGGGTGCGCGATCAGTAAATAGACTATACAAAGCAAAAGAGATCAGCACTCACAGGTCTTAGAAAAATAAAATAAAAATGATTTATTAAAGAGCATGGACTAACGTTTCGGCTCTTCCAGAGCCTTTCTCAAAGTAGCAAAACAGACAATGAACATTGTTTAAATACATACACTGGCGGGAAACACACAGCACTGATTGCGTATATGTATCGTCATATGTTCAGCGACTATAATTAACCCATCACACTGATGTTGCAAACTTTAATCCATAAGGAATTAAAACTTACCCATATGTACCTAAATTGTATCATAACAAGTAAGAATAAAAACAACCATATGTAACATTCTTATCTCTAGTAATTAGTAACTTTATATCATTCTCGCAAAAAAAATCATTCTTTACAAATAAACTCCATAACCTGTGTTACAATATGTTAAAATGAGAAAAAAGATCTAATACATGGCCCATGGGTATTCCTCTCCCATTCCTCGAATTCTCTACTCTCCAAAACTACTTTTTGTTGCCCAACTAAACCACTTATAAAAGCCCAGTCCATATAGATACTGCATATCTTTATTTTTTATTATTTATTTAATGCCCTTGTCCTACTACCCTGATGGTTTCCTACAGTCTTATAAATTGATTTATACTTAGTTGCCTTTATGCTATTAAATGACCGTACTTGTCATTGATTTATTTACAAAGTTGTGTTTATGCTGCTAAATGACAGTATTTGTACTATCATACCACTAGGGGTCTGCCTCTGAGAAATGCACTCATATTACAAAAGCTCCTCTGTCCTGTGTACTTTTAGGTAATAAACCATTATAACTGTTCCATGATAAGCCCATAAGTGATGAATCATTCCATTTAAGTGTAAAGCTAAAAACGCACTCATGTTATAATCACTCCTCTGCCTTGTGTGTTGTTAGGTGATAGACCATTTACCCATTCCATAATAAGGTTACCCCATATATCATTAATCAATCATTCCATTTAAATGTGAAGCTATATCCCTAAAATATCTCGTCTATATATACACAATATGAAGATCGTGTAGACCAATCAAATACTACAGAAATTTGCCTCCATACCTACAGATAAAAATATTATCCCCATAATATCAATTATTGTAGTACTAAGTCAAACACCTAAATAAGTGAAAAGTTAGAAAAAATGTTAGAAAAAATGAAAAAGAAAGAAAAGAAAAACAAAAAATTTTTTAACCCTTTTGTATGTGTCAGAAACCATTAATGATTACCATTGGTGTAATCGTGATTGTCAGTCAGTTGTTGTACAATTGTCTGTTATCAGTACACATTCCGGATCAGGTGTAAATCCTCAAGGCTCCTGTGTGGATATAAAATCCGCCAGTCCTGCTTCAGAGGTTAAAGTATAAAGTATAAATCATGTGATTAAATTGTCACACGGGCATCCCCCAACACATTACAACACCGGCCCCCTCCATAGGTCATTATGTATTGTCAAAGCACGGTAGGGTAACCGGAGGCCACGGCAGTCCTCCCATAACCGTAGATCATTATGTCGGCTATCTGCTACGGACCAGCAGTCTCTGCGTCGGATGCTCCCGGCTAGCATATTAGGCCAGATGATCAATCCGATTACATACCGGATTTGGAGTCCTGCCTCACGAGGTAACTCGGATCTCACTGGGGGCCTCTCGGTCCACGGGGTGTCACTTAGTTCCACACAGCGCGTGATCCACCTCAGCCACCATCATCGGTCTGGCATGCATTCCGATTTCTCAATCCATCCTCCATTGGCTTGTTGTGTTTGATATCCCTTCTGTGTGCGATTCAAATGGATGAAGGATGACATAGGTGCCAAACATACATTCTCAGGCTCCATCCATAAAAAGGTGCTAGAGCCCTATGCAGATACGGTTATGGCGCTTTCTCGCTAAGCTTCATAGGAGATCCGCGTGAATGATATCAAAAGCAGGCCCTCTTCCGTGATGATTTAGCTCATCTTTGGGTAGGATGTTACTGGGTGATGCTCGTTTAAAAATTATATGGACATGGCTAATAAATACTGATATCACTTATCTAAAATGGGCATTTTGGATGTCCCAGCAGCAGTCGATCAAAGACCAGGGAGAGGTGTCCGTTACTGTCCAGTCCATCAATGTTTCCTTCGCCAACGATGATCCAAACATTATGTTCAGCAAATTAATAGTCAAATGGTTAAATGTGCACGGGTGCACGGCATTAAGATTTTTGAACAAATTCCAAGGGATGCCAGCACTCACGATAAAGCAAAATAAACGTGCCTGGGTGCGCGATCAGTAAATAGACTATACAAAGCAAAAGAGATCAGCACTCACAGGTCTTAGAAAAATAAAATAAAAATGATTTATTAAAGAGCATGGACTAACGTTTAGGCTCTTCCAGAGCCTTTCTCAAAGTAGCAAAACAGACAATGAACATTGTTTAAATACATACACTGGCGGGAAACACACAGCACTGATTGCGTATATGTATCGTCATATGTTCAGCGACTATAATTAACCCATCACACTGATGGGTATATATATACGGTATATACATACATCAAAGGAAAGATGAAAGCACTCAGCATCAATTAACACACATCGTTGCGTTTCGATCCTCTAGGGGCCATCGTGAGATGGCAGTCCCTAGAGGGTCAAAAGGCGTCAATGTCCATTATGCCTCAGTAATTGATGCTATGAGTACTTTCATCTTTCCTTTGATGTATATGATTTGGTTAGCATCCAGCGAATAGACTGATGGAAGGTGAGTGATGAATGTATTAATATCACAATATTAGAATCCGAAATTAATAATCGACCCTGTAGCATCAGTTTATATAATAGGCAAACCTCATTTACTGCTTAAATATTTGTGACGACCCCTAAGCTTAGCCCAGTTTCCCAGATCAGCGTGTGTGTGTCGCAGACATTCCTAACAAAATCCAAGATGGGAAACAGCACCGGCCCATGGTTATTGCAGTGAGCACCACAGAAAGCTCCTCTTACAGGCTTCTTCTTTCTTCTCGCAGCTGCACATGCGCATTAGAGTGAAAAGCCGAACTTGAATTAAAAAGTAGGCTTTTTCATTCTACTGCACATACGTCTGCACCTGGAAATTTGAAGAAAGAAGAAGCCGGAAGAGAATTGTTCCGTGGTGCTCGCTGGAATAACCCTGGGCTGGTGCAGTTTTCTGCTGATAGGAACACTGGCCCGGGGTTTCAGGTAAGTAAATACATTTACTTGAGGGTGCCTAACATTTGGCACCCCCATGTGTGAAACGACTTTCCTTCTCGTTTAAACCCAATAAGATTTTTCTGCCTCCAATAAGAATTAATTATATATTCGTTAGGACTGCTTAATTATTACAGAGAAAAAATAAACCATTTTTAGAAATCAGGATTAATTTTTTATAATGTCTATGTCTATGGGGTATATTTATCAAAGAGTGAAGTTAGAGATCACCACAGTCCACTAGAGTGAAATACCGCCTCTCTCCATTCATTTCTATGGGATTTTTAAAGACATATTTATCAAAGGGTGTAAGTGAAAGTTCACCATATGATAAATACGCCTTTAAAAATCCCATAGAAATGAATGAAGAGAGGCTGTATTTCACGTAAGAGGACTGTGGTGATCTCCAATCACTCTTTGATAAATATACCCCTAGTGGAGATGACCATTCTGTAATTCACAGCTTTCTTGACAGCGGTTTTCTGGATAATGAATCCCATACCTGTATAAGCACCGTTTCTGAGAACTGCTGCACATCTGTATTGCATGTAGTCAAACAACTTCTGGCACCTGTTATATTCCACAATTCTTCTGCATTTCTTGGTTTTGCCTCAGAAACAGCATGTTTCATGTCACCCCAAAAGATTTCTATTGGATCAAGGTCTGGGGATTGGGCTGGCCACTCCATAATGTCAATCATGTTGGTCTGGAACCAAGATGTTACTCATTTACTGGTGTGTTTGAGGTTGTTGTCTTGTTGAAACATCCATTTCAACGGCGATTCCTCTTCAGCATAAGGCAACATAACCATTTCAAGTATTTTGATGTAGTGAAACTGATCCATGATCCCTAGTATGTGATAAATAGGCCCAACACCATAGTATGAGAAACGTCCCCATATCATGACACTTGTGCTACCATGCTTCACTATCTTTACAGTGTACTGTGGCTTTTATTCAGTGTTTGGGGTCATCTGACAAAATCTCTGCAGCCCCTAGACCAAAAAAAACAATTTTGCTTTCATCAGTCCACAAAATGTTGCACCATTTCTCTTTAGGCCAATCAATGTGTTCTGTGCTGAAGAGGTTACAATTTGACTATTCTTCTATCCATTCGAATGGTAGTTTTCTCCCACGACTTTCAGGTTTTAGTTGTTATTTTAAAGCATTTGAGATCATTTTAGCTGAGCACAGCTGTTCTTCTGACCAATGTCTGGAACAATGTCTGGAACGACCCATTTTACTCAGATTTTCAGAGAGAAATGCACTATAACCAGCATGCACAACATTTGCTGCATTCCTTCCTTAAATAAGGGCCGGAATTGACACCTGTTTTTTCACAGAATGAATGACCTCACTAATTGAACTCCACACTGCTATTATTTGGAACAAGCCTCAATTAATGATCCAATTACACAGAATTAGCAGCATGCATGTCATCACTGTTGGTTTTATATTAATCCTACTTGTAAATCATTTGACATGTAGAAATTCTGCAAAATTAAATTTCTGCAAAAAACTGATTGAACAGGTTAGTGATGTCGGACTGCGATTATTGGGTCTGTTGGTTTTCTATTACTCTACTACACCTACTAGTAAATAAGTTGACATGTAGAAATATAATTTCTGCAAAAAACAGTGATTGATCAGGTTAGTGATGTCGGACTGCGATTATTGAACACAAATGTTTATGAAGCCAATGTATATGAAAAAGAGCTGCCAAGGTGGGGGACATAAGGTTTCGAACTAAGGAAGGCAGCACAAGAGGTCATTACCCGGTGCCTCTTCACCATTGCACCCTAGGCACGTGCCTCTTCTGCCTACCCCTAGTTCGAGCCCTGCCTAAGGGTCTCAAAAGATTATTTTATCTTTTTAATGTATGATTCATGTTCTAAGTTTCATTGATAGCAATCACCATTATAAGCAGTAAAATAATACTCAAAATAAAAGTTTAATCTGTATAACAAGTTAAACAAAACATAGTTTAAACAGAATTTAAAATGTTAAGCCCTTCATGGAGGTACTACTTCAAATGCAAGTGACCATGGGTGTGGCATTATGGAGTTATAGTTCAGAAACTAAATATTCTGATGAACCCAAAATGGGTAATATTCTTTATACTCCAATCTAATAAATAAAAAGTTTTGTTAAAGTTAAACTGTTTTGCTGAAATTTCTAAAATTTACTTGAAAGCATCCAATTTATACCATCTTATCTTCCACAAATCCGTTATGTGCCAAGATAAGACAACCTAAATATATATGCCAGGGGTCTACTGAACAGGGCAATGTACATAGGTTTACACATTTACAGTATATACATGTAAAGCCAGCATGTCCAAAGTCAGGCCCGGAGGCCAATTGCGGCCCGTTTTCAAATTTACACCGGCCCTCAGCCACCATCATGAAATTAATAATATTGTGGCCCACCAGCACAGTGATCAGGAATTGTTTAGCCGTAGCAGTAATATTTGGGCACATTAGTGAAATGATCTGCCACTTTGTCTATACGGCTGGCTGTGTGCTGAAGGTGTTAGCAATAGACACGTACTGTCACATAGTGACGCACCACTCTTGCATACTTCTTTAGTTCACTGTACTGGCACGTCAGTATGTCTATTGACACCCTCAGCCCTAAAGAAGTTTGCAAGAGCGGCGATTCACTATGTGCCAGTACGTGTCTATTACTAACACCTTCAGCATACAGGCAACATTATAGACCAAGTGGCAGATCATTTCACTTATCATTTGCCCAAATATTACAGCTAAGCGATTTATTGTTTAAATGAGGCGTGGAGAATAAGTCCAAACACACTCCACTTCCTAAACACCGTGTACGCGTCCATCTCCAGTAGTGAATGATCCTGATCGCAAGCTAGCTACCTCGGAATGGATGTCAGGCTGAATGGTAGGCCCCCACACATTTTCACCTCACCAAATCTGGCCCTCATTGCAAAAAGTTTGGACACCCCTGATGTAGAGGCTCAAAAATGAAAATAAAGCATAAAGCAGCAGAAATATTTTCCGCTCATGTCTGCTATTTGAAGGACCATGACAGTCCCCTTGGCTTACTGACTAGGGGGCTGTTATTCCTAACTCTCTGCCACCGGTGCAAAGAGAAAACTCTAAGGGGGAAATGTTGCAAAGAGTAAAAACATTCACACAAACAAAAATGTCCCTTTTTGCAATGTAATCTTCATTAGACTGTTGTTGCATTGTGATTTTTAATTGCTCATTATTAAGTTGTACTTGGAGGTGTTGTAAACTTTTGAAACAAACTTAACTTTTTCAGTTAGAGGTTTTATTAGATACACTGTGCACTGCCACAAACTATAAAAATTGTAGTCTTTCGTCCACTGTCTGAAGTGGTTACTAAACAGTTTCTAGGTTTCAAATAATTGCACAAAGGAAAATTTGTTTGCACAAAGGCATAAAGTTTTGCATTGTGTATTCCCCCCATGACCCCCCACAAGAACTTAGCTACTACATTTTGTGGCAGTTATAACCTTTTCCTGCCAGAATACAGAAGCTACTTGCTTGGTAGGCAAAGGGTTAATGTTATGGCTATAGCCCAATCATGTGGCAACTAAGCCAGCTGTATCCATAATTTACTACTGGCTAGATAGGCAGACAGTGAAGGGAAGTACATAACATACTGTATGTATTTAGCAGTTATATTATTTATACAAATCAACAGCAAATAGAAAAAACAAATTAACACAAATGTATCTTGTGCATATCGAATACAGAACTATAGCAAGACTACAACAGCAGTGAAACCCAGATACACTAGCCTGCAGTAGCGAAATGTATTAGAGTCAATAGGAAGTAAAATTACATTGTGGTTAAGGCATTTTTAGCTCGGCAATATTGAATGCATTGCCCTACCTTGTTAGAGAGACTTGCTTCTACTATGGTACAACTATTATTAATAGAAAAAAGACTCTCATTTGGCCAATTTCTTCCAACATGGCGGTGCCTGGACAGCAACTTAGACAGGGGGAGAGATGGTGAAGGCTCCCATCACACTAGATGATGTGGAAGGCAAGGTGCACAAAATGATTGTCTGAATGTCTTTACCTATTTTATCCAGGCTCCGTATGCTTTTTCAGTCCAGTAGGAGTAACTTTGGCCTCAAAGCCTGACCACACCATAGGGCTAGCTCATTCTCCCATGTATGGTGCTATGGGGTTCCAGATTCTGAACTAGACCACTTGGGCAGGTGCCCACCTCACATTCTGCTTTTGCGTAACTGATTTTACATTTTTTTTTGTTTATTTTAGAATTTGGTCCTTTCTGTTTAGGTGAGACCCATTGTCTATTTATCTAACTATTGATATAAATTATCTGCCATTGACAAACAAGCCCTTTTCTTCACCCGGGAGCACATGGGAAAGTTGACATAAATGCTATCTTTTATCATCCATGTAGCCCTAATCTTAGAATGTATGGCTGTCTATCTTACTATGTGAATAGAAAATTAACTGTTGTAATGACTATATCAGAGTGATATTCCTTGAATGCTGCTTTTTGTGGTGATGCTACATTAAATCACAATGTATTTGCTGTTTTCAATTGTGAGCTATTTGGATACATAAACAACATACAGTATTTATATGATTTTTTTTTTAAATTGTTTCAAGTTTTGGTTTGTACTGCTATGCTGCAGAATATGTTGCAGTCTTAAAATTAACTTTTACTATGATAAATGATATTCTAGCAAGGTAATGTAATAGTAATAATAAAGGTACAGTAACCCATAGCAATCAATATGATGTGTACAAACCAGTAAATGCTACTATTGTTTTCTAGACCAGTAGAAAACTTTGTGTCTTTTATTACATTACTTCCTGAGACTGTTTTCTTTTTTTGTTGGTTGTGTTTTATTTACAGTATGTGTGACCATAGCAACCAGGCATTAATTTGAATAACAGATTGGAAGATTATTAGCATAGCAGAGTTAAAATATAGTAAAAATAATAATAAAAATCAAACTTCAGTATGAATTCGATTTCTGGATTATAGACATGTTTGACTCTTGCAACCAGAGAAGAACATTTCAACTGCTTCCACTAAATTATTTTTTATTTATCATTTTTAGGAAAAACTCTGAGGCCTTCCCCCACGTATACTGAATCATCATCAAGTCATGATTGCAGCAGAGGCAAGAACATTCATCATTCGACAGTGACTAAGTTATTGTCAAGGGAAGCTCTCAAACCAAGTGAAAATGGAAACATGAATAAACTCTACAGTGTAGCTAGCTGTGCAAAGTCAGTTAACATTGCAGGATTAAAGAAGAACTGGAGAAGCCTTCCAGATGTTTATAGTAGCTGTGAAATTGATAAAGGTCAGTTTGTAAAACTGTGGCAAAGATCTCACTCTTTGGAAAATTTGTCAGGCTTCATCCAAGATGCGACGCAAACCAGATTATTTTTACCAGATAAGGATAAAGAGACATGTTGTAACTTTGCTATAAGGAAAGAAGGAGATGTTCACGGCAGGATTTCTTGCAGAGTACAACATTTGCAGCACTTAAAGGAAGAGTTGGTGGATGCTATACCAAGGACTGGCGGTGTGAATAGTCAAGCGAGAATAAATCTGATTTTACAACATCTTACAAACACTGACAATAACGTTATATCATCTATACCTTTATGTCCTACCAAATTACAAACAAAAAAATCATCACAGCCTCCACCAGTTCCAGCCAAAAAATACAGAGGATGTTTTGTTAATGGGCTATTTCATCTTGCCGCTACTGACTATGGGACAAATACAGAGGAAAGTCATCTTTCAGATACAAAAATGGGCCCACTCAGCCAAGATGACTATCCAAAGCTTTCCTCCCATTCGGGTGAATCCATTACCCCCACTTCTCCTAGACCATCTCGGTCCCTCAACCTTCCAAAAGCTCCTACTAATACTCCGCATGCAGTAAAGCTAGCCCCTGCATATGATAAAAAAATCTTATGTATCAACGGAAAGGATCTGCAGGTTTTAATAGAAAACAAACTGCAATCTGAGGAGATTGACCTCACTGAAGAACCATATTCTGATAAGGTGAGAGCAACTACATCAGATGTAAAAGTGAAAAGTGGTCCTATTGGTTTTGTGTTCAAATCAAGAGAATGATCACTTATTAAAAGATAAAGTGACATACAGTATTCAGACAAGATAGAAGACAGCTAATTTATTAACAATCTTAGATCGAGTTTGGCAAATAAACATGAGAGATCTTACCCCCATTTGAAATAAAAGGCTGAGTATGTTTATATGTAAATATGTTTGCCCAGGAACAGTAACCCATAGCAACCAATACGAGGTTTGTTTTAAACAGGTGACCAGTAAATTCTACCTACTGATAGGTTGCAATGGGTTACTGCTACTAGGCAAACTTTGTACCTTTTATTACATAAACCTCTATATCTCGTTTGTATTATCATGAATCAATTGCTTTTTTTCCTTCAAAATATTTATTAAAATCCAGTTTCTGCAAAAAATTGTCACCTAAAACCCGAACAACCAAAAAAATCTTCTATAGTGTAAAATAGTTTAAAGACATATATTGTTTTTAGGTACTTTTTGGAGATTTTTTTCCTTCATCATATAAAAATATACATTCTGCAGACGTGAAACCTACAGTGAAACCTCAAATATACATCCCCTAATTCTAAGTTTTTACAATATTTACATAAAAATTTTTGCCCCATATATTATGCATAATACATTGCCCATCATTATTTTCTGGTCCCCTGAAAAATGTAAAATGGGGGTTCTACTGTATTTATTTAGTCCTTATTATGAAATCATCTCCTGAATTGTAATCTTTTTTAAGTGTGCAAAGTAGTAAATTGAGTAGATTATGTGCATAAATAGGTATAGGGAAATGACCCTCCCCCCAAAAAAAATTCATAATAAGGAGGACTTGGTCACCTAAAAAAATAAATATTTACACATGTAATATGAAACATTGCTTCATTTGAAATATGAACTCCTTACCCAGAAAAATATGGGATCAAGAAAATTATATATTGAACTTAAAAGTTGATACTTTGGGATTATCACCAATGGGCAGCAATACAAAACAAAGTGGTAATATCAATAGGATCAGTTTCATACATTAATGTCTGTATATATTTGTGATAGAGTCCAGAGTGTTGGTTCAGGAATGCTTGCAGGCATGGTGATGTTATGTCAGCCTAGATAGTGGTGGCAGCCTTTGTTCTTCCCCATTTTCTGTGAGTACAGTGCAAGAGGATAGAATGGATATTGGTATGAGAGTATAAGAGTAACTGTAAAAGTATATAGAGAGTATAAGAGTAAGTAAGTATGAGAGTATAAGAGTAACTGTAAAAGTATATAGAGAGTATAAGAGTAAGTAAGTATGAGAGTATAAGAGTAACTGTTTTTATGGTGCAAATTCAGGATGACTGTCCAGAGATCTGAAATCTATGTCCTACTCCATATACTGTACATCAGGTCACACCCCTATTCTCATAGTGGTTGACAAGGACAACCTTAGGCTACTGCCTGGATTGGCAGTGACAGTAGCTTCAGGTTCTCCTGTGTCAATAGGTGAAACTATGCACAATTTGTAACAGGAGACAGAAAAAGGGCAGTTGTGCAGAGTCAACTATACAAAAGTGCAAAGAATACATGTTGATGTAAATACCCTTAATGAATAGGAATTATTTTTGTGCAAATGACTGTGACCAAGCACTTGTGGTCTTAAATGACCCATATCTTAAGGGTGAAATATTCAGTTTAGTGTAAATGTGAGATGTAGCTCAGGAAAGAGGAGATTTCGTCTTGACAAGCACAGGGTTCAAATAATTTGTTTTTATTATTCTGCCTGCAGTACTTTTTAGTAAGAAAATCAAATTAAATGCACAGTATGCTCAGTGCTTCAGCAATAACTGAAAAATAGCCTTCAGATGAGGTGTAATTCCATGATTGCAGGGGTTTAGGCTCAAATTCTTAAGAAGGATATTAATGAGTGGAGAATGCAAAGATGTGTATAAGGAATGGAATTAAACTATGAGGAAAGACTCTCAATGTTGAGTTTTGGTTTTCCTCTGGAGAAAAGGTGTTGCAAGGGGACATGATTACTTTTTACAAGTACATAAGATGACATTATGGACAGATAGTGGGGGATATTTTATCCCATAGAAAATATCAATGAACCAGAGGCCAGCCGTGATGAATTTAGCTTTCAGTAGAGCCAACAATGGTGTTTTTTCATGGTAAGGGCAATGTGACTCTGGAATGCCGCAGCTGGGTGATGTTATGATGGCAGATTCTATTAATTCTTTGCATTTGGCTTGGATGAGCTCTTGAGTTAGTTTTGTATAGGTATTGGTATAAATAAATATATATATATATTTATATATATATATATATATATATATATATATATATATATATATATATATATATACTTTATATATGTAAGTTTATAGAAAAGTCTATAATGCAATGCAGTGGCTCTACGCTAAGTCAAATAAAACAAAGTAGATATTATACCTAACAAATTTTCAGCAAATCAAAACGGGTTTGCCCATCACTAGTCATAATTTCCCAGGCCTTATCCCGTACATGTGATATATGCACTCTGTGAGTTCCATGAAGCCAAATAATCTGTTTAATTTAAGTAATAGTAATGCCGATTAATTTAACCTTTTATATTTGTGTATGGCAGCATGGACGCTATGGGATCCCAGAGGCATTAATTGAACGTTATTCAGAAGATTTAGGTCAGCCAGAGAAGGATGTGGCAGCAACAATGGACCTGATACGAGCTAAACATCTGATGAAATTACATCGTATGGCTGTATGTTTGTGCTTTTTTTTCATTTATATTCAGATTTCACTGATGAAAAAATATAAGCTTTTCATACAAACTTGGGGGGAGTTTTTTTGCCTCCTGTTTTTTCCAACTACAGTGTACAGGTATTGGAGGTTTTATATCAAATTGATTATTCTAAAATGTTTTCCATATGTAACTGGATTATTTAAGAAATCATGATTAGTGAATTACTGTACATTATAAGTAAGTTCTGTAAGATTTGATAATCTATATACTATAATTTAGTAAAATAAATTAAAATAATAAAGTAAATTATTAAAATGAATATATTTACAAAAACAATTTATATTACCCAGCTTACACCACAGCCATCAGTAGTAAAAGTTAATGTTTCAAAATATATTTGCATGTTTTTGGGGTAGTACTAGACCTACAAATCTGGGCTTTCTGATGACATGAAATTTGGGGCTACCTCCACTACAGTCAACCGTTTTGACTGATTTACAAAGATTGGTTTGACTGCCTAAATGGATAAAAGAGTCACAGTGGTGTGTAAAAAGTTTTTGAACCCTTTAAAAGTTTTTATATATGTTTATATAAATGTGACCTAAAACATCATCTGACTTTCAAGCACATCCTAAAAGATGAAAAAAAAACTAGTTAAACAAATGAAACAAAGATTTGGTCATGTATTTATTGAAAAAATATGCTTGTGGCAAAAATAAGTGAATTGTGCTCTCAGTTTTTGGTGTGACCCCCTTGTGCAGCAATAACTGCAACTAAACATTTGCGGTAACTGTTGATTGGCCCTGCGTTCCTTCATACAGAACAGCTTCAGCTCTTGGATGTTGGTGGGTTTCCTCACATGAGCCGCTAGTTTAAATGAGAATTCAACCAGTAATAAAAAAAACCCCTCTCCCCTACCCTGGGAAGACCACGCTCCCTCCTCCCCCCCAGCCTACATGCCGCACCCCCCCGGGCAAATGTCCCTAATTTTTTACTTACCCCTCCGTGCAGATTCTGGCCTCGGCGTTCAAGGCAGCCAGCTTCTTTCTTTTTAGGAAGTGTAGGCGAAAAATTTTCAGACGTTTTTGTGACTTTCGGCGCATGTGCAGTTGTTCAAGACCAGAAATTTACTCCAACTGCGCATGTGCCGAAAATGCCATCAATACACGAAGATTACCGGAGAAGAAGAAGATGGCTGCCGTGAATTCTGAGGCCAGAATCTGCACGGCGGGATGAGTAAAAAATTAGGGGCATTTGCCCGGGGAGGAGGGAGGGGGGTCTACCCAGGGTAGGGGGGAGGGTTTTTTTTTAAACTACGGGTTGAATCCTCCTTTCAGGTCTTTTCACAACATTTCAATTGGATTAAGGTCAGGACTTTAATTTGGCCATTCCAGAACATTTACTTGATTCTTATTTAACACTTGTGTGTTTAGGATCGTTGTCTTGCTGCATGACCCACTGTTAGTGATGAAAAGCACAATGCTATATTGAATTGTTACACAAAGATAGAACAGTTTTTCCAAAATTTTAGGAGTTTTAGGACTTTAATAAAATAATTAGGACATTAATATTAAACTCCACAAAAAAGTTTTTAAACCCACAATGTTTAGATAAGAAGGATAATCCTGGCTGGGATCTATAAGGGTAAGCACTCCCAATTTAAAAAAACATACACACCTACTTTATGCAAGGTGATCCTTGTCATTGCAGAAATGGGTGTTCTCCCCCCCTCCTCCATACGCGTTTTACGCCAGTGCATCTTTTTATAGTCCTGCTGATCCGCAGCGTTACATATTTTTTCTTTTTGCACGTCTTTTTGTATTCAGCCATAGTATACAGGCATATATGCAATACCAGTGAAATGTCATAATTTACATAAAACACTGCTTTAGTCTTTAGCAAACATTAGACTGTCCTGAATTTCTGGGAGAGGCTTTTTCCTTGCTACCCTGCCATACACACCATTGCTGTTCAGTGTTCTCCTGATGTGGACTCATGAACATCAATATTTGCCAATGTGAGACAGGCCTTCAGTTGCTTAGAAGTTACCCTGGGTTCTTTTGTAACCCTCAGACTATTATTACTGCCTTGCAGTTGGAGTTATCTTTCATGGTCGACCACTTCTGGATAGGGTAGGGTCTTGAATTTCCTCCATTTGTACACAATCTGACTGTTGATTGGTGAGTCCAAACTCTTCAGAGATAGTCTTTTTCCAGTTTTTTTTTTCACTTGAATTTTTATTATTTTTGGGGTTACAAATAGAAAAGAACAAAGATCACTATACAACAGCGAATAAAAGAAAATAGGAAAAAAACAAAACAAACAGGTAAATAGGGGGGTGATAGTATATAGGAGGGATAAAGGGGATGGGGAAATAAGAGGAGAGGGATCTCTCCAGACAGTAGGTTGATTGATTCTTCTGGCTGCTTTTGTTTTTGTCTTTATTTATATTACCTCTGCTAGTCCAAGGGGCACATTTACTAAGCTGGAGTGAAGGATTTGAATGAAAAAAAATTAGAATTTCGAAGTAATTTTTTGGGTACTTCATCCATCGAATAGGCTACTACGACCTTCGACTTCGATTCAAACGATTCAAAGTAAAAATCGTTCGACTATTCGACCATTCAATAGTCGAAGTACTGTCTCTTTAAAAAATACTACTTACTTCGCCAGTTTAAACCTACAGAGGTTCAATGTTAGCCTATGGGGACCTTCCCCAGCACTTTTCTAAGTTTTTTATGATTGAATAAAAATCCGAAGTATTTGGCTAAAATCCTTCAAATTCGATTTTCGAATTCGAAGGATTTTACTTCGAGGGTTGAATTCGAGGGTTTATTAACCCACGAAATTCGACCCTTGATAAATCTGCCCCTAAGTGTTTAAAATTCCATTCCTTCCCCCGTTGCTGGAGAGTTTGAATTTTGAAGATATTTTGAAGATATTTTGGCAATTTGATATTTCAAAATGTAAGGTTGGAGTCAATTAGCTATACAAGTTTTTCTTTTCCTAGTTTAGTGTTGTTAAAAGAGACAAGTCCCTATGTTTTTATAGGGAGCAGGTGCCAATAATACATAAGGAGCAGGTGCCAGTGATATTATAGGGGACAGGTGCCAGTGATATTATAGGGGACAGGTGGCAGTGTTATTATAGGGGGCAGGTGCCAGTGTTGTATTAGGGGGCAAGTGTCAGTGTTATTATAAGGGGCAGGTGCCAGTGTTATTATAGGGAGCAGGTGCCAGTGTTCTTATAAGGTTAAAGTACCAGTGTTATTATGGGGAAAAAGTGCCAGTGCTATTGTGGGGAGCAGGTGCCAGTGTTATTATAGGGGACAAGTGCCAGTGTTCTTATAGTGGACGGGTGTCAGTGATATTATGGGAAACAGGTGCCAGTATTATTTTAGGGGGCAGGTGCCAGTGATATTATAGGGGACAGGTGACCGTGTTATTTTAGGGAACAAGTGTTAGTGTTATTATAGGGGGCAGGTGCCAGTGTTATTACAGGGGACAAGTGTCAGTGTTATTGTATGGGACAAGTGCCAGTGTTATTGTTTGGGACTAGCGCCTATAATATTATAGAGGGGCATGTGCCAGTGTTATTATAGGGGACAAGTGCTAGTGTTATTATCGAACACTAGTCTTTTCCAGTTTTATGGCCATCAACGGCTCTTTTTCTGAGGTCCTCAGACCAGAGCCGGGCCAACCCTGCCAGGCGCCCTAGGCAACCTGGTGGGCCACGGCGCCGGCTCAGTGTGTGCGAAACTGCGCATGCGCTAAACTGCGCATGTGCGAAATGTCGTGCGCGCATGCGCAGGAGCGCATTTTCGGAAACGTTACACTCGGCAGTCTGGGACGGGACCGGACACGGGGTAGGCGACAGAGCAGGTACGTGCCTGGCGCCCCTCCAGCTTTGCGCCCTAGGCACGTGCCTAATCTGCCAACCCCTAGTTCCGGCCCTGCCTCAGACACCTCCTTAGTTTGAGTCATGATGCACATCTACAAATGTGTGATCAGGCTTTGCTGGATCCCCATTCTTTAAAGACAACAAAATCTCTCGCTCACACCTGATTGTCATTCCATTGACTGAAAATACCAGGCTCTGATTTTACCTTCAAATTATATAATAATTATATGATAATTATATGATGCATTCACTTACCTTTGCCACACACAGATATGTTATTGAATTATTCTTTTTTCAATAAATACATGACCAAATAAAATACTTTTTGATTAATTTGTTTAACTAGGTTTACTTCACCTACTTTTAGGACTTGTTTGAAAACCACATGATGTTTTAGGTCACATTGATATAAAAATATATAACATTTTAAAGGATTCACAAACATTCAAGCACAATTGCACTCTGCCCACAGACCATCTGAGACCAGTTCTGATTCAGTGTCAGTATTAGAGCTCCTTCATCTTCATTGCAATATTAAGTCAGTGGTATGTGTTATCAGACAAGTCATTTGCATAGCAATATACATTTTGTGATACAAAAACCATCATATTAAAGGGTTATATTTTTTTTTTTTATATTACTTAGATACTGAGTGGTGGACTTACTGAAATCTGCAGAAAACCTGTTTCTCCCAGACATATTTCATCAGTCACGGATTGGCTTGTTTCAGTTGGATTACCCATGTATGCTCGCCCACTTGCAGAAGCAGGAATTACCACTTTAAGTACATTGCCTTCTCTTTCACAGACTCATCTGCAAAGAGCTGGGATAAAGGAGGAGAGGCACATAAATAAACTACTAAGTGCAAGAATGATAAAATCCATATGCGCAGAGGCTGTAAACAGTACAGTTTTTGATGCACAGTGAGACTTGTCAAAACTGATACATCTCAAAGTTATAGGGCTAATATTTTAATATGAGTTCTATATTGTGCCAGTGCAGTAATCAGTAACAACCAATCATTAATTTTTATAATCAATATACTAACCTTTAGAAAATAAAAGCAAAACTCTGGTTGTAACATTACTGGAATTTAGTCAGGGTTGTGTAGTTATATAAGCTAAAAAAGTTATGGGAAACAAATCATTTGCAGTATTGTTTACTGATTGAGTTATTCTTAAAATGTGGGGCCATTAAACATTTTGTGTTCCAATGTATTACAACGGATTTAATCAGTGTGAGCGAATTCATTTGCTGGAAAAAAAAAATTGCTGAAAATTTTGTGGTTTATCCAGCCAATATACAACTTATGTTGCCTAAAACGATTTATTAACACTAATTGTTAATTATCACTCATTCTTCAGAAAAATAGAATGGTATAGACCTGGTATCTGCCCAATTTATGGCCAGATATTGGTTGGGCAGGCCCCTTGGCACAACATACAGGCCAATAAGCTGGCAATTTAGTCGAGAAGACCTTAGCAATAAAAGATAATTGTTATACTGTACAGAGTACACAAATAGAGTCCTTAGCTTCATACAACAATATTAAAGACTACTAGCTAAACTGAAGTGCAGCAGACACTCGCGTTATGGCTGTGCTACCAGGTTCACAATATCTATATATAATATATAAAACTTAGCACTCTTCTGGGTGATCTATACATCCAGCCTGGCCAACTAATTTCAACCATGTGTAGTATTGCACTTGTAGCAGCACTTTGAAATTGTTCCTACCCCCTTCCTCATGGGCCTGAGGAAGGGGACAACAGCCACCCAAAATCTTTTGTATACTGGTTACCTCAAAATTAAATCTGTTTCCAGTTTGCTGCTAGTGTGCCTGCTTTTAGTTAACGTGCTACTAGGATACCAGTCCTACATGAAATTTAGCAGTACAGCTATCCAATCCTCTCTACGATATAAGGATTTGCTATTACCGCCAAGACCTGCACAAAGAGAATAGTGAAGTATCACCAGTTTCACCACATTGATAGCCATGCATATTTTAAAAATACTAGTGATGCACCTAATCCAGGATAAATTTGCCGCAAATTCACGCCTGTTGGTGCATTTTACTGTTTGTAAGGACAGTTGAGCTCTGATTGGACTGCTGCAAACTCACATATATCCAATCAGAGTGCAACTGATCTCTTCAGCCTTGGGTTTTACGGCAGGTAGCTTTCTATCATCAATTTAAGGACTGGTGCATGCAACAAAGGAACAGGTTTTTGTTTGTTTCTTTTTAGCCTCCCCTAGCCTTAATGAAAATCCACCTATGCAAGTACAGTACCTTCCCTGAAAAGTCCTTAGTGTGTTCCTTTCACTGAAGTTAAAGAGCTCGATCTACTCCTGTTCTCGCATGCCTGTGCTTGTTTTTGCGCATACATGCAAGCAGGGCACTGTGGCAGCAGGGTTGCCTAGCCCGGCCCTGGGCCCGACTCACAAACAAAACGATAATTGCTGGTATACCATCTTAACTGCTTTCTTTTTCTTCTTAAATCTAGAGTGCAAAATGTTCAATAGAAGTACCAAATCGGCTGACAATGAAAGGGTTAAACTGTCTCACTGGATTGTGAGCCAAGTATATGCACACAAACACTATATAGGCAATAACATTTGGACAACCCTGCCAATTTAATTTGGCAATAATTTATATGGCAATAAATGGCTATAAATGCCACTCGTGTTTGAACAACTGCAGCTTGTGAAAATGTTATTGTGACACTGAAAATGTGAACTCCAACATTGCAGCTGTGCCTGACAGGGCTCTTTTGCACAATGCTCCTGGAACTTTTCAACTTACATGTCTAAATGTTAGGGAGACTCTTCTGTGCCTTACCCACATGACTACAGTGCTTCTGAATGCATGCAGCAATATATTCATCAGATACAGGTCCTAGTCGTAACATACTGCTTAGCAGGGGCATAACTACAGAGGAAGCAAACCCTACAGCTGCAGGGGGCCCCAGAAAGTATAGGGGGCCCCATGAGGCCCTAATTCATATACAGTTTCAATAAATACTGTATTGTGAAAACAAGTCAAATTCTTAACATTTTGGGGGCCTGAAAAATAATTTGCTGGTGGGCGGCCCATTAATATCTAGTTACACAACTGTTGCTTAGAGTTGAACCTGTGATCTGTAGGGTGCTATGCAGGCTTTATACTGCTGTGCTATATAAGCAGACAGCTAACATCATGGTGCATGTCTATTGGTATCTTTGTATTTCCTAGTAGGCATGGCTTGATTCAGCTGCTGTTAATCTGCCTACAGGTGCCTGAGTTAGTCATTGGGCTGGCTATAAAAACCCTTACTCTGCGCTAACCATTGCCTGTTATACAGTAGGTCAAGCTAGCTTGATCCATGGTGCTCTGGGTCCTGCAATTGTTGATACTTAGATCCCTTCTTTCTGTGCCTGTCCCCTGTCTGACTTCCTGGTTCTGACCCTGGTTTGTTCCTGACCTAGAGTTTGTCTCACACTTCTGCCACTGTTATCTGGTTCTGACCCACCTTGTCTGACTTCATCCAGCATCTTCATTACTGGCTCTTTCTCCAGAGTACATGTTTTGTTCCCTCGTCTGCCCAGTGGGAGTACTGGATTCTTGTGCTGTAAGTACTGGCGGCACCCAAATAGCTGAGGGCCAGGCCAAAAGGCAAAGGTAGCTGTTATTGTCAGAGGAGCATGCCTAGACAAGAATCCAGATACTCCCCGAGGGTTTGGGTTTGATATTAATGGCTGCCTTAGAATGTATTTATTAAAAAGTTATTAATTGAAGGGTAGCAGGTCAACTAGGCTGTTTGAGCAATACAATGTAATGCAATAATATGTACAACCAGGCAAAAATGATCATAAAACAGTGGGAAATAATTTAATATAACCTGTAACAACAAACATGAGTAATGCACTATAGTCTCATCCAACCAGGCCCACTGATGGAGACTGCTTGTAGAATGGGAATCCTCCCAATAGAGGAACACCATCCTTATTACTGAGACCTCTATACTAGGTTACCAGGCATCTACCTGTGTACAGCCGGGTACTAAACGCATTAACATTCTGGTGGAGCTTCAGGTTGCTTGGCTACTCTGACTGGCTGGGTAAGCTGACCCACTCCTACAACACAAACTGGCTAATCCTAGCTAAGAACTAAGAGTTTTCCCCTTATGGAACTTCTGTTGCCAGACCTTTTTTGAACACGTTGCACTGTTTAACTTTAGAGGACATTCCTAGAGGGGTCTTTTGGTTTACTCAGGAAAGACCTTTTTTTTCAGGACGAAAAGCTTTCAAACTATTCTAGCATTTTGGTGTAATTCCACTTGTTCCACTGTAACAAGATATAGGCTTCTAAGAGTCTAAAAAATGTTTCCCATAATATAAACACATACATATATCATAAACACAATTTTATGCACGAAAACACAACAGCTTTGGAAAGTCCCGTGTTTCCTGGGCACGCCAATACCAAACATACCAACATATAATTTTATGGAGATTTCTCAATTGTATAGATTAAAATCTCCAAGCATTACACTACCAAGTTTCCTAAGCACCGCTCCACAAAAGTGCATACTTCTGATTTCAAGGCCAAACATTCCACTAACAGTAGGTTTACCCTAGAATACTAAACTTTTTTGGAAAGAACAGATTCTGACAAATTCAAAATGTGTAAATATATCTTTCTACTCCAAACTACCAAGTTTGATGCCCAATATGCATAGGTTTACCTAAGTATGGGGAATATAGTGGCACTGAAATGAAGACACCACATATGATCTATCATTTATTTAATTTCAACTTCTGCAAAATCAACATTTACACTCACCCCCAGAAAGTCATATCTGATAACTGATCGGACAGCGTGGTTAGTGGTCAGAATGTTTGATCCAATACTCATGCTGTGAAATAAACAGTTTTTAGGGGAAAAACATAAGGGAAAATTGATAAACTGACAAACTAAAAAAAAAAAAAGCATAAGGGTATGTTCGTGTATGAATGTTTGTACAGCTCTAAAAAGTGTCTAAATGTATGTGTATAAGTGTAAGTAAACATGTTCAAAAGTGTGTTCAAGATTGTGCAAAAGAAAAAGCCAGAAAAGCTAAACAAAAAAAGCTAACTTTAGTAAAATGTGCAGTGTGTGTGTCGGTGGGTGTAAATTCATATATATGTGTATGTAAACATGTATAAAGGAAGGGCACTAAACGTTCTTCATGCAGGAGCGGTCATTGGCAGCATTGGAGGGTCCCAGGATAGCAGATCCTACACAACAGGAAGTGGGTGGTGCTTGGGGCATATAGCTCAACATTTTGGAAATAGAAAAGGGAAAAAAAACATGTGTTGTGTGTAGTGCAGCAAAATTTTTGACCACACCTATTTTGTAGCCCCCTAATTACCATGTACATTTTACAGGTTATGAAAATTTTAACACATTTCTGTGGTTTTTATGTGTTATTACAGTTTTGCTAATGAAGGTGAATTGCCATTTAAGCTGCAAGTCACAGTTTCCCCAAGAGATCTGTTTATCTTAAATAGTTACAACTGCTTCTATCTTAAATTGTTACAAAAGTATCGAAGTGCACCTGCCAAATATTCTGTGCTTTCTGCCAAAAGCGAATTACGTTTTAGAAACTTTGTACCTTTTCTGGAGATCAAAGAGACATTTCAGTAACAATCTGGGACAGTTGGGAGGTATGGCTTGGGCACTGGAAGTCAGGTCAACGGCGATATTGTCCTGCAATGATCTAGGTATAAGCCCTCTTGTCAAACGCCGCTACTGCAGAGAGGAAGCCCTTTACTGTTGATCATGTATATACTACGTGCTTGGCAGTCAGAGACTTTTCCTGCTAGCAAGTAATACCTATGGAATCAAATCCCACATACAATATTCCAGAATCATGTGGAAAGCCTCACCTTTGGACCTTGATAAAACATTTTCTGGGGGGCAAAGTTCTCGCATAATTGTATTATTATTGTATCACAGCTCATTTAATTGTGTAACTAAGGGGCTGTCTTACATAGAGGGCATAATAATGACAATGTGTAGAATTATACTTAACATAATAATAGGTGATATTATTTTAAAAGAAAGGTTCCATCCTTATGCCACAGTCCTGCATAACTTACCGTTGATATTCATAGGTAGCAGAGAAAAAAAAATGTATACAAGATTTTATTTCCTTCAGGTGTAGAAAGCAAACTGGTTCCATTACAGTAGGAAAAAAAAAAGTGGATTTGTGGTTTCAAAAACAGATATAGCCTCCAATGAAAAAAAACTCTTAAACACACAGAAATATCTCCGTAAATCTCCAGAATATTAATATCACATATGTAACAGGTATATGGGATACGGGTAACCAAAATCACTGTTACTTCTATTGATATATCCTGAGCCTGATCCAAGGGACTCAGCTCCTGGCAACTCACAGTAGGGCACTTAATACATAAGACTTTTCCTACTCAGACGGGCCCTCACTTAGCTATTGGATTAAGGGTTAACTACACTGTGTCTCCAAAATAAGCCAAACACTTCAAATAATGGGCACCAGTGGTTCTTTAAAAACAGATGAGCTCTTTATTAATGGTATACTTAAAGGGATACTGTCATGGGAAAACATGTAGCAGAATTCTGCACTGAAATCCATTTTTCAAAAGAGCAAACAAATTCTGACATGGAGCTAGACATATTGTCAGTTTCCCAGCTGCCCCAGTCACGTAACTTGTGCTCTGATAAACCTTAGTCATTCTTTACTGCTGTACTGCAAGTTGGAGTGATCTCATCCCCTCCCCCCCCCAGCACCTAACAAAAGAACAATGTGTAAGGTAACCAGATAGCAGCTCCCTAACACAAGATAACAGCTGCCTGGGAGATCTAAAAACAACACTCAATAGTAAAAGCCAAGTCCCACTGAGACTGATTCAGTTACATAAGTAGGAGAAATAACAGCCTGCCAGAATGTAGTTCCATCCTAAAGTGCAGGCACAAGTCACATGATTGTGGCTGCTGGGAAACTGACAATATGGCTAGCCCCATGTCAGATTTCAAAATTGAATATAAAAAAAAATCAGTTTGCTTTTTTGAGAATTGGATTTCAGTGCAGAAGTCTACTGGAGCAGCACTTTTAACTGATGTGTTTTGAAAAAACCATGTTTTGCCATGACAGTATCCCTTTAAAGGAATGGTGGGTGCTTACTTCAGTAGTATATAATCAATCAGAATGCTTCCAACAGTAGTCATCCAAAGACAAGAGAATCAAGTTTAGCGTTCACAACACCCCAGAGGTAGTATTGCCTACCTTGATGTGCAATCCCCATTCTACAATGGCCCCATACTCCAATGATCTCTGTATCCCTGAGCCTAACCTATTGAGTCCCTATCCAGCCCACATTCTCTCTTTCTCCATCTGTAGCTGCTTGCTTCCTATCCCCCAAGCTGTCACTCACTGTTTCTTTCCACTGCCACCTCCATTGCTAGCCATTCATTCACTGCCCCCCCCCAAGCTATCACTCCCTCCTCTGCTTGTGGTCTGCTGTTTTGTTGATGACTACACCCTAGACAGATTCCTACCCTGCCTACCCCTTGATCCCACCCTGCTGGGGTTGTTACAACAAAGCTCATGTAGCTGCATTATCAGTTTAAAAATATTGTACATAATTTTAAGATTTTGCTAAGTAACAATATAATATATAATCTTGTAAATAAAAGTGTATACATAGTTACACAATTGATATATAACGCAAATGTCAAAATAAATATGAGAGAAAGGACATTAGCATATCACAGAATCCATTTTGTTAACAAATGAACACTAAGCTCCACAAAAACTCGGGTCCTCATTTTTCCCTACAATTTCTACACATTTAAATACATCACTAGTGCAGGCTCTGGATTCCAAGTTGCAGCCCTGGTTATAACTGGATAACTGCATAAACTGTGCAAACATGTCTCAGAACCAATATACTAGGGAGAACTGTGGCAGTCAAAACTCCATTACTCACCTGTCATTACTTGACATTTACAAAAAGGGGAGATGCTCTATGGCAGATGTTGGCCAGGGCTGCTTGTGAATATTCACCTTCAACATTCCAGTGTTCCCTGTTTTTCACCATCAGTACCTCCCTTAGGCAGCGCATATGCATGTATGTTGTTGTGAAAAAAGAAGCAATGGCAGGTGGGAAATAATTGTTAATGGGTCTACATTGTCAACTTATGTGCCATATTCCCTAATTAATGGATATGTACTGTATATTGTCCATGTATGTAATCAAATATGATAACAGATCTACAGTACAGGTTCTCTAATGTACTGTTCAATTTAGGTATAAATTATTTTACTTCAATGTATAATTGCATACAAAATAGCACACTGAACATCAGAACATTCTATTATATTTTGAGAAGACCAAGTGACTGTGTAAGATAGTTCTTTGTAGCTCTGCCAAATGTTACAATGTGTGACTTGAATAAATCATTCATTTTACAGTTTATGTGTTATTATGTAAATTTATACCACTGATCGGCAAATCATTACAAAGGATACCAGATATAATTCAATTATAGTTATCAGATTCTGGTGGAATGTTGAGTAGTGATGGGCGAATGTGACCTGTTTCACTTTGCCGAAAATTCGCCAAACAATAAACAAAGAAAATTTGCTAAATGTTTCCTTTATTTTTCATTCTGGGTAACTAGACATCCATGAATTATAACATCTTTTTATTACACTCCATATTAAACACCATCTTGGGGACCAGCATATTCAAGTACTCAATAAAATCAATGAACCAATGTGGGAGTCCTGCATAAATCGAAACATCTCCAAAGGAAATATAAAATTCTCTTCCATATAACCAATTATGAGGTTGACATATGATGGATAGAAAACAGGATATAGAAAACAGAAACAATGAACAGAATGTACAGAATTGTGTATTTAGTTTAACATGTTTTATACATGCTACATGGCCTCAGGGTTATATTAACGGAATTTTTTTACCTGGGGTCTCCCTCAAGTGGACATAAATGTTTGCTCTTAGAGGTCCTGGTACAATACTATTCTGGTTGCAGGTTTAACTGTCACATCCGCAGTAGTTAGGGAGGAGGTAAGTTTTAATATCTTCCTGCCTAGGAAACAGTTAACTGTTCCAAGTTATTGCTTGTGCAACAATTAATTGCTTGCCCTGAAATATGTTCCCTTGCAAGACATGGGGGTTTATAGAGTGAAGTCTGAGAACGCCACAGCCCACTAGAGTGAAATTCCGCCACTCTCTATTAATTTCTATGGGAATAAAAGAGTATTTATCAATGGGTAAAAGTTCACCCTTTGATAAATACGCCTTTTAAAATGCTTTAGGAATGAATAGAGAGAGTCGGAATTTCACGTTAGTGGACTGTGACATTCTCAGACTTCACTCTTAGATAAATAGTATTTTATGTTGCCTTTTTGGGGTCTTCTCATGCACTGTATTGCTGTTCACCATGGACGATTTTCATTAAGGCTAGGAAAGGCTAAGCCTTCCCAAACCTAGCTGATAATAAAGAGTCAAGAGAAGGAGAATACAAATCCTCAAGAGGATTGGCTAGGCTGGAGGAAGAAATTTAAAGCTTCCGGCAGCCTAGCCAATCCCCTAGTGGCAGGACCAGAACTTGCAGTTTGAGGGGGAAAATGTTTTTGTTACTTTTGTGCTTTGTTTTAATTCCCTTCTGCCCCTTTGCCTGCATTTTGCCCACTATTATGTAAACAGTAAAACAGCATTCATATCAAGTTAAGGAAACATAGTCAGAGCACAGAAATATGGGGGGGGGCAACCTATGAAAGGGACCAATAACATGCAAATTATAAATTAGGAATACAAGTGCAGGAGTGCTCATACTTACTAATGTAAGGTCTACATTAAGTGATGTTGCCCCATTATGATTTACATCCATAAAAGCATTGTTAGCTTTCTGTTCCATGGAAAATATTACTTAAATATTATTTATGGGAAAATGTATATTGCTATATTTAACAAGTATTTCTAATGTAACCTTAGCATAATCAATATCTGTATGAAAAGCATGAAATAAGAGGGCTATTTAGACAAGCTGTTTGTTGACAGTGTCTTGAGATCTACTGATCACCAGTTAACTGTCTACTGATAGATCCTGATCTACCTTTTAGGCACCTGCAGATGAGAAACTACCGTATTAAGAGAGCAAAAGGGTAAAAATAGGAGGGAACATGTTGCAGAAGAATAGGGAGGGGGGCATTCTGAAAAAATGGAGTGTCCAATGCACCTCCCCTGTTCATTAAACGCTGTGTCTCTTATTGTATATAATGTGCATGGAGTGTAACTTACCACAGCCAAACACTGATTATTATGTGCTTGTGGTGTCTCAACCTACTGTCTCACTATATTATGTGCTTGGGGTGCCTATATGCAGTTCTTTTTGTTGAACAGTTCACTAGAGAAGCAAATTGATCTCACATTATTAAGTATTGGGGATGATGTGCCTTTAACCATTACTCTCAGTGTGCACTAGATCCTTCACACACCCTAAAATTCAGCTACTTCCAAGGTTCAGCCTGCAGCCCAAAGCTGGTGTTGTACTACACCTCTCAATATCCTTAGAGAGGCGAAGGTATTAAAGGAACAGTAACATCAAAAAATGAAAGTGTTTTAAAGTAATAAAAATAGAATGCAGTGTTGCCCTGTGCTGGTAAAACTGTTGTGTTTGCTTCAGAAACACTACTATTGTTTATATATATATATATATATATATATATATATATATATATATATATATATATATATATATATATATATATATATATATAAGCAGCTGTGTAGCTATTGGGGCAGCCATTCAAATGAGAAAAGACTCAGCCCAAAGCTGGTGTTGTACTACACCTCTCAATATCAGCCCAAAGCTGGTGTTGTACTACACCTCTCAAATCCTTAGAGAGGCAAAGGTATTAAAGGAACAGTAACATCAAACAATGAAAGCGTTTTAAAGTAATAAAAATAGAATGCAGTGTTGCCCTGTGCTGGTAAAACGGTTGTGTTTGCTTCAGAAACACTACTATTGTTTATATATAAGCATCTGTGTAGCAATTGGGGCAGCCATTCAAAGGAGAAAAGACTCAGGTTACACAGCAGATAGCAGATAAGCTCTGTATAACATAATGGTGTTATCTGTTATCCACTATTTAACCTGTGCCATATAGCCTTTTTTCAATTCCTGCAATTGCTACACAGCAGCTTGTTTATATGAACTATAGTAGTGTTTCTGAATCAAACACTTCAGTTTTACCAGTTGGTGTTACGGTTCTTTTAAGTGGGTGTTGTCTGAGAATAATAGAAGTTTAAAGAGGAAATTGAAGCTATTCCATATCTGGTCCTTGCACTATAAATAATTAAATTCCAAGTTTCTCACTTGTTTTCACTGTTCTTAAAGAAACATTCTATTATGCAGTAAGAATAAGCACTACACTTAACCAGCTAGCCACTAGTGAGAGGTAAATAAATGTCTTGGGATTTTGTTTCTTTATTACTGGGGTACTAATGGGTCATTATAAAAATTAGAACAGCTTCTTGTACTCCCCTAACTGACACAGATATGAATTTCTAGAAAGTTAGCTATAGTGATGGGTGAATCGGACCCGTTTCGTCGAAATGCATTGAAGTCTATGGGCAACAAGATTTTTTTTGACGTTACCATTTTTTTCACCGATTGGAATCTATGGGCGTAATTTTCATGGTTAAACTGGGCGAAAATTTTCACTCATTAATTAGCTAGATTAGATTTATAATACAGCACACTAATTGCTCTTTCTTCTATGATATAACCTGTGTTTACAGGACATAAGCAGAGAGGTAAAATGTAAACAAGGAATGGTAAGTAGCTTCCCCAAGCACAAAAATCACCCTCTGCCTATGCTGCTCACCTTATATGTAATCAGATTTGTGTCTGTTTTCAATAAATAGTTAAGTATATGTGGTATTCCTTGCACAGAACTTCTAGTTCTCTTGGTGTCTAGACAGTGGTGTAACTATAGAGGAAGCAGACCCCGTATTCGCGGGGGGGGGGGCGCAAGTCAGATGGGAGTGGGTGGAATCAGGGCAGTGAGTGGGTGGGGGCAGGATGAAGCAGGGTGGAGGTGTGACCGGAAGTGCGCCAAGCCCCTCTGAAGAGGTGCACTCTAGTTACACCACTGTGTCTAAAAGTAGGTTTGCTTTATAGATAAGATTATCCATATCTGTCATGGTCTAAGGGTATCTTCGTGGTTAAATTCTGGAAGTTGGTCCTATGATGTCAGGTACTGTCCACCTCTCAGTATAGGGATATAAGATGGTCAGGTTGGGGTCACTCTCAGTGTGAGGCAGGGTCAGACTGGGCAGGCGGGACAATATCCAAGAGTCTGTTAGAGCCTAGTACCCTCCCAGCTGGGCATTAAGCTTGTTGTGTCCTAGTGAGTGCTGATATGGAGTATGTCCAGGGAAAAGGGAAAATTGTACCATACTTACAGTGATTTTTCTTTCCTGGGTGTACTCCATAGTAATAATTTCCCATCACTTTTAGAGCAGTTGGCTTAAAACTCATAACAAAGACACCATAGAGGGGGTGGGTGGCTTTTAAAACTTTGGGGAGGGTCCTGATGAAGCATGGTAGGGATATCCAAGTCTTCTGGATATCCCAGTGGGCTTAATGGTCTTAATTAATCCCAGAGTGCTGATATGGAGTTAGTCCGGGAAAAGAAAATCACACTAAGTATGATACAATTTTCCCCTTTTGCCATTCATCAGGCTGTTAAAAACAAATTGGGACATTATTGCTAGAGACGCAGCTTTATGCCGCTCTTCAACCTTCCCTTCTCTTTGTGCCACTCTTCTCCCTTCCCTTTGTGTCGCTCGTCTTTCCTTTGTGTCGCTCTTCTCCCTTCCTTTCTCTTTGTGCCGCTCATCTCCCCTCTTCCCTTTGTGCGCTCTTCACCCTTCCCTTCTCTTTGTGCCGCTCTTCTCCCTTCCCTTTGTGCCGCTCGTCTCCCCTTTGTGCCGCTCTTCGCCCTTCCTTTCCCTTTGTGTCGCTCTTCTCCCTTCCCTTCTTTTTGTGACGCTCTTCTACCCTCTCTTCCCTTTATGCCACGCTTCAACCTTCCCTTCTCTTTGTGCTGCTCATCTCCCCTTTGTGCCACTCGTCTCCCCTCTCTTTCCTTTGTGTCGCTCTTCTCCCTTCCCTTTTCTTTGTGCCGCTCGTGCCCCCTCCCTCTGTGCTGTGCTGCTCATCTACTTTGTTCCTCTTTTCATCAAGTTAAAAACGCCAGGCCCCAGATCGCGGTCTACCAGGAACATTAACGCGATCTACTGATAGACCGCGATTGACGTCCTGGGCACCCCTGGTATATATATATTTTTCTAAGTCTGGTGTCCTGGGTGATGAAGTAGATTTGTTGAAGCAGTGTGAAAGGTACAGTAGCCCCTCATCCAGTGAGCATGAAGCAAAGTGAATTAAAATTGGCAGAGAGTGCAGGTAATAACTTGAAAGAACCTGGTACTAAATCATTTGTTGATATCTAGCAGAGCAGCCACCTCAATGCAATCTATTGAAATTTGATCCCCATGAGCCAAGCTTTTGTCGAACGGAAGAAGACCCCCCCCCTCGCTAGAGGTTGTGGTGGTTGGGTTCCCCTGCTGGACTTTGGCAGGGCCGGATTTACAAAGCAGGTGCCCCTAGGCTGGCTGTCGTTCATCGCCCCATCCCCTCACTTTTATTCAAATTTTCAGAATCTGGACCAGCAATAGGGATTGGCATACAGGAAATTTAAAAAAACTATTGTATCTCCTGCGTCTCCCCAATGTGGGTGTGGTTGAGTAGCATGCCACCCCTTAAAATCCTGCCGCCCTAGGCCCGAGCCTTGGTGGCCTCTCCACAAATTCGGGCCTGGACTTTGGCAGTGGGAGGAGGTCTACTTCCTTGTTTTGAGGCTAGAGAAGAGGGAAGGCTTAATGGTCACTCCCCAGGGCTTAATGGCTGGGCTGGATGGTCACAGTTAATATTAGTCTGTTGTCAGGTTTGGTTTTCCCAGCAGTGAGGGCCTGGCTGGACTTTGGCAGCAGGAGGAGGCCTAATCACTTAATGTCTGAGCTGGATGGTCACTTCCGAGTTCTTTATGGTCTTAATGATCATAATGGAACAAATAAATAGAAGACATCTAGAAGTTAGTCAGTTTCTAGGTCACTCCGCACATACTAGGAGTCAGAATCACTTCAACCCATTGAACTAGAGGCCTCTGTTGCATGCAGGGAAGCTTCTGTCATGAGTCGAGTTGAGAAACTCGCTTCAAATGGCAGCAGTCCACAAGTTTACCAAGGGCAGCAAAAAAGATGCTCCTGGTAACTTTATGAGTCGAAGTTCCCATTTTTAAATTGGAATTTCAGCTCTGCTAGTGCAGAGAGCGCAATTGCCCCCCCCTATACCGGTTCTGGAAATGGTATGCGCCAGTGCCAGGGGGCCAGCATCAGAAAGGGCAGCAATGAGCACTGAAACACCCCTGGCTGTGTCAAGTCCATATAGCCTAATGACAGAATAAAGCAAAGGTTGACCAGGTTCAGGTTCCAAACCCAGATGCGACGTGGATTGTAACATATCCCACTGCTGGTAGGTGAAGCACTTTTGATGTGATCAAGAATGTTATCATCTATGGCAGGGAGACAGTTAATTAGGGTTTATACATGGAAAGTAGCCATTAATAAGCCAATGACTTTCCAGATTGTATCTATCCACTTTAATGTTTTAAATCTGTCTGTCTCTCTGTATCTTGGCCCTGCCCATAATGTATCCAGTGTATGGAGCTGTGAAAGGTAGTTGTGTTGTGGAATTCTGAACATTTAAACACAAGGAAGTCGGGTTGTGTAATTACAATTGTTCTTGGCATTCCCTCTGTCAGCTAGTTCTGGTAGACATGCTTAAAGTTTGTTACAATTACTGAGTTGCTTTACACCTTGAGAATTCTGAAGATGCTATACATTTTTAACTAGCAGAATTAGGGTACACCAAGGAGTCCTGGCACATCTTCAGCTGTTCCTTTGATGAGCTTAAACAAAAAACATTCCCTGGCTATCTATGTATAGATATTAGTCAGATGTTTCCCCTCTCTCCATGTTTGATCACAGTGCTATAAAGCATGATTTACCCCAATTAAAAGACTTTGTGGGAGTTACAGCAAAAGACTAAAGACTCTTTACAGCTGTGGCTGTGTGAATAGCAGCCAATTTAATCCCCATACTTTACCCAAAGAGACTTGGAACTAGAGCTAACTAACTCTTCTCACAAAAAGTTCCTCTATACTAGCTACAGACTTTTAGACAAAAGTGATAAAAATGGAAAAAAACTTATTTACCTAGTCAAATCCACAAAACCCTTTACTGTAATTTACAGAATTAGGTACTTCACAGACCACTACCCTTTAGATGGAATTTGCAAATTATCAGAATTTGTATACAACACAGAGAACATTCACAACATACCAGCTATACTACTACCTGAATAGTGTCACCATTCCCTGGTTTAAAAAGGAAGAATCCTCTTACCTAGATAAGCAGAAATTAGCACTGGTTTCTAGTGGTTTGACATCCAACAAAACCCCAGGCCTGGGTGGCCTCCCCTTGGCCTGCTATTGGATGCTGCAGGTTGAGCTCATACCCCATCTGTGTGATGTGTTAAGAGTAGGTGAGACCAATGCTCTGTCATCTTGTATTCAGCAGTTATTACCCTGCCTAATTTAAAGGGGGGAGGCAGACCTTTGTGACTCCTATCACTCATTAATACTTATGCCAAATTATTGGTAATAGCTAAATAGCTAATACACCTAAACAAAGTAACACTCACTATGATATACACAGATCAGACTGACTTTATGCCCAACAAAAGCACCAAATCAATCTCCACATGTAAAAGGGCCACCCATGGTTGGTGGACACCCATTAGACAAATGATTGTGGCCTTTAGTGACAGGTGACAAAAATGTCATGGTGTTAGCCCTACTATCCAGGGAAATATCCCCATTACCAATAGCCTCATGATTAAATACAGTTTTCAGTCCATTATTACCAAACCTCCAGATATTAATCAGGTGTTCAAGTTATTACAAAAGGCTCTACACCTCACTAATGTCTTTCACCAAATCCCAAGTACTGGCACATCTACAGTCTATCCCTCTCCCAAGCTTAGACCCACAGGACAGACTTTGAGTAGATGAACCTGTCACAGAAACAGAACTAGGAGAGGCTGTTTCATCAATGGCAACTGGGAAAACTCCTGGACTAGGCAGCGTCCCCATAGATGTGTACAGTATCATAAATATGAAAACTGTGTACACCTTAACTAACGTCTTTATTCAACAGGATATTAGAGAAGGTAGACCTGCCAGCCTGTATTAGTGAAACCCTGATAACCCTAATATTAAAACCAGGAAAAGACCCTCTTAATTGTGCCTCCTAAAGGCCAATGTAATTGACTAATGTTAATGACAAAATTCTAGCCAAGATCCTTGTCCAAAGACTAAACCAAGTAATTAGTATCTCGTGATAACTCATGACACCGGGTCATAGTGGCCCTCAACAATGAGAAAGCATTTGAGGAATGGGCCTACCTTTGGACTACCAGATAGATCATGGGCAAAGGCACAAACTTCCAAAGTCAGTTTTGTCCTGTATTAAGACTAATCAGAACATTCCCCCTAAAGACTTGGTCTTCAGAGGTACCAGGCAGGGATGCCCTCTCTGACCCTTAGGGTAAGGGCCCATCTGGCGATTTGGGGAGATTTAGTTGCCTGACGACTAATCTCCTCTTCGTTGAGGCGACTAATCTCCCCGAATGGCTTCCCCCATCTTCCGCCCGCTATAATGTAAAAACGGCTGCAGCATGGCACATGTGGCGCTTCGTTTTCCGAAGCCGACCGAAGTTGCCTTGCAAGAAAACTTCATATGACTTTGGAATACGAAGCGCCGCGTGTGCCATGCTGCGTGTGCCATGCCGCATGTGCCATGCCGCATGTGCCATGCCACATGCATTTTTACATTATAGCTGGTGGAAGACAGGGGGAAGCCATTCGGGGAGATTAGTCGTCCCAAAGAAGAGGCAATGAGTCACCAGGCGACTAAATCTCCCCGAATCGCCAGGTGTGCCCTTACCCTTACTGCTTGCACTGGATGGAACTTTTTGCATCCCTGCTGAAAAGCACAATAAAGATGAAAAAGGCTATGGCTCGGGTCATGACACCATTTTGTTCCTAGGAAACCCATATGAGGCCCCTGACTCAGTCCTCAGCTTGATAGACCATCACATGGGTAATTCTGTCTTAACATCCTACTGGGGTAAATCTTTAATCTTCCCCATTGACACCTTTCAAGTAAACAAGTAACCAGAGATATAAAGTTGCTCTCCAGTGGTCTACTATGTTCAAATACCTGTTGGGTTAAACATCCACAGGGACTTAGAAAAATATACTGACCATAACCTCACACCACTATTGACCCTGGTAGCAAAACAATGTTTGGTGTAACCTTATTCTAACACGTCTGGGTCGCATCAACCTCTATAAAATGATCCTCCTCAAGAAATTTAGATACCTATTTCGCCAGGCTCCAATCATGATATCTAGGGAAGTTTTTTTTTCCATATTATCTACACTATACTGGGCAGGCTCCAACCTAGGACAGTCATAATAACATTACACTAACACACTGACATGGGGGCCTAGCTGCCTCAAACATGTTTTTCTATTAACGTCTGTTGGTGGGATAGTTGATTCACTAGGGATGTAGCGAACGTCGGAAAAAAAGTTTGCGAACATATTCGCGAACTTGCGTCAAAAATGCGAACGGTTCGCGAACGTCGCGAACCCCATAGACTTCAATGGGAAGGCGAATTTTAAAAGCTAGAAAAGACATTTCTGGCCAGAAAAATGATTTTAAAGTTGTTTAAAGGGTGCAACGACCTGGACAGTGCCATGCCAGAGGGGGATCAAGGGCAAAAATGTTTCTAAAAAATCCATTGTTGACACAGCGCTGCGTTTTGTGCTGTAAAGGGCAGAAATCACACTACATTTCTAAACCTGTGTAATAAAATGCTTTAAAACGTCCGGCGTCTACATGCCAATCAAGTCGTGTAAAGGTTTCAGCCTGTTCACACGCAAAGACGAAACGCGGTGCTTACTGCAACGCAAAAAGACGCAAAGAGCTTTAATGAATGATACCGTCAAGTGAGCAAATAATAGTTTTTAATTACTAGTTGCTTCTCACCTCCAGGATGTTCGTCCTGTTGGTGGCAATATTTCTGTAGTGGTGTGTTTAGCAGTCACCGTGCTTGTGCGCACGTGCACGGTCAGGCAGAGGTAATTCAATGTACAATGAAGTGAACCAAAAAACACTGATTCTGCAGTGTGGGCCCAGTTTTGGTCTACTTTATTGATCACCTGCGGTGACCATAAAAGATGCGATTTTGCCACTGTTGCAGAACCCTGAAAAATTAGGCATGTGTACTTTCCTGAAAAATTATGTTTTTTTTGTCGCAGCCACTGAACCAGAAGTCCAGAAACAATATGCCATATAAATGCTGAAAATATTAATTTTTTTTTGTGGCAGCCACTGCAGCACAGAGGCCAGAAAAAATATGCCATGTAAATGCAAACAATATTAATTTTTTTTTGTCGCAGCCACTGCAGCACAGAGGCCAGAAAAAAATATGCCATATAAATGCAAACAATATTAATTTTTTTTTGTCGCAGCCACTGCAGCACAGAGCCAGAAAAAATATGCCATATAAAATGCAAACAATATTAATTTTTTTTTGTCGCAGCCACTGCAGCACAGAGGCCAGGAAAAATATGCCATATAAATGCTAACAATATAAAAAAATTTTGTCGCAGACACTGAAGCACAGAGGCCAGAAAAAATATGCATATAAATGCTGAAAATATTCAATTTTTTGGGTCGCAGCCACTGAAGCACAGAGGCCAGAAAAAATATGCCATATAAATGCTGAAAATATTCTGTTTTTTTTGGTCGCAGCCACTGAAGCACAGAGGCAGAAAAAATATGCCATATAAATGCTGAAAATATTCTGGTTTTTTTGGTCGCAGCCACTGAAGCACAGAGGCCAGAAAAAATATGCCATATAAATGCTGAAAATATTCATTTTTTTGTCACAGCCACTGAAGCACAGAGGCCCAGAAAAAATATGCCATATAAATGCTGAAAATATTCTGTTTTTTTTGGTCGCAGCCACTGAAGCACAGAGGCCAGAAAAATATGCCATATAAATGCTGAAAAATATTCAATTTATTTTTGTCGCAGCCACTGAAGCACGAGGGCCGAAACAATATGCCATATGAATGCTGAAAATATTCATTTTTTTGTCACAGCCACTGAAGCACAGAGGCCAGAAAAAATATGCCATATAAATGCTGAAAATATTCTGTTTTTTTTTGGTCGCAGTGCTGAAGCACAGAGGCCAGAAAAAATATGCCATATAAATGAAAATATTCTTTTTTTTGGGCGCTAAGCACAGAGGCCAGAAAAAATATGCATATAAATGCTGAAAATATTTGTTTTTTTGTCGCAGCCACTGAACACAGAGAGGCCAGAAAAAATATGCCATATAAATGCTGAAAATATTCTGTTTTTTTTTGTCGCAGCCACTGAAGCACAGAGGCCAGAAAAAATATGCCATATAAATGCTGAAAATATTCATTTTTTTGTCACAGCCACTGAAGCACAGAGGCCAGAAAAAATATGCCATGATAAATGCTGAAAATATTCTGTGGTTTTTTTTGGTCGCAGCCACTGAAGCACAGAGGCCAGAAAAAATATGCCATATTAAATGCTTGAAAATATTCATTATTTTGTCGCAGGCCACTGAAGCACAGAGGCCGAAACAATATGCCATATAAATGCTGAAAAATATTCATTTTTTTGTCACAGCCACTGAAGCACAGAGGCCAGAAAAAATATGCCATATAAATGCTGAAAAATATTCGTTTTTTTTGGTCGCAGCCACTGAAGCACAGAGGCCAGAAAAACTCAGGATTTACCTGGATTCAAATTAAACCAGTAGGGTTTGCACCCTAGTTTGTAACGGTGGTGAGGGAGGAGGACGCTAAAGGACAGCTGTATGTGGAGTCATGAGGCGTGCAGAGAAGGACAGCTGCATGGGGAGTCAGAATCAGAAACTCAGAACAAGTCTTCCGGCGTGCAGTAACCCTCCGAGATCCACCCTCATTCATTTTAATAAAGGTCAGGTAATCCACACTTTTGTGACCTAGGCGAGTTCTCTTCTTCAGTTACAATCCCTCCTGCTGCACTGAAGGTCCTTTCTGAGAAGACACTTGAGGCGGGGCAAGACAAGAGGTTCATGGCAAATTGTGACAGCTCTGGCCACAGATCAAGCCTGCGCACCCAGTAGTCCAGGGGTTCATCGCTCCTCAGAGTGTCGATATCTGCAGTTAATGCCAGGTAGTCCGCTACCTGCCGGTCGAGGCGTTCTTTGAGGGTGGATCCAGAAGGGTTCTGCCGCTGCCTTGGACAAAAAAACATTTGCATGTCTGACGTTACAGAGTGGCCAAAGTGCTTTGTCCTTGCAGGTGCACTCGTGGCAGGATTACTGGCACCTCTGCCCCTGGAATGTTGATGAGTTCCTGAAGTGACATCACCCTTAAAAGCATTGTACAACATGTTTTGCAGGCTGGTTTGTAAATGCAGCATCCTTTCAGACTTGTGGTATGTTGGTAACATTTCTGCCACTTTATGCTTGTACCGAGGGTCTAGTAGAGTCGCGACCCAGTACAGGTCCTTCTCCTTAAGCCTCTTGATACGGGGGTCCTTCAACAGGCATGACAGCATGAAAGACCCCATTCTCACAAGGTTGGATGCAGAGGTATCCATCTCTGCTTCCTCGTTATCAAGGACTGCATCATCCACGGTCTCCTCCCCCCAGCCACGTACAAGACCAGGGGTCCCCAAAAGGTCACCACTAGCCCCCTGGGAAGCCTGCTCCTGTTGGTCCTCCTCCTCCACAAAGCCACCTTCCTCCTCTGACTCTACTTCTGACACCTCTCCCTGCGTTGCAGCAGGTGCCTGGGTTCGTTCTGGTGATTCCGACCAGAAATCGTGCGCTTCCTGCTCCTCGTCACGCTGGTCTACAGCCTCATCTGTCACTCGTCGCACGGCACGCTCCAGGAAGAAAGCAAAGGGTATTAGGTCGCTGATGGTGCCTTCGGTGCGACTGACCATATTTGTAACCTCTTCAAAAGGGCGCATGAGCCTGCAGGCATCGCGCATAAGCACCCAGTAACGGGGGAAAAAAATCCCCAGCTCTGCAGATCCAGTCCTACCACCCAGTTCAAACAGGTATTCGTTGACGGCTCTTTGTTGTTGCAGCAAACGTTCCAACATGAGGAGCGTTGAATTCCAGCGAGTCTGGCTGTCGCAAATCAAACGCCTGACTGGCATGTTGTACCGCTGCTGAATGTCAGCAAGGCGTGCCATGGCTGTATAGGAACGTCTGAAATGGGCCGACACCTTCCTGGACTGCCTGAGAACATCCTGGAATCCTGGGTACTTTGAGACAAAACGTTGTACTATTAAATTCAGAACATGTGCCATGCAGGGCACATGTGTTAAATTGCCCAGTCTCAGTGCTGCCAACAGATTGCTTCCATTGTCACACACCACTTTTCCGATCTTCAGTTGGTGTGGGGTCAGCCACCGATCGGCCTGTGACTGCAGAGATGACAGGAGTACAGATCCGGTATGGTTTTTGCTTTCCAGGCACGTCATCCCCAAGACAGCATGACAACGGCGTACCTGGCACGTCGAATAGCCTAGGGGGAGCTGGGGGTGCACAGGTGTGGAGGAGGAGGACCCAGCAGCAGAGGACGAAGAAGAGGAAGAAGACGAGGTAGAGAGCGAAGGAGGAGTAGAGGTGGTGGCAGAACCGCGTGCAATCCGTGGCGGTGACACCAACCCCACTGTCGTTGTTGAGCCACACATTTCCTGCTTCCCAGCCATGACCAAGTTCACCCAGTGGGCAGTGTAGGTGACATACCTGCCCTGACCATGCTTGGAGGACCATGCGTCAGTAGTCATATGGACCTTTGGCCCAACACTAAGTGACAGAGATGCGGTGACTTGGCTCTGCACATGGTGGTACAGGTGTGGTATTCCCTTTTTTGAAAAAAAATTGCGGCTGGGTACCTTCCACTGCGGTGTCCCAATTGCTACAAATTTGCGGAAGGCCTCAGAGTCCACCAGCTGGTATGGTAAAAGCTGGCGGGCTAAGAGTGCAGACAAGCCAGCTGTCAGACGCCGGGCAAGGGGGTGACTCGCAGACATTGGCTTCTTACGCTCAAACATGGCCCTCACAGAAACTTGGCTGGGGGCAGATGACTGGGAATGGGAACTGGTGGTCAAGGTGGAAGGCGGAGTGGAGGGTGGTTCAGACGGGTCAAGGACAGCAGAGGTAGAGCAGTAAGATGCTGGACCAGAAGGAGGGTGGCTTTTAGTTTGCCTGTTGCCTTTGAGGTGTTGCTCCCAAAGTGCTTTGTGCTTGCCGTTCATGTGCCTTCGCATAGAAGTTGTACCTATGTGGCTGTTGGGCTTCCCAAGACTCAGTTTCTGACTGCACTCATTGCAAATTACAACGCTTTTGTCAGAGGCACACACATTAAAAAAATCCCACACTGCTGACCTTTTTGAAGCTGGCAATCTGGCGGTAACAGTAGAAGTTGGCGGCGTTGGCGGCAATGGCGGGTGCGTTGGCCGGCTGACCACAGGTGCCGATACATGTTGTTGCCCTACTGTTCCCTGCGAGCTGTCCTCCCTGCTTCTTCTAAGTCTTATTCTCCTCCTGCCTCTCTGACTCTCCGTCTCTCCATCTGAACTATCCTCCTCTTGCTCTCTTCTACTGGGCACCCACAAAACATCAATCTCCTCATCATCATTCTCCTCAGATGCATCAATTTCTTCTAACAGCTCACAGAAGGAAGCAGCAGCGGGGACCTCCTCGTCATCACTCATTATGTCCATCTCTGTTGTGTTCTCTGCCAGAATTAAATCTGGTGTAACGTCCTCATCTCCTTCATCTTCTTCTGCCAATAATGGTTGCGCATCACTCAGTTCAAGAAACTCATGTGAAAATAACTCCTCTGACTCCAGTGAAGAAGGGGCGCCGGTGGTGGAGGAAGTGTTACGTGGGGTGGCCATAGCAGTGGAGGATGAGGATGTTGTGGTAAAGTTAGAAACGGTAGAGGATGGGGTGTGCTGTGTAAGCCAGTCAACTACCTCTTCAGCATTTTGGGAGTTCAGGGTCATTGCCTTTTTAAAACTGGGCAATTTCCTAGGGCCACAGGATAGCATAGCAGCACGGCCCCTAGTGCCTCTGCGTGGCGGCCTGCCTTTGCCTGGCATTATTTTTAAAACAAAAACAACAACAACTCAGGTGGTGTTTCTGGAGACGGTATTATTATTGATATTTAGACAGAATGTGAACAAGCTCACACAGCTAAGTGGCAGTGGTTTGAAAATGAAGAACACACTGGGCAAATAATGCCTACAAGGTCAACGTATACACTACAGCAGTGGTGGATACGGAATATATTATTGCTGCTTGAAAAACGTCACTCAGGTGGTGTTTCTGGAGACGGTATTATTATTGATATTTAGACAGAATGTGAACAAGCTCACACAGCTAGATGGCAGTGGTTTGAAAATGAAGAACACACTGGGCAAATAATGCCTACAAGGTCAACGTATACACTACAGCAGTGGTGGATACGGAATATATTATTGCTGCTTGAAAAACGTCACTCAGGTGGTGTTTCTGGAGACGGTATTATTATTGATATTTAGACAGAATGTGAAAAAGCTCACACAGCTAAGTGGCAGTGGTTTGAAAATGAAGAACACACTGGGCAAATAATGCCTGCAAGGTCAACGTAGACACTACAGCAGTGGTGGATACGGAATATATTATTGCTGCTTGAAAAACGTCACTCAGGTGGTGTTTCTGGAGACGGTATTATTATTGATATTTAGACAGAATGTGAAAAAGCTCACACAGCTAAGTGGCAGTGGTTTGAAAATGAAGAACACACTGGGCAAATAATGCCTGCAAGGTCAACGTATACACTACAGCAGTGGTGGATACGGAATATATTATTGCTGCTTGAAAAACGTCACTCAGGTGGTGTTTCTGGAGACGGTATTATTATTGATATTTAGACAGAATGTGAAAAAGCTCACACAGCTAAGTGGCAGTGGTTTGAAAATGAAGAACACACTGGGCAAATAATGCCTGCAAGGTCAACGTATACACTACAGCAGTGGTGGATACGGAACATATTATTGCTGCTTGAAAAACGTCACTCAGGTGGTGTTTCTGGAGACAGTATTATTATTGATATTTAGACAGAATGTGAAAAAGCTCACACAGCTAAGTGGCAGTGGTTTGAAAATGAAGAACACACTGGGCAAATAATGCCTGCAAGGTCAACGTATACACTACAGCAGTGGTGGATACGGAATATATTATTGCTGCTTGAAAAACGTCACTCAGGTGGTGTTTCTGGAGACGGTATTATTATTGATATTTAGACAGAATGTGAACAAGCTCACACAGCTAGATGGCCACTGGGCAAATAATGCCTGCAAGTGCACTACTATTGGTGCACTACTATGAAGAACAGCAAACAGCACTGGACACCTTAAAGAACAGTAAGATAAGTAAAATAAAAAAAAAATATATGTATATTAAAAAAAATTTCTCGGGTTGGTGCTGCTGAACTACTAGGAGCAGCACAGTAGCACACCAGTCCCACTCCCCAACACTGCTAGACTAATAGCACTTGGCTGTTAAAGTAGCAAAGTAAAACAACAAAAAAGAAAATAAAAGCAGTCCTTACAAGGACTATTGGGTTATTACAGCAGTCAGCAGATGAGATCAGAAGAGATCAGTGCCCACAGCAGGCAGCTACATACAGAGCACTGCAGTAGAAGGTAGATTACTAGCCAGCAAAGCTACCCTAAAATGTCCCTCAAATCCCTGCAGACTTCTGTCCCTCCAATACAGAGCAGTATCAAGTAGATTACTAGCCAGCAAACTTACTATCAACTGTCCCTCAAAGAAATCAGTGAAATCAGTAACAGCTCTCTCCCTACACTAGCTCTTGCAAGCACACACAGGCAGAATGAAAAAACGCTGCAGGGCTTCAGTTTATATATGGAAGGGGAGTGGTCCAGGGGGTGTGGGGGTGGTCCAGGAGGGAGAGCTTCCTGATTGGCTGCCATGTATCTGCTGGTCTGGGGTGAGAGGTCAAAAAAAAGCGCCAGGTAAGGCGAACCCAAAATGGCGAACGTCGTGCGACGTTCGCGAACATTCGGCGAGCGCGAACAGCCGATGTTCGCGCGAACAAGTTCGCCGGCGAACAGTCCGCGACATCCCTATGATTCACCCAGAAAGAATGGGGCATCAGTCTTGGAAGCACAACTCCTTTGAAGCACTAAAAAATCTGTTGCACCAGGAAATTGGAAAACATAAAACTTTATCCCCTTTAACTAAAGTCACAGTCCACATCTAGAAGGTGGCGCTACTTTATATTCCCAGAAGAGTCAGTTACTTCTCTAAATGTATGCCCCTTTGGCACAACCCACAACTTCCCCAACTGCTAACACTTCCTGATCCCTGGATCTGGGCCAAATACAAAATACTACTGGACGCTGCACATGCATTTTGCTCTACTGCTTTGCACTGAATTAAACTCTGATGTTTATGTTGGTTATGTAAAAAATACTTTGGATCTGTCCTGAATACTGATAATGAAAGTATGGAAGAGTCTCTAGAAATACAAGCCTTAAAAGACTTGGAAGAACTATTAAGAGAAGGACAAGAGGAGTTACTAATGAAGGGGATCAAATCATTATGAAAAATTAGATAGAAAGAAAATTAAAGGTAAAATCCAAATGTACCCCTCCCTCCAATATACTGTATGTCATATACATATATACTGTATGTCATATAAATTACATAGATACTATTTAGTGACCCAAGATATATTAAAACTGACTCCAAAAGTCTATCAGAAAAATTTAACTCAAAAGGAAAAAGAAGTGATAAAAGAGATTAGAACATGGGATGATGTTCAAATTAAACAGTCAGATAAAGGGGGGAACATAGTGCTTTGGCCAAATAATATGTACCTAGAAGAGGCCAATAGACATTTGAAATCAGAATGTTATAAAGAACTATTGGGAGACCCAACAGAAAATTTTAAAGAAATTTTCAATAGAATTTTATTAGAAGCTTGGAAGGATTTATTAATAAGTAAAAAAGAACAATAATTCCTCAGAATAGATCATCCAAGAATTACTTCTTTTTATTTGCTACCGAAGATCCATAAACCTCCAAGTAGACCACTAATCTCAGAAAACAGAAATTTAACTGAAAAAGGGAGCCAATACCTGGATATAGTCCTAAAACCTATGGTGGAATCCCTTATGTCTTATGCTAGATATACAATGGATGTCTTATCATAAATTGAGAACACCGAATTAAACAGCAACAGTTTATTAATTACACTCAATGTAGAATCTTCATATTCATCCATCAAGCATGAATTAGGCATTAAGGCAGTACAATATTTGAAGAATATTTTGAAGAAAGGTCAGAGGATGAGATAGAATTTGTATTTAATCTATTACGATTTCTTCTAGATTATAACTACTTCACCTTTAATAGACAATTATTTTTTCAGATTCAGGGGACCGTGATGTGCCCCAGTGTATGCAAATCTTTTTCTGGGTCATTGGGAAGAAATGGTGGTTTTTGGTCAAAGTTTTTCTAAATATCGGAAATATATTATAAAGTAGCTTAGATATATTGACGATATTCTAATTCTCTGGCAGGGAACCTATATTGAATTTGAAGGGTTCTTAGAGGAATTAAATAACAATGAATGGAATATTAAATTAACCTCCCAGGTCTCGGATAAAAAAAGTTTAATTTTTAGATATAAATATAAGTAAAGGTAAAGAAGGAGAACTCTCCACAAACAACTATAGAAAAGAAACTAACTCTCTGTGAGTTATTATAGCTTTCACCCAAATAATGTCAAAAAGGCCCTACCTACCTGAGACGGAACTGTACAACACAGGCTATGTTTAAAACACAAGCAAAAGATTTAAAAAATCGACTGAAGGATAGAGGATACTCCAACAAACAATTAAAAAATGCATATCATAGGGCACTATGTACTTAAAGACAATCCCTATTACATAAGAAAGAGGAACAGAAAAAATCTGAAGGGAGAGTTAGTCTAAGACTCATCAGTATTTTTAGTGCAACTAGCAAAGAAATTAGTAATATCTTGAAAAAACATTGGAATGTCCTACTTATGGATGAGACATTAAAAGCCTTATTATCAAACCAAGTACAATCTGAAAGACTTAATGTGCCACAGTCACTATGGTCAAAAAAGAAGTGACGCTCTGAGGAACTGAGACCATGCGGCTATAAAGAAAGCAGAGATACAGAGGACATGTAATTGCCTTTTGATAAAGCTGCTGGCAAAAGATTTGACTCACTATTTATTTTAAATTAATCACCGGAGAGTGATTGGAGATTGCAAAAGCACCTTTTAGCGCTCATACTTATATTATTTTTTACCTCATCCTATTTTCCTTTCTAACGTCTGTTGGGTTTGTGGTTTTGTGGGTTATAATAGCCTCTTCCAATTAAGAACAGGAAAGATAAAATTTGAGACTGCAGCCCTTCAGTTTCTGCCTTCTTCCCACTTTTTGGTACTCCCAGGGACTAGAAAAAAATTGAGTTAGATTCCATGGGAGTAACTCCACCAACTATCAATTTTCAATTTCCTGGTTGTTAACCAAGGAGCAACTCGAGAGACGGAAATCAATAGACATTTTACTTATTAATTTATTAGCACTGGTCACTTTAATAATCAATGAATTGTTTTACAATGAATTGAAATGGGATTTGGAATAAAATAGCCAATTGGAAAAAGCACCTGCACTTTATAAGTAATCACTTGAATTTTTCTATATTTAGTTCTATTGAATAACTGTGATATATAAAATTAATTAATAATGTGCTAATTTATTTGATATATAATAAATTGATATATACAGAATTAATGGCGTGTTCTCTGATTGAATCATTGAAACAAATAAGAAGTGTGTTATGTTTTGGGTAGCTGAGGATGAGGAGAGTATAACAGTGCTTTTTTAGCAGGCTCTCATGCAGCCATTACACAACTGTAACTTTCACTTTTAAGTTGTCAGGAAGTATGCACAGTATAAGTCGGGGCACAGTGACATCTACAGGCCATTTGTATAAACCCCACATATTCCCCCTATAGTAGGAAAGCATTTGGGCAAATGTAATAAACAACAACAATGCATCTTAAAGCAATAATATACATTATTCACATCACATAGTCCTGGTTCCATGCAGGTAGTTTTCTGATTCTCTCAGTACGCCTTATAAGTCCATTTTTTTCAGGCCTATTGCAGTTGACATCAGGAGTAGGAAAATATCCTTCATCAAATGGAGCTTCTCCAAAGTCATATCTAACAGGAGCAAGATGACTTGCATTCCATATGCGTCCAGTTCATATGTGTATGGTCCTCACTGGCGTCTCACTTCAAGTGGTGTAATAAATTTAGATTATCCTTGTTTCAGTATTCCTGGTTTCTTAATTCTGACTAAAGATCCAGGCTGAAAGTGTGCTTCTCTGGCACCATGTTTTCTGTCAGTATAAGCCTTGCATTTGGCTTGGTGACGTTTGACAATGTCAGCAGTAGATGATTTTGTAGACACTGTATTTTGTGGAAGTTTGATGTCTGCAACATGTAACTTAGTGCACATCTGTCTGCCATTTAATAATTCAGCTGGAGATGATTGGGTTGTTGCATGGTGCGTTGCTCTGTAGTTATGTAGGAACTCTCTAAATACTTGTAAATACCAAGGTATCCCAGTAAGATTTGCTGTCTGTAGTGCTTCTTTCAGACTTCTGTTGAATCGCTCGATTTCTCCATTTGCTTGTGGGTAATACACTGAAGATTTCCTATGCACAATATTCCTCTCTCCCAGAAAGGATTCAAACTCATATGAGACAAACTGTGGTCCATTGTCTGATATTAACTCTTTTGGATTACCTTCTCTGCTGAAGACTGTAGACAGAAATGTTATTACTGTAGCTGATGTTATATGAGAAACAAATACAATTTCTGTCCATTTACTGCAATAGTCCATCAAGGTTATAGCAAATTTACAGTCTATAGGAGCATCTGTAAAAGGACCGACAATATCAATAGCAAGTTTTTCCCATGCTGAATCAGGAAATGATACTGGTTTTACATCTGGTCTCAACTGAACTTTGTGTACAAAGTTCTTTGCACAGCAAGACGGAATCACAGCACCATGCAAATCGTGTATAATCTTAAAAAGCCTTTATTGGATTTTCTGGCTTGGATCTCAAACGAACAACGTTTCAGGCCTCTATGGCCTTTTGTCAAGTTAATGAACTACTGCAGCAAGAAAAGGTGCGCTAATATTCTTATTGCGCCTTATACATACACCTGAAACGAAAGAAAAACTATATATGGAGTAGTACGTTCAGCACTTGTTGAAAATAACTCAGATATTAGAACTACTCACAATATGGGTCATCAAACAGGAGCGTGTAAAATGCTTTCCCCTAGCAGGATATATACAATGTAAAGCTGTGCGGTAGTTCTAAAAGGAGGAAAGGCTACAGATGGTGAAGAATCGTCGGAAATCCAACGTAGACCCTGCGGGTCCTAAAAACTTACCAGACAGCTGCAAGGTAAAGCTTTGAAAGGACCGCAAAGGAGCCGCTCGATGTTAGCGTGTTCTCTTAGACGCTGTTAAATGCCGGTCTTTAAGTGAAGGCAGCCTTGCTGATGTGATCGACGTCCTCGATCAATACCGTATCCCTTTCTTTCTCTCGCGGTTAGTCAGGTCGCCTCCGGTGCAGTATAAAGTTTAGATAAGTAATTCAAGGGGAGAGTATTTATATATCAAACTTTTATTTCAGTAATATACATGGCCCAACGCGTTTCATATCCTACGATACTTCCTCAGGGGCATCACACGTGTAACTTCACGTCATAGAATAAATAGAGCATGTCCTTAATTCATTAGCCTAATTGGTAATTGGCAACAGAATTTCGTTTTCAAAACTTACAATTTCGTTTAAAAAAGCATCAATTATAATAAATTACAATAAAAGAGTCGTTATAAGCACACATAAATAAGCTTAAAACAATATTAATATTAGATTAAAAAACATTTCAAATCAATTTCTATATTTAAGCCTTTAGGTGCGAGTGTTTTAAGTTTATGTATCCAGTATGTTTCTTCACGCGATATTATTTGTACAATATCGCTTCCTCGCCATTATAAAAAAACATTGGCATATCCTGAAAAAAGATAAAGATTTAAAGGACCTTTTACCTGACAAACCATATATTTTATATAAAAAACCACATATAATTAAACAAATATTAGCACCAAGTTGTCTACCACCTGTCGATTCAAAATCAATAACCAATCATTTTTCCAAAGATAAATTAAACGGATTCTTTACATGCAGAACCTGTAAAGGCTGTAAAACAAGCAGAATTAATGATAGAAATTATAAAAAATTTGATTCAAATGCAACGAAAGAGGAATTTACCATTAAATCATTGATAACTTGCAACAGTAATAATGTAATTTATTTATTACAATGTCCCTGCAATCTACAATATATAGGACGAACGAATAGAACTCTGAAAATTAGAATAAGGGAACATATGAATAATATAAAAAAGGGATTACTGACACATAGCGTCTCAGCCCATTTTAAAACTCATCATAATTCAGATCCTTCCCTTTTAAAATTTATGGGAATAGTACAGAAGAAAAATCATTGGCGAGGAAGCGATATTGTACAAATAATATCGCGTGAAGAAACATACTGGATACATAAACTTAAAACACTCGCACCTAAAGGCTTAAATATAGAAATTGATTTGAAATGTTTTTTAATCTAATATTAATATTGTTTTAAGCTTATTTATGTGTGCTTATAACGACTCTTTTATTGTAATTTATTATAATTGATGCTTTTTTAAACGAAATTGTAAGTTTTGAAAACGAAATTCTGTTGCCAATTACCAATTAGGCTAATGAATTAAGGACATGCTCTATTTATTCTATGACGTGAAGTTACACGTGTGATGCCCCTGAGGAAGTATCGTAGGATATGAAACGCGTTGGGCCATGTATATTACTGAAATAAAAGTTTGATATATAAATACTCTCCCCTTGAATTACTTATCTAAACTTTATACTGCACCGGAGGCGACCTGACTAACCGCGAGAGAAAGAAAGGGATACGGTATTGATCGAGGACGTCGATCACATCAGCAAGGCTGCCTTCACTTAAAGACCGGCATTTAACAGCGTCTAAGAGAACACGCTAACATCGAGCGGCTCCTTTGCGGTCCTTTCAAAGCTTTACCTTGCAGCTGTCTGGTAAGTTTTTAGGACCCGCAGGGTCTACGTTGGATTTCCGACGATTCTTCACCATCTGTAGCCTTTCCTCCTTTTAGAACTACCGCACAGCTTTACATCGTATATATCCTGCTACGGGAAAGCATTTTACACGCTCCTGTTTGATGACCCATATTGTGAGTAGTTCTAATATCTGAGTTATTTTCAACAAGTGCTGAACGTACTACTCCATATATAGTTTTTCTTTCGTTTCAGGTGTATGTATAAGGCGCAATAAGAATATTAGCGCACCTTTTCTTGCTGATCATTTTTACTAAGAGTGGAAGTGTGGTTCCACTATTTTTGGTGCTGCTCTCCCCATAGGAACTTTGAGCTAACAGCGTAGTCTCCACTTAATTTCTTGCCTATCTATTAATGAACTACTGCAGATTGCAAAGTTTTATACTCACACATTAGATCGCCCTCTATAGGTGAGCGATTAGAGTTAATTGATACAAAGAAAAAATATATATATAAAGGCAACATTGTCAGATACATTGTAGTATATAGGTATCCACTTATTTCCTGGTAATTGCATTCATCACGGTAAAGGTTTGAATCTCATAGTACAGTATCTGCAAAACAATAAAAATGACCAATATTTATAAAAAATTGTCTGATCATAATGTTATTATTAAAAACAACCTTTAAAATTCTATCGGTATATGGGATGCAAGTCATATTCGCGATTAAGGCCATGGGGTTCCAGCGTTTCTAAGCGACGTATCCATTTAGCTTCTTTTTTAAGTAACATTTTAGCACGGTCACCACCGCGGCGAAGTTTTGGAATATTGTCTATTACTTGAAACTTTAATTGCTGGACCCCATGACCCTTTTCAGCAAAGTGACTAGAAACCGCCTGATCTAGTTTTTTAAGTTTCACTGCGGATTTGTGCTCACGTATTCTATCCTTGATGGCACGGGTTGTCTGCCCTACATACAATCGGCCGCATGGGCATTTTATCACATAGACTACAAATGTAGTATTGCATGTATAGAAGCCATGAATTTTTATCGGGGTGCCCTTCCGCGGATGATATACAACATCCCCTTTAAGCACATTGGAGCAACAGTTGCACGACAGGCAAGGGAAGGTGCCATTATTTCTAGGGCGTAAGACCCGTTCTTCCCTTAAATTTCCTCCCAAATATGATTTGACCAATGTGGATCCAATGGTATTGTTCCTTTTATATGACATGAGTGACATATTTTGGAAAGATTCCACCTCAAGGACCCCATCTCTTAATATACCCCAATGTTTTCGTATAATCTTGGCGACCTCTTGGCTCACTGTATTAAATTTAGAAACAAAAGGGATACGTTTTTGATCCCTTTTGTGATCACATTGGAGATTTACAAGAGAATCCTCAATCCCCTCACGTTGCTTTTTGAGAAGGCCTAGGGGCCTAGGGGCCTAGGGGTCTTTCCTGTTGTAAACTACCCTCTGTCACAATCCGCTTGTCGCGGACAAATTGCGATTTGGGTAATGATTTTTTAGTTTGCATAGGATGGAATGAATTGTAATGGAGCAGAGTGTTTCTATCTGAGGGTTTGCAAAACAGATCTGTAATCAAAATACCACCCTTCTTAATGATAGAAGTATCCAAAAATGCAATCTGTTCATTATCTGAATTCAAAGTGAACTTTATGAAGGGTAAGGCAGCATTAATCTCTTGATGGAAAGAATTAAGGGTCCATAGTGGCCCCGTCCATATAGCGAACACATCATCGATAAAACGAAACCACGCAACACAATGTTGCTTAAATAATGTGTTTGGGTATATGAATTTTTGTTCAAATTCATTCATGAAAATGTTCGCATATGACGGGGCCACATTTGAACCCATTGTTGTACCCCTTTTCTGTATATAGAAACTGTCTTGGAACATAAAATAATTATTACAAAGGACCAATTCCAGACATTGCATGATAAACTTTTTTTGTGATCCATCCATGGTAGGATCCCCTGTCAGTCTGATGCAGACAGCCTCCAGACCCCCATCATGAGGGATGGAGGTGTAGAGGCTCTCCACATCAAACGTGACCAGGATCGCATGCGACGGAATATGTTTAAATTTTTGTAGTTTAAGCAAAAAGTCATTTGTGTCCTTTAAATAAGATCTATGCTCCAAGACATAACCATTGTCTTTGCACAGCCCAGTGAAGTGTTGCTTTGTGTTGAAATTTTAGACACTGGCTGTGTGGCAGACACTGGTGCTGTAGTAATGAGACCATCCACAAATTGTAGGTTTAATGCAGCAAAGAGATCCCTTCCAAGTATAGCAGTACCCTTATTCACAATGTAAAAGTCAGATTTTGCAGTATTTTATTCAAATTGTACAGTCATTGGCAAGCAACCAAGCACAGGGATTGGATCCTTTAAGTAACTGACCAGTTTCAGGGCAGGTGCAACAAGCGGACCTTTTGCAAAGTATTTCAAGAAAAAATCTTTTGGTAGTATAGAATAGGGATGTAGCGAACTGCCGTTTATGTGTTCGCGAACGCCGTTCGCGAACACCGGCAAAAAATGCGAACAGTTCGCGAACTGTTCGCGAACTTCGACTATCCGAAAATCGTTCGATTCGAACGATCGAAGGATTTTAATCGTTCGATCGAAGGATTTTCGTTCGAATCGAACGATCGAAGCCATTCGATCGAATGATTTCATTCAATCCAATGGCTTTGATCGTTCGATTCGAACGAAAATCCTTCGATTTTAGCGATCGAAGGAATCGAATGGTCGAATGGTCGAATGATTTTTGACGCGAACGCCTATTGGCGAACGTCGCGCGACGTTCGCGAACATTCGGCGGACGCGAACAGTCGAAGTTCGCGCGAACTAGTTCGCCGGCGAACAGTTCGCTACATCCCTAGTATAGAAACAGCTAAACCTGTATCAAGCATCAGGTTAATGGAGTGTCCCTTGTCAGAAGCAGAAGCAGTATTGACACTAACAGTGCATATAAACTTCTCTGGAATAAATGTATCAGCTTTATCCACACTTAATACTGTAACATTTGTAGTAGTGACTTCATGAACATCTTTAGCAGAACTACGGCAGATCTTAGCAAAATGTCCTACCTTTGTGCATTTGCGGCACCGTTTAGCTTTTGCAGGACATGTAACATGATTTGCAATGTGTTGTGTTGAACCACAGCGAAAGCAGTATTTTCTATTTGTATTTGCTGCACGGTTTTGCTGTGTAGGTGAATCCCTTTCCTTAGCACTGTATTTTGCCTGTGACTGTGCATTATTAGGCCAGTGTTGAATTCACAATCTGTACATTCCCAGCAGTTCCCTGACTGAGAGTTTTAGCCTCTGCCACTGCTGTTTCAATTTGGCTAGCAACTGTAATAGCCTTTGCAAGGGTTAAATCCTGCTCTAGGAGCAGTATCTCTCTAATGCGAGATGAGTTCGTTTTTTCCACTATTTGGTCTCTTAGCATTTCATCTGTTAGATTCCCAAAGTCACAGGTAACAACCAGCTCTCTCAAAGCTGCTACAAATTGTTCTGTGGATTCGCCATTATGCTGTCCACATTGGCGGAATTTATATCTTTCAGCAACCACGTTTACTCTTGGCATGAAAAAGTTCTTTATAGCAGTAATAGCAGTTTCATAAGTCTCATCAAGTAATGTTAATGTATAGAATATACTCTGTCCCTCTGCTCCCAGGCAGTGAATAAGTAAAGCACGCTTTCTAACAGCAGAAATCTCCCCTTGGTCAGCAGCAATAGTGTAATTTTCATACATACAGATCCAAGCAGTTAAAGGTATTGTAGGCTCATCAGGGTTTGGGAGAAAAGGTGCAGGCTGCTGCAGAGGTAGAAGAGCCACCCTTGTCTCCATTTGTTTTGTTTTGGGTAGCCGGGGATGAGCAGAGTATAACAGTGCTTTATTATCATGCAGCCATTACACAACAGTAACTTTCACTTTTAAGCAGTCAGGAAGTATGCACAGTATAAGTCTGGGCACAGTGACATCTACAGGCCATTTGTATAAACACCACAAAGTGGCAAACTGATATTAGAAATCAATTAATTGGACTTAAAGAGATATCTTCTAAGTAGTATTGAAAAATGCTGTCATGTGGGTGGTGGCAAATAAGTCAAACAAAACATTCTCAAACAAGGCTTCTTTCTCTTCTTTTTAATTATATGTTGAACTTGCCATCTGTGGTTTCCTGGTTTGTAAATCTGTTATTGTTTAAATTAAATGGAAAACAATACAACCAACTTTAAAGTGCAAAAATGTTAATGTTTTGATGCCATAAACTGCAGCTGTTTAAGTACAAACTTTTCAAGTTCAAAAATTACTTGCTAAAACACCCATACACATACTGCCACCTAATGGGAAACCCCAGTACTTGGTTAAAATAATTACGTATACAAAGTTACTAAGTAAAAAAAAAAAGCTAAAATCATCTTGGCCCAAGGAAACAATGATCTTTAATAGTACTTTTATTATTCTGAAATCTCTTTTTAAACGCCCAACCATTTCTGCAACAGTGTTCTGCAACACATATATATATATATATATATATATATATATATATATATATATATATATATAAATATTCACAAAGTACCTGCACTCCTTCCTAATGGGCGAGAGTGGGTGCTTGGTCAATCGAAGTATACAAAGTTCAAAGTGGACCAGCACACCAAATCTTCAATCAAAAAGAGGTTTATTTCAACATCACTCAAGTGTCCAACGTTTCGGCCCACATTAGGGCCTTTATCAAGGATAAAGGCCCTTGTGATAAAGGCCCTAATGTGGGCCGAAACGTTGGACACTTGAGTGATGTTGAAATAAACCTCTTTTTGATTGAAGATTTGGTGTGCTGGTCCACTTTGAACTTTATATATATATATATATATAATATATATATATATATATATACATACATATATATATATATATATATACATATACATATACATATATACATATATATATATATATATATATATATATATATATATATATATATATATAGTATCTGCTAATACAGTACTTCATATCGTTATAGGAATGGCAAAAATATTTTTCTTTCATAATGGAGGTATAAACATTGCAACTGCAACATAAATAATTACCCGTCTCCAGCTGGTCATACATTAATTTATTTCCCAAATGAGTGGGCCAATGCCAGATTTGGCCACCTACAGTATGTGCATAGCCAAATCAAGCTGAACTGATTGTTAACTCAGAAACCAAACACTGGATCCTAATACAGGTCTATGCAGACCTGTCTAGAGAGGGCAAAGTCACATGCTGATGCAGTCTTGGTCCTGTCGGATTTGTAAACCTGTCCCATAAATATCTGGTTAAATAAGCCAAATATTGGTTGTGCACAGGGTCAGACTGGGCAAAAAACCCAGTGGGCTCTGCCGGCCCAGAACTGCTATTGGAGCTGCCCCTGACCTACCTAACTGTCCCCGTCTGTGAGCAGGAAAAAGGGTAGGTGTGCGGGGAGGCTGTGGGAGGTTGCTGCTGGGGTGGGGGCAGGGCCGGAACTAGGGGTAGGCAGAATAGGCGCCCGCCTAGGGCGCAGTCATAGGGGGCGCAATTTTGAAAAGGAAAATTTTTTTTTTAACTTTTTTTTTTTTATTATTCTTTAAAGTTTTAACTCCTTGCAGCTTCCCCAGGCCCCCAGCAGAGTTCCGCTCTGCTTTCGAGACCCAGCCAGTCTCTACTTGTCCTGCTGGCTGGATCCGTCTTCTTTAGAGGCAGCAGGCCAGCAGCGACATGTAATGCGCAATTGCGCATCCAACCAATGATGCGCCTGCATCAAGAGAGGCGCGCCGGCATGCGCGCTGACGTCAGGAGGGACCGAGGGAGCTGTGCGCCTGTGTGGTGTGACCTGGCCTGGCGCGTCGTATGGGTGCGGCCGGCGTTCTTACTTAGCTCTCTCCTCTGAGGCGCCTCTGACAAGTTTCCTCCTGACTGGGGTGGCTGCCTGTGCCTGGCGAGTGGTGACTGATCTGCTGCTGCTGGTATTGGAGCTGTTTGGCACACAACAACAACAGGTACAGACTTGGGGGGGCTGGGGGGGCAATGCATTTGTTTGGCACAACAGGTACAGATTTGGGGGGGCAATGAATTTTTTTGGCACAACAGGTACAGATTTGGGGGGGCTGGGGGGGCAATGAATTTTTTTGGCACAACAGGTACAGATTTGGGGGGCTGGGGGGCAATGAATTTTTTTGGCACAACAGGTACAGACGTTAGGGGGGGAAATATTTTGGGTGCTGCTGGCTGGCACAGGTAAAGATTGGGGCAATATTTTAGGTGCTGCTGGCTGGCACAGGTACATATTGGGGGGCAATATTTTGGGTGCTGCTGGCTGGCACAGGTACATATTGGGGGAGATATTTTAGGTGCTGCTGGCTGGCACAGGTACATATTGGGGGCAATATTTTGGGTGCTGCTGGCTGGCACAGGTACATATTGGGGGAGATATTTTAGGTGCTGCTGGCTGGCACATGTACATATTGGGGGCAATATTTTGGGTGCTGCTGGCTGGCACAGGTTCATATTGGGGGAGATATTTTAGGTGCTGCTGGCTGGCACAGGTACATATTGGGGGCAATATTTTGGGTGCTGCTGGCTGGCACATGTACAGATTGGGGGCAATATTTTGGGTGCTGCTGGCTGGCACATGTACAGATTGGGGGCAATATTTTGGGTGCTGCTGGCTGGCACATGTACAGATTGGGGGCAATATTTTGGGGGCAATATTTTGGGTGCTGCTGGCTGGCACAGGTACATATTGGGGGCAATATTTTGGGTGCTGCTGGCTGGTACGTGTATAGATTGGGGGCAATATTTTGGGTGCTGCTGGCTGGCACATGTACAGATTGGGGGCAATATTTTGGGTACTGCTGGCTGGCACATGTACAGATTGGGGGCAATATTTTGGGTACTGCTGGCTGGCACAGGTACATATTGGGGGCAATATTTTGGGTGCTGCTGGCTGGCACATGTACAGATTGGGGGCAATATTTTGGGTACTGCTGGCTGGCACAGGTACATATTGGGGGCAATATTTTGGGTGCTGCTGGCTGGCACATGTACAGATTGGGGGCAATATTTTGGGTGCTGCTGGCTGGCACATGTACAGATTGGGGGCAATATTTTGGGTGCTGCTGGCTGGCACAGGTACATATTGGGGGCAATATTTTAGGTGCTGCTGGCTGGCACAGGTACAGATTTTGTGTGCTGTTGGCACAGGCAGAATATCTTGGCTGCTACTTGCATGGATAATTGATGGATTGCACTTTTCTCTTAGTAGTTGTGTTAAAAGTAAAATGTTGTGGATATTCTAGTATTTGCACTTTGTTTAACAGGATAAAATTATCCTACTGTTTTGGTTTTTATGATATTTTTTTAGTGTACTTTATTTTTGTTTGTTAACATTACATATTTATATAAAAGAAAAGTTTAATTCATTAATGTGTTGTAAGGTTTCTTTATTAAAAAAAACTGTAAGTGATTAGGTGGTAAATGGTCCTACAGAACGGGGGGGGGGGGCTGATTGAAGTCCTTGCCTAGGGTGCCAAACTACCATGGCCCGGCTCTGGGTGGGGGTCTGTGTTGTCTTTGCTGCTCTGCCCCGAGTCAGACCTTGGATGTGCAGGTCAATGGAGGTGTCCCATACATGGCTAATAAGCAGTGACATTGGTCTAGCAGGGCAGAGTCTTAAAACTTTACTGGCTTGTGTATGGCCAGCTGTTTAGCAGAAAGCTTAGTAATAAATTGATCATCTTTAATTTTGCCTTCCACACAGAGCTGGTTCAAGTAGTATTTGTCCCAAGGATATACTATTTGGCCCAGTGCCCCACAGCTCTCATTCCACTGGAGTCATAGTCGCAAACTGACTATCAAGCCTCCTACATTGTTTGTTCCATCATTCTCTCTCACCCGCCCCACCTTTTCTCCCATCCACACACCACACACAGGTCATTTTTTTCTTTCTCTCCCTTGGAACTGCACCCTGCCTGTGCTAAAAAAAACCCTAGTTCCAGCCCTACTTCAATATCAAAATAATGTGTTATATTGGAAGATATTGTAATGCTTTCTTGGGCTATCCTGCCAATTAGGAGTTAAGGGTGACCAGCTAGGTAGTGAGCATGGGTTACTATGCGAATCTTCACCCAGGGCAGAGCCTTCGCCAAATGGAAGCTTCCCCTTTAAAATGTAGTAGAACTACAACTCACAGGCATATAAGTGTAAAAATAGAATAATGGACACCAGGAAGTTCTTAGATAGTAAAACAGGTGCACAGATTTATTATGCCAGAGGCAAATGACCACAGGTTTACTTACAGAATTGTATAGGACACAGCAGATGGAAGCACTTTGGACATAGCAAGGATCACAGTCAGACAGAAGCGACTCCCAAAGGATATTGCAGATAGATGTACTTCAATTCCCAGTTTAACCGACGTTGCCAGTGAGGGGATCGGGATCGATCAGGAAGGGTACAGGTAGTCCTTTGCTAACCTAGATGCCTATCAACTGAGTTCCCTGCTCTGAAGGCAAACAGGCCTTGTGGGAAAGCGACTTCCTCCTACAATCCTCGTTGGAGCGACAACTGCTCTTTCTGCTACACCTCTCTGTCTCACTCTCCTAGAGAGTCTATAACAAGATCTTACTACATTAGCTGTTCTTTGTTCACGGGGTTACCTGGTCCCCGACTTAGCACCAAAGGTGTCAGGTCCCTCTGGGGTAAATGCTTACTTGGGCCTATGGTGATCCCAGGATCAATGGGGATTCACCTAGCAGCAGCACCAGGAGCCAAAGAGGACACTCCTTGCACAACACTATATAGCAGTGTGGCAGGGGAGTGCCATTATACTCTTTGTCCAGTAGGTGAGGGTGTTACACTTTACCAGTTAGAAGGGCTTGGCCCAATAACAAGGGAAAAGAGAACTACATACAGCAGGCAACAGGCTGCTGAGAACTTGAAAACACTGTTGGAACCACTATGGATGAAGCCTCATCTTTTGGTGCAGTGGTTGGCTTTGGAGTAGCAGGCCTAGTCGTGGCAGGCCTGGGTGTGGCAGGCCTAGGAGCAACAGGCCTAGGTACGACATCTGGGTTCCTACGCATAGTACTCCCCCTCCCTCTGGGTGGAACACGTGGATCCTCACTCTGGGTGGCTGCATCCCCACTAGCGCCTACTCCCTGTGGCTGTGAAATGGACAAAGCTTTCAGAGGAGTGGGTAGGTGTCAGACTTACCGAGCAGGAGGGAACCACTGGCGTTGAGGAAGACAACCCTTACAGCCCCTCCTCCAACACACCCTCAACTAGGTACAGAGGGAGGTTAGAGCAGGTGAGGCATGGGAGCCTGTAAGTCTTTAAGAGGGAACACCGACCTCGTGAAGTACTTCCAGTGCTGAGTCTTGCGGCTGCAGATGAGTACAGAGAAGGGTGAATTAATGGTGTAAACAGCTGCGGCAAGAAACTGTAGAATCGTGCGTGGATTTCGGCAATCACCTTAATGTCAGTCGCAGGTGGTGTAACCTAAATGGGGTGAAGACCAGCGCAGACAGACAGGAATGGTCACAATCACAGCAATACACACGAGCCAGATGGGTGTCCCAGTAGAAGACAGACGATATTCAGAAACAGGATCCACAAGGGTTAATCTGAGGCGTAGTCGGTAGGCAAGCAGGATTGCCAACAATAATCAAGTTCATGCAAAGTTTCAGGGGTTAATGCAGTAGAGCGTAACAGGGACAAGCAGAGTCTGCAACAGGGAATCAAATCCAAGCAGAGGTTGCAAGGGTTATGCAGGAGAGTAATCAAGGCAATAGCAGGGTCGGCAACAGGGAATCAAAGTCCAAGCAAGGGTTCCAAGGATTAGGATAAGGAGAAGTCGAGGCAAAAGCAGAGTCAAAACCAGTATATCAATAAGAATTAAGTTACTCACTTAGAGTTTTAGCCAAGAAAACGATGTCCGAGCACTAGGGAGATCTCTGCGCCGCAAGAAGTAGGATCGCCTACATCATCACGCCGCGTCAATCGAAACCCCTGCACCAGCGTCATGATGCACACGTCATGACATCACTGACCCGCATCGGTGGAGCGCATAGCGCAGAAGAGCGACATCGCACGGACTTCAGGCAGCGGTAAGCTCCTGACAGTAGGCTTTGGATGGTGGGTGGCCGCACTGAGGAGAGGTGATGAGGATATGCGGGAACAGGTGCAGGAGCAGAGTTTCCTGACACAGAAGACAGTCCATCCGTGTCTGTAGCAATGGATTTTGTCTTTATGCCCTTTTTAGGATCAGCATAGAGCACATAGTGCTAACCAGCACTCGTGGAAGCAATAGGGGCCACGAAGAGTGGAAATTACAGGTCTCAGTGGATAGTTCACGGGTACAGTGCCCGCAGTAGGGAACAACTATCCTGTTAAAGTGGACATTTAGTTTTTCTCCATATGTCCCGGCCCAAATATATCTAAGGCCAAAGTCTACATCTTCAATGTCCTCATCCGAGAACAGCGGGGTTCCCGTCTGGGCCTCTTCTGCTTCTGCCCAACCCTCCCAGGCAATGTCAGCCATAATAACGGAAAAGGGTTATACCGGTATGAAGAATGTAGTGTAGTGCTCCACAAAGCCCGCAGCCGCAGGGCAATGAGAAGTGAAGGAATCCGGAAGGTCCGCATGTGGATGGGCCACAGCCATGGTCCGTGATGGTGCAGCACCTTGAACAGGAGCGATGCAAAAATCCTCCGGTTGCTGAAATGAGGAGCAGTATTGTAGCTGGTACCGCTGGGATGTAGAGTAGTTGTAGGGCATAAGCCTGTAGCAGCCGCTAAGGTTTGATCCCAATGTAGCAGGGAGCTGTAGCATACGCGTCCGTCTTCTAGGCAACTCCTGTACAAAATGGCGGCCGGACATGACGTCAGGAACCGCCTTAATCCAAAAGCATGCCAACAGTTACTGCGCGGGCAAAATGGCGCTCGTGAGACTTTAGCTATGGCGCAGGCTCGTGTGTCGGGAAATAGAACCTCCAATCCCGAACACACGGCCCTGAGATACTAGGGGAAAATCTTGTAGCAAATTTTGTAGAAAAAGACATGCAGGCGGCCTTTTGCCAATCAGGTCCGCCGCCTGTCACGAAAATTTAAAGTGGAAGTGCACAAAAACACTAAATCACAAAAATACAAAAATATCCTGGATTTAGGGGCGGAGCCCCACATTGGGCTATCCTGCCAATTAGGAGTTAAGGGTGACCAGCTAGGTAGTGAGCATGGGTTACATTGCGAATCTTCACCCAGGGCAGAGCCTTTGCCAAATGGAAGCTTCCCTTTTAAAATGTAGTAGAACTACAACTCACAGGCATATAACACTAAATCACAAAAATACAAAAATAGCCTGGATTTAGGGGCGGAGCCCCACGTTGGGCGCCAAAATGTTACGCTTTCTTGGGCTATCCTGCCAATTAGGAGTTAAGGGTGACCAGCTAGGTAGTGAGCATGGGTTACATTGCGAATCTTCACCCAGGGCAGAGCCTTCACCAAATGGAAGCTTCCCCTTTAAAATGTAGTAGAACTACAAATCACAGGCATATAAGTGTAAAAATAGAATAATGGACGCCAGGAAGTTCTTAGATAGTAAAACAGGTGCACAGATTTATTATGCCAGAGGAAAATGACCACAGGTTTACTTACAGAATTGTATAGGACACAGCAGATGGAAGCACTTTGGACATAGCAAGTATCACAGTCAGACAGAAGCGACTCCCAAAGGATATTGCAGATAGGTGTACTTCAATTCCCAGTTTAACCGACGTTGCCAGTGAGGGGATCGGGATCTATCAGGTAGGGTACAGGTAGTCCTTTGCTAACCTAGATGCCTATCAACTGAGTTCCCTGCTCTAAAGGCAAACAGGCCTTGTGGGAAAGCGACTTCCTCCTACAATCCTCGTTGGAGCGACAACTGCTCTTTCTGCTACACCTCTCTGTCTCACGCTCCTAGAGAGTCTATAACAAGATCAAGAGAGTCGGGACAGCAGCAGCAGCAGCATGTCCAGCAGCAGCCCCCACAGCATCCCATCCAACAGGTCCACGAGTCTGGAGGCTGCACGCTGCTGCAGGAGAAGGCAAAGATTCAGGAAAGGAATCCTCCGCTGCGATTGCGGCGGCAGCGGCTACACGGGCAAGTGACTTGAGAAGGGGAAGAGGAGCCGCCGGCACATTCACTTGCTGTATCCTTGATTGCGGCGCTGGAGGAGGCGGCTACACGGCAAGTGACCTGAGAAGCTGAAGGGGGAGAGGAGCCGCCGGCACATTCACTTGCTTTATCCTTGATTGCGGCGGCTGGAGGATGCGGCTACACGGAACCTCCTCTGTGAATGAATAAACGAGACAACTGCCGATCGCCATTTGCCAAACGACAGAGGGAGGGAAGCGGCTTTAGTAAGCCGCCCTGAAGTAACTCTGCTCTCCGCGGCGGAGGCAGCAGCGGGCCCTGTTGGATGGGATTCTGTGGGGGCTGCCGCTGGACATGCTGCTGCTGTCGCCGCAATCGCAGCGGAGGATTCCTTTCCTGAATGGCGATCGGCGATGGCGATGGCAAATGGCGATCGGCAGTTGTCTCGTTTATTCATTCACAGAGGAGGTTCCGTGTAGCCGCATCCTCCAGCCGCCGCAATCAAGGATAAAGCAAGTGAATGTGCTGGCGGCTCCTCTCCCCCTTCAGCTTCTCAGGTCACTTGCCGTGTAGCCGCCTCCTCCAGCGCCGCAATCAAGGATACAGCAAGTGAATGTGCCGGCGGCTCCTCTTCCCCTTCTCAAGTCACTTGCCCGTGTAGCCGCTGCCGCCGCAATCGCAGCGGAGGATTCCTTTCCTGAATCCTTGCCTTCTCCTGCAGCAGCGTGCAGCCTCCAGACTCGTGGACCTGTTGGATGGGATGCTGTGGGGGCTGCTGCTGGACATGCTGCTGCTGCTGCTGTCCCGACTCTCTACCTTGAGCACAGCGCTGAGTGCTGGGAGACATGGACTGAGTAGGAGAATAGCCAGGGAGGAGAAATCAATCACTGCAGGAAGGATGGTCGCCCTTTCGCCGTTTCTGAAGAGGACAGGAAGTGGAGTTTCGGTAAGTTATTTCTTAATAAAGGCTTTGCAATTTAAAAGTTTAATTTGTCTTGGTGTTTATTTTTCGTTGTATACTAACGAATTTTGTAAAAAAAATTTTTGATGTTACTGGTCCTTTAACACTGAGTAATGAATGTAACTACATGCTTGATAAAGGGTCCTGCGAGACTCGAAATGTTGCATTTTTGTCTACTGATAATGAGCCAATAAATCACAAAACTTCACGGAAACAATTTGTCAGTGTGCTGCGGTCTGATGGACATTGCATATCTCATATTATGTTGCTTGATCATGGAATCTGGGGCTAATTAGACCTCAGGGGCATGGGGAAGTATCATCAGTGACATCATGTGCCAGGCAGAATCGTTAAGGGTCTTGGCCTTGAACCAATTGTCCCAATAGAGCCCCACTCCTGCACCAGGGCAGAGTGGATTGGGTCCGGGCTGGTTTGGCATGCTCACTAAAGCAAACTGCTACATACCTCCCAACTTTCACAATCCTGATATTTACAGGGATACTGTCATGGGGAAATTATTATTTTTTTTCAAAACGCACCAGTTAATATTGCTGCTGCAGCAAAATTCTGCATTGAAATCTGTTTCTCAAAATAACAAACAGATTTTTTATATTTAATTTTGAAATGTGATATGGGGCTAGACATATTGTCAGTTTCCCAGGAGCCCCCAGTCATGTGACTTGTGCTCTGATAAACTTCAGTCACTCTTTACTGCTGTACTGCAAGTAGGAGTGATATAACCCCCTCCCTTCCCCCTCCAGCAGTCTAACAATAGAACAATGGGAAGGTAACCAGATAACAGCTCCTTAACACAAGATAACAGCTGCCTGGCAGATTTAAGAACAGCACTCAATGGTAAACTCCAGGTCCACTGCGTTACATTCAGTTACATTGAGTAGGAAAAACAACAGCCTGCCAGAAAGCAGTTCCATCCTAAAGCCTTGGCTCTTTCTGAATGTTCATGACCAGGAAAAATGACCTGAGATGGCTGCCTACACACCAATATTACAACTAAAAAAAAATACACTTACTGGTACAGGAATGAAATTTTATATTATAGAGTGAATTATGTGCAGTGTAAACAGTGTAATTTGTAAATAAAAATTACATCATAAAAACCTTTACAGAATCCCTTAAGATGCCCTGTGCTCCCCTTAAGAAACTTCACGGCAAAACACTGAGCTCAAAGTCGCTCTTGCTCCCTCTAAGGTAGCTGTCCTCGTACTCTACTTCAATTAATGAAATGCAGCTAGCAACCTCTGCCTATTACTACTGATAGCAAGATTGTGGAGAGTGGTGGTATCCTGCTGATAATCAAAAACAGTGCTTGGGGCCCACACTGTGCAAATAGGGAAGATCTGCTATATTTTTTGTCTCAAACATGGCAATGGGTTCCCTGGGTGCTGCAATGCCTTCTTTTGTTAATCTCATGCATGTAGTGGATAATTTGCCTTGTTCTAGGGGCAGATACGTATGTGCTGCTCTGCTGATTTGGTTGATCTTTTGCAAAGTGTTTGTAATTCCTATAATCATCATTAGCTGTTAGTATGAATTATTAGATTCCGCTTTCCAAGACTGAGTCCTCCTAGCAACCCAGACAGGTTTTCCATTTATTAATGTTTTAATTCTGTTGCTAGTATAACACAGACCTTCTGCATTCCATAGAGTTTGAGATCTGTATGTGACTACAACACTACTGGTATCATTGCCACTACTTAATTGATTACTCTGTCCACAGTGTCCGTGTGTCATGCTTCATAGACTTCAATGCATTTGGCAATTTTTCTTGCCTTTTCGCAAATTTTTGGCAAAGTTAAATGGGTCAGATTTGCCCATCACTAACCAGAAGTGCATAATAATAGGCAATGCTGGAATAAAGAGAGGATAGAAATGCATCATTTTAGTGCAGCTTTGCAGTTTGGTAATTTGGTGTATTTACTCCTGATGTATTGCAAAAAATATATTTTTGGGACTATGTACTATAAAAGCTGACCACAGTGTAAGGGCTTTGTATAGGCAGATTTCACGGACACCCTATGTGGTTTAATGTAAAGAAGAACATAGGAATGAATGCATTTAAGAAATATAAGCCAGAAGGATCAGAAGCTTCTTTTAGTAACTTCATCCAACGCAAAGACTAATTTCACAAAGTTTTTAAAGTATATCAGTAGTAAAATGATGCAGGTTATTTTGGTTACAGGGGATTCTGAAAAGGCAAATGTGCTTAATCAGTTATTTTTCTCAATATATACTGTACAATATAGAAGTCAGAGTTACAAGACCAAGTCTGTAAAGGTGCTGATGGCTCTGTCATTAACTAATGCAGCATATGGTACTTAAATCTTTAAAGAGATTGTTCACTTTTATTCAGTTGAGTTGTTTTCAGATTGTTCACCAACAAAAACGTTTTCAGTTGTCTTCCATCTTTTATCTCTAACCGTTTCCCCAAAATTTAAAGTTTAATGTTTCTGCCTCTAATGTCTCAGTCTTGCAGCTCAGTGATCCAGGAGCATTCTGAACTATTACAATTTGCTGCATTTAGTTGATACATTTCTCAGCAGTATATGTGAAATATTAGCATATTGTATCAATTGTAACAGCTGCCTTTAATGAAACTCAGAGATTCTGGTCAGCAGGGACAAAGATAACAAATGTATCAATTAAATGTATGAATTTAAAACAAAGATTTGGCGCCCCGTAAGCTGCTACAAAAAGATGAAACTTTAAACTTCAATATTAGAAAACTGTCACGAATAGAAAATAGAAAGTCATTGGAAACAGTCTTCGTTTATGATGAATTATTTGAAAACAACTGAACTGAAAAAAGTATTTGAAGGTGAGCAACCCTTTCAAACAAAATGAATGTGAACAAGAGGCCAGGGCCTGATGGAGTACACCCAATGATAATTAGTGAAATGAATATAGTTTTAGCCAGGCCACATACGTTTTCCCCAGACTCACTTTAAATTGTTAAAGTTTAAAAACTTGATGTAATTTCAAAATTTCAAAATGTATTATGATCTCTGCCTGGCAATTACAGGCCTGTATGTTTGACATCTTTTGAAGGTTTGTTGTGGGATCAAATTTAAGATTACTTTCTGGAGAATGGCATTATAAGTAAGAATTAACATGGCTTTATGACAGTTAGATCATAGGGGGTGCAGTTGACATAGTTTACTTAGATTTTTTGAAATGTTTTGATACAGTGCTACATAGATATTTGCTTTTGGTATTAGTAATGCTGTTTGCACATAGATAGAAAACTGGCTTAAGGTTTGTGTTCAGAGAGTGGTTGTCAGTGGAACATTCTCTGGAGAAGGGTTCTTAGGGTTCTTAGTGGGGTGCTGCAGAGTACTGTATTAAACCCATATTTTTTATTTCATTTGTTTATTAATGACTTGGGGTTGGGCATTTTATGCAATGTATCTGTGTTTGCTGAGGACAAAAAACTATACAAGACAACTAATTCCAACCAGTAGAGCTTAAAGAGATACTGTCATGGGGAAACATTTTTTACGGTTCTAAAAATACAATAGAAATGGATAGAATGTGGGTGAATTGTTATTTATTAAAGGGATACTGTAATGGGAAAAAATTTTTTGTCAAAATGAATCAGTTAATAGTGCTGCTCCAGCAGAATTGTGCACTGCAATCTATTTCTCAAAAGAGCAAACAGATTTTTTTATATTCAATTTTGAAATCTGACATGGGGCTAGACATTTTGTCAATTTCCCAGCTGCCCCTGTTCATGTGACTTGTGCCTGCACTTTAGGAGAGAAATGCTTTCTGGCAGGCTGCTGTTTTTCCTTCTCAATGTGACTGAATGTGTCTCAGTGGGACATGGGTTTTTAGATCTACCAGGCAGCTGTTGTCTTGTGTTAGGGAGCTGTTATCTGGTTACCTTCCCATTGTTCTTTTGTTTGGCTGCTGTGGGGGGGAAAGGGAGGGAGTGATATCACTCCAACTTGCAGTACAGCAGTAAAGAGTGATTGAAGTTTATCAGAGCACAAGTCACATGACTTGGGGCAGCTGTGAAATTGACAATATGTCTAGCCCCATGTCAGATTTCAAAATTGAATATAAAAAAATCTGTTTGCTCTTTTGAGAAATGGATTTCAGTGCAGAATTCTACTGGAGCAGCACTATTAACTGATTTATTTTGACAATTTTTTTTCCCATGACAGTATCCCTTTAATAAATAACAATTCACCCACATTGTATCCATTCCTATTGGATTTTTAGAACCGTATTTATCAAATGGTGAGTTCTAACTTTCACCCATACAATTCTAAAAATCTCATAGGAATTAATAGAATGTGGGTGAGTTTTTATTTATTAAGCTCTAAACTCACTTTTGATAAATATGTCAAAAGTGGCAGGTGAGAGTCAGTGTTGATAAATCTAAGATGATTCATTTTATCCAAATGTCCAAAAAAATCTTCAGCCTTTTATTTATTGAAAGTGCATCTGAGACCCTGAAAGTAACTAATGGCGTACAGGTTGTGCTTAGGGATGGGCGAATGTTTTCACCTTGTTTCGCCGGAAAAATGACGCCCATAGACTTGTATGACATTGTGCGTCAAAATACAAAGAGGCGCATCAAAAAAATTTCGCCGCGCGACAAATTTTTTTTGAGGCCCATAGACTTTAATGGACGTTGGCGACATTTTGCCAGCGGTGCGTTTTTTGCAAAACAAAACGGGTCAAATTCGCTCATCCCTAGTTGTGCTACTGGGTCCCCCTTTCAGACAGGCATCCCCTGCTTGCTGGATGAGCACACTTGAAAATCCCTTCCTCTGTTCCTACCAGCAGTTTTGGTCTATTGCGGCTCCAGTGAGCTCCAAGGGGGTGCAGACCCAGGTGCTATCACCCTCTCTGCACCCCCAGTAATTATGACAATGGGAGGAACTCAGCCATTCTCTGAATGGAGTGGGGTTGTATAAGCAGAAAGGTGTAATAAAATTACCTGGTGGTCTAGTGGTGCGGCGGCGTTGACGGCCGCCACGCCGCCGCGCTCCTGTTCCGGCCTCCAGCGCCGGCGCCATCTTGGTTCTCTAGGGCGCGCGGCGCGTACGCCAGCGCGCATTGGCGCATGTTTTGGCGTGAAATTTTGAGGTATTTAAGGCCCATTCTTACTCCCAGCCAGTGCCCGTGATAGAATCTTGATTCTGGTGGTTCCTGAAGCCTTGAGCTGTCTGTTCCTGTGAAACTTTTATCTGTTATTCCGGTTTTGATCCCTGCCTGTTCCTGACTATTCTGATATCCGAATCCTGACCTTTGCCTGCATCTCGACTACTCTTTCTGCCTGACCCCATCTGTTTGATTACCCGGTTTGACCCTTGCCTGCCTGACGATTCTTGATATATGCCTGCCTCGACCCTGCCTGTCTGACGATTCTCTTGCCTGCTCCATTTGTACCGTGACCTTCGGCCCAAAAGACTATCTACCTGCCGTGCCCCTCTGCTAGCCAGAACATCCTACATCCATTTCATTAATTGAAAATATTTGTGTGCATGCAGACCTTTTCTCATGGAAATCCCAAAATTGAAATGCCATTTTTTACACAAAACATACTGGCGCAAATGCAATGATCTCATAAATAGAGTAGAAGTATGCCAATTCCTGCTTTGGTCAGATTACTTCAAAATATTTTGGACAGTGATAAGAACAATTGTTGTTATTTTTTTCCCCACACATACAACTTGCCACCCATTCAGGTCCACAGCCTCAGGGGGCTTTTAAGGCACCAGGGCCCGCCCCCCTCTAGGAACGCTACTGACAGCATGCATCATCTCTGTCTCAAGAACCTCTGGAGACTAGTTGGCATGTTTATCCCCAGGGCTTTCAGGGTGTGCATGTCATTTGATGCACCAAAAGACATTGTCACAATACATGGTACTGTGTTGTGCCATCAGCACATCATCTTTGACAAGAACAAGGCAGTTAATGCTTAAAGGAGAACTGTCACCAATTAGGGTGTTACCTAACATTTTGACACTACTTAGCAAAATCAACAACAAGCAAGAATAAAGCGTTTTTTCAAAGTATAGCGAATTACTGTTGAAAAAATAGCCTCTTCTCACCCTTGCATCTTCAACCATGCAGTTTCCAATCTAAGACAGCCAAGATTTAAATCAGTAATCGAAGAAATGACAGGTTCCAAGTAGGGAAGAAGCACACCAGCTCAGCTAGGCAATGCCTTTAACAGATTTATTTTGCAGAAGTATTAGAAGCACAAGCTTTCGGGGACCAACCCTTTCCTCAGGTGCAACACACATTAGTGAACACAGCACATTTTAAATACCTCAGAACCCATGTGATACTAGCATGTGATTCATTAACCCCATCTTCGCCATGAAGTCATTATAAAGTCCCATGTGGTTTTACATTATTCCGTATAAAGGTTATAAACAATCTGGATTCAAAAGCAGTCCTCATATTTCATTATCTGTTGTTATAATTGCTATTATCCATTGTTATAATGTAAGATTAAAAAGATACATAATGTCTATAAAAAACACCTTAAGCTAAAACTTTCATTTAGTCCCTGAGGAGAAAGAGAATCTACTCTTTTGATCCATGCCGCCTCCCTCCTTAGTAATTGCTGGCTAATATTGCCACCTCTGGGTAACTTGATTTGTTCCAATACAGTCCTTATTTGGGCTAACATAGTAAAAATGTTTTGCGACAGATAACGCCGCCATATATTTTCTTGTTGCAATGCACCCAGCAATAAGAAGTAAGTGGTGTGCTGCAAAACAAAAGGTGTAATCGACGAAAATACGTCATCATCAGCAGTAGTTCAGTTTTATATGCCTCCCTTTAGACAAAACCCACCTTGAAATGCCTTCTACGTTGAATACTAATACACTGGAGGAGAGATTTAAAGGTGTTTTTGTGCCTTTATATGGTCAAAGAACCCACCAGTGACTGACAATACCCTTATAATTTACAATAGGGAGTACATTATACCCAATAATACATGTGTGATACTCAGAGTTCCCTGTATAACTCAGCCTGCATCCCTGTGTCTTTATATGGTCCCAGGACCTCTCAGTGGGGCTCATTTATTAACGCAGCGCAGCGCTAAAAAGAGCGCAGTGGCCAGACATTTGCCCAGCGCATGCGAGTATTTAATAATGTAGCGCACGATACCTTAACAGTGCGATTTGTGCGCTAATGTAGACACAAGACAGGTGCGACGTGTGAAACTGCGTATCAGCTGTCGCAGTGCTTATAATAAATTGTGCGCACAGGAAGATACCGCAAAGGTAAGGATTAGTTGTGCTCATGTATGAATGCGCTGCTTTAATTAGTTGCGTCACATATTGCGCATATTGCGTTCACTTAGACGCATCTGCATTTGTTTCTGTGCTAATATTTGTTTGGTTGCAAAGGTGTTTAGCCTACCTGATACCCTTAAAGGAACCTTGGTCAATATAAACATGTTGGGTGGAAGGCGTGGTTAATATGCACTTTACAAGGGTTGTTCATCTTGAATATACTAGCGCAGCTGGGCAGGAATGCGCATTTTGAAGAGCGTTACTATTACGCCACGAAGAGGCAGGCGTAAAAATTGTGGTGCTGTTGACCGGGTGCAGTTTTGCACATATACAGACGCAAATCTGCGACGGCCGCAGTGCAAGCGCATTGTAGCCACGCCCACAACCCAGCTGCTGCCTAGTTGTAATCAGCCAATCAGCTGACTCTTCCCTATTTAAGGGTAGCACTTGGTACACTCCTGGCCAGAGCATTACATTGTTTCTCCCTAGTACTGCAGCAGTGCCCCTAACTAGATAGTTCTAGCTCTTGTCCCTTTTTCCTTATTCCTCCTTGCCTTTGTCTGCCTGTCCTTGTCTTGCTTTACCCTATCTTGTACCTTCCCAGCCTTGATCTGACCCTTGCCTGTTATCATTTCCTATTCCACCTTGTACCTTTCACTCTCTTCATCTTGTACCTGCCTTGCTGGTTCCTGCTTCCCGACCTGCTCTGCCTTGTACTCTATCTTGCTATCCAGTTTCCCTCTGCTCCAGTTTCCCTCTGCTCCAGTCTCCCTCTCTTGCTATCCTGCTTCAGTCTCCCTCTCTTGCTATCCTGCTCCAGTCTCCCTCTCTCGCTATCCTGCTCTCCAGTCCTCTCTTGCTATCCACTCTAGTCTCCTTCTGCTCTAGTCTCCCTCTGCACTCTATCCACAGTTTGATCTGATCTACGCCCGCACCGTCCTGTCCCATCCAGTCTGTTCCTGTCCTGAGTCGTCGCCCTCTTCATCTAGCCTAGTCCAGTCCTGATCTTCGCCCTCTCCGTCCTGTTCTGCTCTGCACCTGATCCAGACTGACTCTTCACCGTCATCAACCTGTTCCTTCCTCCCCTTTAAGTGTTCCCTAGGAACATACAGCTCCTGCCTCAAGGACTCGCCCTATCAGTCTCCACAGTGCCCCCTACCTAATCCTTGACACTTAATTTCTAAAATTACAAGAGAAAAAGTGTAATGTTGGAATCAACACTGATAAATTTGTAAAAACAAAAACTATGGGTATTAACACCTCCTACAAACAAATTCACAAAAACCTACACCGATACAGCAGACAACAACATCAAAACAAGTTAGTTATGACATCTGGTCCCCCCCCCAACTCATTACAGCTGCAGAGTGATTGATATCAGGACATCCTCCATTTAACACTGATAAAACCGGTTATAAGACAACAGAATGAATGTGAAGCAATAAACCTTATATCATTTCACGGTTGTGTCACTGGAATAGATCTGTCGATGAAAGCCTTGATTTGTCATTTGATTCCAAACTAGAAAATACACCGGTAAAAGGGATAAAAAAAAAAGAACTGGATGTATCATATCAACCTAGCAAGCATTCTAGCAAAACTGCAGCACTGTTTGGGGGAAGCACCTTATTGGTGTCAGAATCATGTTGTTGAATCCAAGGATCCAGTTTCGCTTATAAAAGCCACCTTTGGCTTTGGGACTAGCCCTCCGTTACTTGAATGCCGCCAGGTCTTAACGTGAGAGGCCAAGGAGAGAGTAATGAGCATGCTAGGGAACCGAGCTTGAGGCAGTAGAACTGGAAACAAGAAGCGTAGCTGCATCATTAACAGGGACAGGCAGGGTCAAAACTGAGCAGGAACACTAGAGAAAACACACCCAGGATGACCAGAAGCATTTGAGAGCGTGCATCTGCATGCAGGAGGAAGGATTCCTATGTGGCAGGCATCCCCTCCGTGGGTGTGATGGGTGTCCCCATCGTACCACTACTAGACCACCAGGTAAACCTCTCATACGGGTCTAGATACATTGCTATATCCAAAGCCTAGGCTTGATAAATTAATGAAGAGAGGAGGTATTTCACTCTAGCGGACTGCGGTTATCTCTAACTTCATTTTTTGATAAATACACCACAATATTCTGTTTTTCTGTAAAGGTGTAACAATTGCTGGTGATGGGCAGTGTGATCCGCCAGGATTTAGTGCAAAATATTGCACATATACAATGTTGGACCTATAAAATAATACATTTTCAAGTAGAACAAGTTTCTAAGTCTGCTAAGTCTGCAAATCTGGAGGCAATTGCTTTCAAAAAAAGCAATAGAAAATCTAAAAGATCATAAAGTCAGGGTCAAAATTTGGTGCAAAGAGCGTCATGCTACAATATGGAAAATTGTTAGAGATGACTATAAAGAGATCAATCACCAGTTTATAAAGTCTGGCATTTTGCAAAATCTCTGCAAAATAAACGAGTGTCAGCAAGTGAGAAGAAACAATGTTCGGAAACCCACAATCACTTGTGGTGGTGTGCGAGAACTTGTGAAGGAAATGCTGAACTGCTTGTTGAAATGTGTAGCTCAATTACCAACCACATCACAAATGTTCATAAGTGGCCAGAAACAGGGCAATTTTACCATAAATGCAATCATCCTCCACTTCCACATCCTCCACATGAGAAAACGGAAGTGGTTAGGCAGACAGTCAACAGCAATAACCATATTAAAAGCTATAATTCCTGCACCCTGTTTCTTAAGTGATTTGAAACACTTGTCCCATTTCTGCCACACAGGAAAACATAAGGTGTTTCATAGTAGCGTTCTAAAATGCAAATTAATGAGATCTTAAAGAGAACCACTGACTTCTAATCAAACAGCTGGGGAATTACGGCATAAACTCGAATCTCCAAAAGCAAAAAAAGAGTGGAACCTATTTTTCACAAAAGCAGCACTGACTTTTTCTTTCCAATTCTACAGGATACCATGCGGTTTTTCAGTGGTGATTTAAATGTAAGCCAGCCCAAGTTTTTGGACATACCAAAGAACATAGCAACACTTGATAAACCGGAAAAAAAAGATGCAATACATCACCATCTGTCAAGATAAGACTAAACCATGTTATAATGTAACAGATAATGCCACAATATCTTGGTTTTGGTTGTTGCTCAGGTTGTTGACTTTCATGGACTTTCTTTTGCACATTCTTCCATGGCTACAGGATCAGCAATCATGTCTTCAATACCCATATTGATTGCAGAAGAAATTATTTATGTATCTCCTTGTATACTTTGCTGATGTCTATTTTTTTTTTTTGGAAAAGTTATACAAAGTAGTAAAAAGTATACCATAAATTACAAGATTACAGTACATTCTTTGTAAATTGATTGTATTAATACATTTCATTGCATGTTTTGTTAATAACTCACAACACAAAAAAAATCTAATTTCTTAAGCAAACATTATATGATAAGCATATTTACAAAATTAGAATAATAGAATACAGAATAATTAGTCCTCCTCGGCCATATCAGTTCCATTGGCCTAGTGGAAACCACAGTACATTCTTTCGGGATCAGGAAACATTTGTCTTACATTTTTGACCACACATGCTGGGATAGGAATTCTATTGTCAGGTCCTAAAAATCCATGCACCCATGTGGTAAATTAATGATATGCAGTCTTAACGTAATACACTGTTACAAGAAAACAGTTAAAAGGGCAAGTGTAAAGTACACTCAGAATTGGGGGCAGATTCCCTAAAGGGTGAAGCAACTAACGCTAGTGAAAATTCGCCAGCGTGACGTTAATTGGAACTTCGGCGATTCCCTAACGGGTGCATGCATCACTTCGCTAGCTAGAGGAGACTCTAACGCCAGGCGAATTGTAGATCTGGTGAATGGACGTAACTCCTCAAATTCACTAAGATGCGGATTTTACTGAAGGTTACCTCATTCACCAGCTCAGACCAGGTTAATCACAATGGAATGCATAGGACATCCTCAATTTTTAGTGCAAAATAATTTTTTTCCATTTTTCAGAGTGATAGCCTGCAAAAGTCCGTAAATTTTTTTTGGGGGTAACTGGGTTCCCCCTACATTTTCTAACATATGGAACATAAACTATACACTAGGCTCATGTGTAGGGCATTATAACATCTCTATTTTATTTATTAAGGTTCCCTGGACTTGTGTAATTTAATGTATTTTCTGCAACATATATGTCCATGAATCATTTCCCACCATATGCAAATTAGGCAGAGATAGCCCATCTTCACTTTGATTGCCGAAGTAACGCTAGCAAAAATTCGCCATCGTTCAGCGCCCTGGAGCGCACTTGGAGCTATTTGTCAAATCTAAAAATATTTGGCAAACCCCACAATGAACTAGACTTTAGATGTCTGTTAACACAATAAAAAAAGCATGCTGAAACAGAGTATATTTTCACAATGCATTTTAAAAAAAAAAGTATTCTCTCGCTCCGAAACTTATTGTGAAATATAGGAGTTGTTCATCAAAACAGAATCTCTTATATACATGTAATTCTGTTACTAGTCACATTATCCTTGTGAAGTGTCTCCAATGCATCCAGCTCCTTACAAGCAATATGATTAATAAACTGTTGGCCTTGTAACACCCCTGAACACTGACACCATTCGGTATTTCCAAGACTAACATTTCTGTTTTTCTGAAGTTCTCTTTCCATCATTTCCTCTCCTGTCCATTCAGGATCAAAACAATAGCTTATTGATTGATTTTCAAAAAGTTTTCTTAAATCTGTTATTGATTCCGATCTCTGTAAAAAAAAAAGATTAAAATAAATGGAAGGGACTATGCAAAACATGGTAGAAAAAAATTTCATCTAGTGTCTCTTGGTTTAAATCTTACTCCAGTGTGTATTCCACATCTTCAAAATCCTCTTTCACTTCCTTAAAGGGGTTGTTCACCTTCCAAACACTTTTTCCAATTCAGTTGTTTTTAGATTGTTCCCCAGAAAATAAGACTTTTTTCAAATACTTTCCATTATTTATTGTTTACGTTTTTTCCAAAATCTAAGTTTAAAGTTGAATGTCCCTGTCTCTGGTGTTTCAGTCTGGCAGCTCAGTAATTCAGGTGCAGACTCTAAACTGTTATTATTTTGCAACATTTAGTTGATACATTTCTCAGCAGCATCTCTGGAGTATTAGCAACAATTGTATCAATTGTAACAGCTGCCTGTAATGAAACCCAGAGATTCTGCTCAGCAGGGACAAAGATAAGAAATGTATCAACTAAATGTATCCATTTAGAACAGTTTACAGGATCGGCGACCCCCCCTCCCAGAGCTGCTTCAGAAGGAGAGAAATGACACTTTACCCTTCAATATTAGAAAAACCGTCACATATAGAAAATAGAAAGTCATTGGAAAAAGTTGTTATTTCTGGTGATCTATCTGAAACCAACTAGTTGTTTCAAGGTGGACAACCCCTTTAAGAAGAAATCAAAACATTTGTTAACAGGTACAACTTAGTCCCTTTGTAAAATGTATAATGAAGCAATAGAATTCTTAATGAATCAGGTGAAAATTAAGCGTAGGACAGGCCAGATATGGGATGACTTTAACGTAGTTGGCCAGCTTAAATATATTGCAATATATGGACAAACAATCCCTGTTTTGTTTAAAGGGTAAGGCATTTTCAGTAGCAGTATGCACAAAATGTCTTAAATATATTGATAATGGGTTGAGTGCAGAGGACTCTTGTATTTGTCTATAAGTAGACATCCCCCTCCTTTTTGTTAAGGGGACATTATATTACTTTTAAATAATTGGTTGAATCAATAGTACTTCTGCTAAATATGCCTATTTTTTTTTGGTAAAATATATATATGATTTTGTTATTCACTGTTCTAAACAGGGCAACATATTTTATAGAAACTAAAGCATCATTCTACTTCCTCATGATCCAAAAGTCAGACAAAATAGCAGTCCACTGTGAAGCCCTCTGTATAATTTTATATATATATGATATATATTGATTACAGGTAATGCTAGAATGCACATAAAAAATTAAAACAAGTTAGGGGCCGCCATTCGGGGTTTACCGTGACGTGGTATGGTGGCTTATCAATTTTATGATCATAACTTTGTAACAAAATAACCCCTATTTGGGTACATATGCAATAGCATTTATTATACTTATATCTATATACTTTAATGCCTTTAGAGTGCTCCCACAACCCCCCTGTTTGATATTGTATATTTAGCCGGAAGCTGTGGCATAGCTTCAGTGGTTGTAGCACCCCATACCCCCCCTTTAAACTAGTGGTGATCCTATGCTTTTAAAATTGGGCGTTTGTTTTGGGAATATCTCTCCTTTAAAAGCCTGATTGCTGGCTGGGGAGGATTTAGCCCTCAGTGAAAAAACAGCGTTCAGTGGACATTGATTACAGGTAATGCTAGAATGCACATAAAAAATTAAAACAAGTTAGGGACCGCCATTCGGGGTTTACCTTGACGTGGTATGGTGGCTTATCAATTTTATGATCATAACTTTGTAACAAAATAACCCCTATTTGGGTACATATACAATAGCATTTATTATACTTATATATATATATACTTTAAAGCCTTTAGAGTGCTCCCACAACCCCCCTGTTTGATATTATATATATATATATATATATATATATATATATATATATATATATATATATATATATATATATATATATATATAATTTTGCCCTGTTTAGAACAATAAATACCAAAGTGATATAAGTATACAGGACACCAGTATACTAAGCTCCCCTGATTTCACTCTTACCCTCAAATGCTATCACTGTGTAATGCTCACATATTATTTATACACCATGCCCCACCAGAATGAAAACACACAAACCCCACTTCCAAGCGATTCCTTTGGGAAGTTGGTTTGTGTATTTTTAGTGCTAAACTAACATTAATTATTACCTTTATGCTGCTTTATATGTGAACAACAATTTTTGTTTCTCTGAGCTACAGTATATAGAGAAATACACTGCAGAATAACTGACAAGGTGAAATAATATATGTTTTCTTTTATGAAAATTAAAGAAATTGCTTTGGTATTTAAACTCACTTTGCTAAAGTATATCCAGGCAAAAAAAACACAGTACACTTCATACCTCTCCTTCCCAAATTCTTTATGTGATGGCAGAGAACAAGAGCAAGTGATCCTAAAAAAAAAAAACACAATCGCTAGAACAGGTTTGCTCATATGCCCTCACCCACTCTCCCATAAACAAGTACCCCTGTTGACAAACTTACTTTAGTTATGTTTTTCAGAGGCAAAGTAAGCAGCACACTTTGTCCCTTTCCCCACTGATGCAACCAAACAGGAGAGCCTGAAAAACCCCCCAGATATGATGTAACTATAAGATGAGGGAGGGGAAATATGACTCAGGGAAGGTGGGCAGGCCTAAAGGTGGCCATACACAGGCAGATTAAAGCTGCTGATATCGGTCCTTTAGACCGATTTGGCAGCTTACCTGCCCGTGTGTGGGGGCTCCCGATGGGTCCTCCCAATTGATATCAGGCAGATATCGATCGGTCAAGTCTGATTTTTTTCTGCGATCCAGGACCGCATCAGCTAGTTGATGCAGTCCTGCTACCCATAAGTCCTGCGACCCATTCGCAGCATTGTAATCCGATCATTCGCCCCCCAGGGCCAAACGTTCAGATTCACCTGATATCGCCCAGCCGTATCGGGCATATCAGGTTAAGATCTAATGGTGTATGACCACCTTAAGTGAATGTTGCTGTGTTAGAACAAACACTCCTACTTTCAGATTCTGAAAATGCTTGGTCTGGAGAACAGTTACAAATGAGTGATAAGACAGGGTATTTATAATACAAATTTGATGCCATTGGTTGGTTTTGGTAAGTTACTTGGTTTTGGTAAGAAATCTAACTTTGAATCTGTTTTCTATTGTTAATCAGTAAAATCATGAAGAAATGCATCCAGAAGGAAACAAGAATGTTTCTAAGGCTCAGATTCCAGGAAAGGTCACAAAGGTCTGGGCCCATAAATAACATGCATGTATCATCATAATTGATTTATATTTTGGAAGCTCCTTACAATAATTTATAAGAAGCTGGGGTCTCACAATAATTTAATAAACAAGTGTAAAAACATACACAATAAAAATTGAATCCGAGGGTGCCAGATCATTATAGTATTTTAATCTGAAGTTTTGTATTTGCAAAAAAATTACCATTCATGTGAATATTTAAGATGTATGTCAAGTCAAGAGTGAGTTTATAGTCATTTCATCCATATACATTTGTACAGTACACAGTGAAATTAAACAATGTTCCTCTAGAACCATGGTGCTACACACAACATATATGTACCAGACGAGACAAAAAGTGCAAGTGCACAAATATGCAACTCCTGCGAGACAGGACAGTATAGTGCAGGGACAGGACAAGACACATGAATGCTAAACGTCAGACATGATGGGTGCATCATTGTGATATGATAGTAGTAAGAACATGATAAAGAACATGATAAAGAGCAGATGTGCTCATAGAGAACAATTGTATCCAATGGCTATTTATTTATACTATGGCGTACAGTGGCTGTGTAACATTGTGGTATATAGTAAGGTCAGATGGAGTGTGTGTGTGAGAGAGATTTGTCTAGTCCCTGAGTATTCAGGAGCCTTATGGCTTAAGGGAAGAAACTGTTACACAGTCTGGTAGTGAGGGGCCCTAATGCTTCGGTACCTTTTTCCAGATGGCAGGAGTGTGAACAGTGAGTGTGAGAGGTGTTTTGGATCTGCCACAATGCTGGTGGTTTTTTGGATGCAGCGAGTGGTGTAAATGTCCATGATGGAAGGAAGAAAGACACCTATGATCTTCTCTGCTGTCTTTACTGTCCTTTCTAGGGTCTTGCGCTCCATGACAGTATAGTTCCCAGCCCAGACAGTGATACAGCTGCTCAGGATGCTCTCGACAGTCCCTCTATAGAAGGTTTTGAGCATGGATGGTGGGAGATGAGATTTCCTCAGCTTGCGCAGGAAGTAGAGGAGCTGTTGGGCTTTCTTGGCTTAGTAGCTGGTGTTGTGGGACCAGGTAAGGTTCTCCGCCAGGTTTTTGATGATCTCCACATTAGAGCCGTCGATGTACAGTGGTAGGTGGTAACTCCTAGTCTTCCTAAAGTCAACAACCATCTCCTTTGTTTTGTCTACATTGAGAGACAGGTTGTTGGCTCTACACCAGTCTGTTAACCGCTGCACCTCCTCTCTGTATGGTGACTCGTCATTATTGCTGAGGAGACCCACCACTGTTGTGTCATCAGCGAACTTTATGATGTGGTTTGTGCGGTGCGTGGCTGCACAGTCATGCATCAGCAGAGTGAACAGTAGAGGACTAAGCACACAACCTTGAGGGGCTCCGGTGCTCAGTGTGGTGGTTCTGGAGATGATGTTTCCAATCCTGACTGACTGAGGTCTGTCGGTCAGGAAGTCCAGAACCCAACTGCATTGGGAGGTGTTCAGTCAAAGCATGCTCAACTTTTCTATCAGATGCTGAGGAAACATAATGTTGAATGCTGAACTGAAGTCTGTGAACAGCATTGTTAGTTTGGTCTCTTGTTTATTCATTTATTCCCTGCAGTGAGAATGATAGGAAAGAGTTAATCTTGAACTCATATGTATATAGGGAAAAGACAAAAGCCACTTTTATTGGCACATATAAGCAGGAGAACCAAGAGAGGTTGTTAATTATATCGTGCTGGCAGGGTAATTCTATTTAGGAAGAATGTGTGTAGTATAATTAGGAGAGCAAGAATAGACTACCCAAATCTGGGCTGTAAACAACACAAGGACAGAGAGATTCAGCCTACATACTCTGTCTGTGCTTTACTCTACATTCTCTATATTGAAACACACAAAACACACATAAAAGCACAGCTGCCCACATATAATTAGTATTCAATGTTTCTTTAAGCTACCACACTTTTTGCTGTGATATCTCTATCTTTATATCAGTATCAGTATAATAATGACAGAAGAAGGAGGGGGTGATATCCTGGAACAGAAGATAAACTGGCCATAGATGCAAAAAAACAGTTGAACGAAATGAAGATTCGTATGATTTTTGGATTGTGTGAAATTTTTCATACCATGGCAATCGGTCGGTCAGTCAATCAGGCAGATTAAAAGATTTATATTGGCTATTGATAAAATCTTTATATGTTTCCTATCTGATGATATCAATAGGTGACTGTCACTACTGTTTGTCCGACATATTTTGCAATTGCTGTCAATTAATGGCCAGAGCATTGTCTGATTTGTTATTTTTTCTACTTATTTTAATCTGAATGGTTAATGATAGATCGTAAGGCTGAAACTAAGTAGTGTTCTTCAAATCTGTATGTCTATGGCCAGCTTTAGTCAGGATAGTATTGGTTGGGGGCACCTCTTCTACATGGCTACCCATATGCATACATGCCTGAGGCGAGATCCCTGGATAAATACCATAAAACACTGGGATGATTATTGGGTGGCCATCCAGCTAGATCCACAGTACAAGAACAAGCTTGGGGAATTCCTTGTACACAACCAAAGAGATAGATTGGGGGGGGGGGGGCAGCAGAAAGCCAAGGCATAAGCTGCAGTCACCACCAACCTGGCATATATATATATATATATATATATATATATATATATTCTAGAGAGAGAGAGAGAGAGAGAGAGATAATGTAGGGATGTGAAAATTTAGACACCCTTACACATTACTGACAGCCACATCCCTAGTAAAATGGAAACCTAAGTGGGTCCTTATGGGCACCTTGTGCTTATGTAACCCCTGTAGTTCTCACAGTATACACCAGTTGGCCCTGTGTCAGCGTATAAATGTCTTGAGAACCATGAGGTCTGGGTCCATTGCTTTAGCCCAACCAAGCAGGCTGGAAGGGAATGGGTATATGTCGACCCTAGGCGCATTGGCCCTAGTAATTAGATAGCATACTCTTTTATAGATCACTCTAGGAGTGATAGAGAGGTTATTTAGTTGAGCAGCTCAAGGCTCCGCCGAGGATATTAGAGGGATTAAGATCCCAGGGTATTACTGACCGGAGTAGGGACTAAAGTGTTGAGACTAGGGATGATAGGAATTCCCCTAGACTGCCACTGACAGAGATCCTGAAAACTGGGCAATACCCCTCACAAGCTGCCACACTCTCTGCTGTATATTCCCTGGCCTGCTGGGATTCAGCCTATACTGTTCTGTGAGTATATGCTACCTTTATGCTGTCTGATTGTTCTATACTCCATTGTGGATATATGATATGTGCTATTTTGAATAAAGACAGTTCATTGTTTAAGAGTTAAAGAACTACTGGCGCCCATCATTGTGCTATTGCACCTGGTTACAGTTGCACTTCACCCTGCCTTCAACCCCGCTGCGAGGGCTTACCCCTGAGAGAGAGGGCCTCATTTGTGGTATAACCACACACTGATAGTAGCTTAAACTGACCATAGTAAAGTCAGTTTACTATAGCGCTACATATATATTTATAGCATCTGTTGTTGTGCATGATACCATCGCCACTGATGAATACATTGATTTATGAATGTTGAGGCTTGACAAAAGCTATAAATGGCACAATATGCTCAGGAGGTACTTGCCTTGTCCCCCTGTCTTGTTAGAGCAGGGATTCAGTGCCACAGGTGGTGTTACTTCTGGAAAGTGGACATGGCTATCAATCAGCAGGCCAGATAAATCCGTCTTTGCTAAGTTTGGATTTCCAAGTCACCATTGCTGATGTGATCCTAGGGGCACATTTATCAATATGTGAGATTAGAGCTCACCAGCAAAAAATGCACTCACTTTTTTTTTTATTCCTATGGGATTTTTAGAAATATTTATCAATGTGTCAGGTACTTACCGCGATTCTGGGAGACACGGATCCTCAGCGCGATGCGTTCCAGCGATGCGTTCCAGTGACGTCACGGCGCAGGCGCCTTGACGCCGGCGCAGGGGAATTGCTGGGCGCAGCGTGATGACGCAGGCAAGGGTATTTCTGCCGGCGCAGAGTTTCTCCCAGTGCTCGGACATCGCTTTCTAGCTGTTGTGAGTAAAAGTTATCTGAATATTTTTGTACTTTGGTTTGACCCTGCTTTGCTCTTGACTACGCTCCTGCTTAACCCCTTGGAACCCTGCTTGACCTTTTGAATTCCTGTTGCCGAACCTGCTTGTTTAAGACTACGCTTCTCTGTTAACCCTCTGTACTCTGCTTGATGTATTGATCTCCTGTTGCCGAATCCCTGCCTGCTTTCTGACTTCGCTGCTGAATTAACCCTTGGACCTTTGCTTGTATCTGATCACCTGTTGCCGAACTTTGCCTGTCTCTCGATTACGTTTTACCTCGACCCTTGCCTATCGACGGAAGTGATCCTTGCTGCCGATCCAGTTACCCAACTTCGTCTCCAATCCTGTCTCGTCTTGGGAGCCTATTTCCTGTGATCCTACCAACGTGCGCTCTTACCATATTCGCAAGTTCTGTGTAGCAGCCCAAGTGTCATCGGTGCCAGCCTGCTGTTCATCAACGACTCCTTCATCCCGAGCCAGCAGTAACACTTAGGTGATTGTTCGTCCAGCTCCTGCACGTCCTTCTTGTTTCAACTACTCAGCAAACTTAACCCGTGCCTTCCTGTATCCTCACAGGCACCCGACCTGCTTCTTCACAGACCAGCGCACTTCACCAGGAATCCAGACTCCCCTACTACGCCTTCACTGCTCTCCCTCTGTTCCCATTTGGAGGGTGTACTAGTTGAGGAGCTGTAAGGGCTGTCTTCCTCTCGTCAGTGGTTCCACCCGGTTGGGTAAGTCTGACAGTATGTCCGAGCCCTATCAACAGGAACCAGTAGAGGAAGTCAATATCCTAGAGACTTTGTCCCAGCAAATGGCGGCTTTGACACGTGCTGTCCAGGATTTGCAAGGTGGCTACCAAAGCATTCAAGCTCGTTTAACGGAACTCCCCGCTGATGATGTTGATTCCTCGCCAGCATCTGCGTCTGGACATCTTGAACCAAAGATTCAGTTACCTGAGAGGTTTGCCGGAGATCGCAAGCAGTTTCGGTCTTTCTGGAACAGTTGTAGGTTACTGTTCTCTATGAAGCCCAGGACCTATGCCGGCGAAAAAGTTAAAGTGGGAACCGTTATTTCTTTTCTTCAAGGCGAACCTCAAACTTGGGCTCACCGCCTCTTAGAACTTGATAGCCCTCTTCTAAAAGATGTAGAGACTTTCTTTGCTGCCATGGCTTCCTTATATGATGATCCACAGCGCCCTGAAACCGCAGAAGCTGCTTTACATTCTCTCACGCAAGGGAAGCGCCCTGTGGAGGATTATGCTGCGGAATTTCGCAGGTGGGCTGTGGACACAAGCTGGAATGAGTCCGCTCTCAGACATCATTACAGAGTAGGACTGTCAACGCAGCTTAAAGATGAATTAGCCAGAGTTGGAGTGCCTATTCCTTTGGACGAGCTCATTCATCTTACCATCCAGCTTGACAGACGCCTGAGAGAAAGACGTACGGAAAAGTCTTCTGTTCCCATTTCCTGGATGGTTCCCAGGGCTCCTTTCCCAGGCACTTCTTCCACTCCTACCGCTGAACCCGAACCAATGCAACTTGGCTTAACCCGCCCTGGCCTGAGTCCTGAGGAAAGATTGAAGAGAAGACGTTTGAATCTTTGCCTTTATTGCGGTGCTGCTGGTCACCTCCTGCGGACATGTCCTCTCCGCCCTGATGGTAATATTACTTCCGGTAGGGTTGGGTTGGGACCTCGTTTGCAGTTAAAGAATTCCCATATTTCTCTTGTGCTCTCATTACAGTGGGGAAGAATACAGGTGCAAGTGACAGCAATCATTGACTCTGGGGCCATTAGCTGTTTCATTGACTCTACCTTTGCCCGTATCCATGGTTTCCCTCTACGCCCGAAGTCTCAACCAGTATTGATCAGGATGGCGGACGGTTCACCTTTGAATTCTGGGCCTGTTTCCTTTGAGACTGAACTTTTAAATGTTACAAAAAACAAGTCTCATTATGAAACTATCCGTTTTGATGTGGTTCCTTCACCCCTATTTCCAATTATTATTGGGCTACCATGGTTGAGGGTCCATAACCCAGTTATTGATTGGGTTTCAGGAAAGTTATTCTTGTCTTCTTCCTTTTGTCTCAAGAATTGTGTTCAAGGAGAATCACCTGGCCTTCAACAAGCCTTGGTCTGTGCTTCTGAGAAGAATCAAGATTTGTTATCCACAGTCCCGATCGTTTACCATGAATTTCTTGATGTTTTCAATGAAAGATTAGCGGACATTCTTCCTCCACACAGGACGTATGATTGTCCTATTGACTTACTCCCTGGTGCACCTATTCCTTTTGGTCGGATTTTTCCCCTTTCCGAACCCGAACTGAAGGTTCTACAGGACTATATTGATGAGAATCTTCGAAAAGGCTTCATTAGTAGAGATGTCGCGAACTGTTCGCCGGCGAACTTGTTCGCGCGAACATCGGGTGTTCGCGCTCGCCGGAAGTTCGCGAACGTCGCGCGACGTTCGCCATTTTGGGTTCGCCATTGTTGGCGCTTTTTTTTGCCCTCTCACCCCAGACCAGCAGGTACATGGCAGCCAATCAGGAAGCTCTCCCCTGGACCACTCCCCTTCCCTATAAAAACCGAAGCCCTGCAGCGTTTTTTCACTCTGCCTGTGTGTGCTGAAGAGATAGTGTAGGGAGAGAGCTGCTGCCTGTTAGTGATTTCAGGGACAGTTGAAAGTTTGCTGGCTAGTAATCGTTTTGATACTGCTCTGTTATTGGAGGGACAGAAGTCTGCAGGGGTTTGAGGGACATTTAAGCTTAGGTAGCTTTGCTGGCTAGTAATCTACCTTCTACTGCAGTGCTCTGTATGTAGCTGCAGTGGGCAGCTGTCCTGCTTCTGATCTCATCTGCTGACTGCTGCAATAACAGTAGTCCTTGTAAGGACTGCTTTTATTTATTTTTTTGTTGTTTTACTACTACTACTACTACTACTACTATAAGAGCCCAGTGCTATTAGTCTAGCAGTGTTGGGGAGTGGGACTGGTGTGCTAATCTGCTGCTCCTAGTAGTTCAGCAGCACCAACTTTAATTTTTTTTTTTAATATTCATTTTTTTTTTATTTTACTTTTTTTTATTTTACTACCGCTGTAGTAGTGTATAAGTTGACCTTTTAGGCATTATTTGCCCTGTAGGCATTATTTGCACACTGTTTTCTTCAACCCGCCATCGAGCTGTGTGACCTTGTTCACATTCTGTCTAAATATCCATAATATTACCGTCTCCAGAAAAAACACCGGAGTCACTTTTTTCAAGCAGCCATAATATATTTTACGTAATCCGTATCCACCGCTGTAGTAGTGTATACGTTGGCCTTGTAGGCATTGTTTGCCCAGTTTTTTTGGCCACAGCCACTGAAGCACAGAGGCCAGAAAAAAATATGCCATATAAATGCTGAAAATAGTCATTTTTTGCCATACGTTGACTCAACGTATATGGCAAAAAATGACTATTTTCAGCATTTATGTGGCATATTTTTTCTGGCAACTGTGCTTCAGTGGCTGCAACCAAAAAAACTGGGCAAACAATGTCTACAAGGTCAACGTATGGCGAAAAATTACTATTTTCAGCATTTATATGGCATATTTTTTCTGGCAACTGTGCTTCAGTGGCTGCGTCCAAAAAAACTGGGCAAACAATGTCTACAAGGTCAACGTATGGCGAAAAATGACTATTTTCAGCATTTATATGGCATATTTTTTCTGGCAACTGTGCTTCAGTGGCTGCGTCCAAAAAAACTGGGCAAACAATGCCTACAAGGTCAACGTATGGCAGTTGTTTAAAGAGAACAGTAGATTACTAGCCAGCAAAGCTACCTAAGCTAAAATGTCCCTCAAATCCCTGCAGACTTCTGTCCCTCCAATACAGAGCAGTATCAAGCAGATTACTAGCCAGCAAACTTACTATCATCTGTCCCTGAAATCACTAACAGCTCTCCCCCTACACTATCTCTTCCAAGCACACACAGGCAGATTTTTCAGATACATTTTTGCCCTTGATCCCCCTCTGGCATGCCACTGTCCAGGTCGTTGCACCCTTTAAACAACTTTAAAATCATTTTTCTGGCCAGAAATGTCTTTTCTAGATGTTAAAGTTCGCCTTCCCATTGAAGTCTATGGGGTTCGCGAACCGTTCGCGAACCGCTCGCATTTTTGCGCAAGTTCGCGAATATGTTCGCGAACTTTTTTTCCGACGTTCGCTACATCCCTATTCATTAGATCCTCCACGTCTCCGGCAGGGGCGGGCATCTTTTTTGTAGAAAAGAAGGACCATTCACTGCGACCTTGTATCGACTATCGTGAATTGAATAAAGTAACGATCAAGAACAGATACCCTCTTCCTTTAATTCACGAACTTTTTCAAAGACTGCGTTCAGCAACCGTTTTCTCTAAGCTCGATTTGAAGGGTGCTTATAATCTAATTCGAGTGAGAGAGGGTGACGAATGGAAGACGGCCTTTCGCACACGGTACGGGCATTTTGAGTACCTTGTCATGCCGTTCGGTTTATGTAACGCACCAGCAACTTTCCAGCACTTTATTAATGACATTTTTCGGGACATTTTGGATACTTTTGTTGTGGCATATTTAGACGACATTTTGGTTTATTCAACTTCCTTAGAAGAGCACCGTAGACACATGCGAGAGGTATTTTCTCGGCTACGCCTTCATCACTAAGTCGTTAATGCGGAGAAATGTGAATTTGAGAAGCATCGAATTGAATTCTTAGGATTTGTGATATCCACCAATGGAATTGTCATGGATGTTAGGAAAGTCTCGGCAATCCTGGATTGGCCAACCCCCAATGATCGTAAGGCAGTCCAGAGGTTCATCGGATTTTCTAACTTTTACCGCAAATTCATACGTAATTTTTCTGGCATCATTAAACCACTCACGGATCTCACTAAAAAAAAGGTGAAATTTCAGTGGTCTTTTTCTGCTCAGTCAGCTTTTGAGCAATTGAAGAAAGCCTTTACCACAGCCCCTGTTCTTACACATCCGGATCCTTCTCTGCCCTTTATCCTTGAGGTTGACGCCTCTGAAGTTGCTATTGGAGCCGTACTTTCTCAGCGTTCTGTTCCTCAAGGTCTTATGCATCCAGTGGCGTTCTTTTCCAGGAAGTTATCTGGTTCAGAACAAAATTATGATGTTGCAGACAGAGAATTATTGTCCATTAAGTGGGCCTTAGAAGAGTGGAGACATCTTTTGGAAGGTGCGGCACATCCAATTCTGGTTCTTACTGACCATAAGAATTTAGAATATCTGCGTTCTGCCAAAAGACTTCGACCAAGACAAGCTCGTTGGGCACTTTTTTTTTCAAGGTTTCAACTCCACATAACTTACCGGCCTGGTTCTAAAAATGTTAAAGCCGATGCTTTGTCGCGGATGTTTTCTGTGGATCCTTTTCGGTCGTCTGGAGCAGATCCTGTTCTTCAGCCAAATTTTTTTTTGCTTCTTCAACCCTCCTTTCTTCAAAAAGTGAAAGAGTTCTGCACACCGGAATCCATTCCTTGTACTCCTGTATTAGAAGCTCACGAGGGTCTTTACTATTTCAGGAATAGACTTTTTGTTCCCTTAGTCCTCAGATTGGAGGCTTTGGGCTATGCTCATGATGTTCCACTGGCTGGATTTTCAGGTTTTCGTAAGACCCTTGATTTGGCTCGTCGTCATTTTTGGTGGCCTACTTTGGGAGGGGATTGTGCGAAGTTCGTTCGCTCCTGTGAGATTTGTGCCAGATGCAAGGGAGCTACTTCCAAACCTTCAGGTCTCCTTTATCCACTGCCAGTACCTGATCGCCCTTGGGGTTCCATTTCAATGGATTTTATTACGGACCTTCCTTGTTCTGAAGGTTTTTCTACTATTTTTGTTGTAGTAGATAGACTCACGAAGATGTCTCATTTTATCCCTCTGTGTGGCATTCCTTCAGCACCTGGACTGGCTAAAATATTCATTCAGGAGATTGTTCGACTTCATGGCCTTCCGGAAGACATTGTCTCAGATAGAGGAGTACAATTCACTTCTAAGTTTTGGCGTGCGTTATGCGAAGGGTTACAGATCAAGTTATCCTTTTCTTCAGGTTATCATCCCCAAACCAACGGACAGACGGAGAGGACGAATCAAACATTAGAACAATACCTGAGATGTTTTTCGTCCTTTCTTCAAGACAATTGGGCTTCTCTTCTTCCAATGGCAGAATTTGCCTACAATAACTCGGTTCATTCTTCCACAAAACAGACTCCTTTTTTTTTCCAATCTCGGGTTTCATCCAACAATGATTCCAGGTATTCCTCAGGTGGTGTCGGTTCCTGTAGCTCAAGAGAGACTTGAGTTTTTGTCATCGAATCTCGAAACTTTGCGTCAGAATTTACGCAAGGCCCAATTAAACTTCAAGTACTTTGCTGACAAGAAGAGAGCCCCTGATCCAGAGTTTAAAGTTGGGGACAAGATTTGGCTTTCAACTATTAATTTAAGACTTAATTGTCCTACGAAGAAGTTGGCACAGCGTTTTATTGGAACCTTCAAGATCCTACGGAAAATTAATTCTGTTGCTTTCAAACTTCTTCTTCCGAGGTCCTTGCGGGTTCATCCAGTTTTTCATACGGCACTTCTGAAACCGGTGGTCAAGAATCAGTTTGAGGGTCGTAGGTCCTTAGCTCCAGATCCCATTATCGTCTCCGATCATGAGGAATACGAGGTGGAATCGATTTTGGATTCTAGGATCAGGAACAAGAAGCTTCAATACCTTATCAAATGGAAGGGGTATGGTCCTGAAGAGAACTCTTGGGAACCTACTGATAACATTCATGCTACTGATCTTTTGAAAAGGTTTCACCAGAAGTATCCAAACAAGCCTTCTCAGGTAAACGTCCAGAGGCCGTTCCTAAGGGGGGGGCAATGTCAGGTACTTACCGCGATTCTGGGAGACACGGATCCTCAGCGCGATGCGTTCCAGCGATGCGTTCCATCGATGCGTTCCAGTGACGTCACGGCGCAGGCGCCTTGACGCCAGCGCAGGGGAATTGCTGGGCGCAGCGTGATGACGCAGGCAAGGGTATTTCTGCCGACGCAGAGTTTCTCCCAGTGCTCGGACATCGCTTTCTAGCTGTTGTGAGTAAAAGTTATCTGAATATTTTTGTACTTTGGTTTGACCCTGCTTTGCTCTTGACTACGCTCCTGCTTATCCCCTTGGAACCCTGCTTGACCTTTTGAATTCCTGTTGCCGAACCTGCTTGTTTAAGACTTAGCTTATGTGTTAACCCTCTGTACTCTGCTTGATGTATTGATCTCCTGTTGCCGAATCCCTGCCTGCTTTCTGACTTCGCTGCTGAATTAACCCTTGGACCTTTGCTTGTATCTGATCACCTGTTGCCGAACTTTGCCTGTCTCTCGATTACGTTTTACCTCGACCCTTGCCTATCGACGGAAGTGATCCTTGCTGCCGATCCAGTTACCCAACTTCGTCTCCAATCCTGTCTCGTCTTGGGAGCCTATTTCCTGTGATCCTACCAACGTGCGCTCTTACCATATTCGCAAGTTCTGTGTAGCAGCCCAAGTGTCATCGGTGCCAGCCTGCTGTTCATCAACGACTCCTTCATCCCGAGCCAGCAGTAACACTTAGGTGATTGTTCGTCCAGCTCCTGCACGTCCTTCTTGTTTCAACTACTCAGCAAACTTAACCCGTGCCTTCCTGTATCCTCACAGGCACCCGACCTGCTTCTTTACAGACCAGCGCACTTCGCCAGGAATCCAGACTCCCCTACTACGCCTTCACTGCTCTCCCTCTGTTCCCATTTGGAGGGTGTACTAGTTGAGGAGCTGTAAGGGCTGTCTTCCTCTCGTCAGTGGTTCCACCCGGTTGGGTAAGTCTGACACAATGGGTGAAAGTTAGAGTTCACAATTTGATAAATACAATACTAAAACTCCCATAGGAATGAATACAAAGTGAGTTATATTTTTTGTGAAGAATCTCAGATTTTGCTAAATCTGCATGTGAATTAAGTGTTTAGCAGGCATTAAAAACCTAATGGCGTTCAAAACTAAAAGGCGTTTTTGACGAATTCCACTTGGAAGACTGTGAGAACCCAGTGTAAATATGAATTCCAGTGGGTTTGTCATTGTGAATAAGTGTGTGTCACACATATGTGGTCTTGCAGCAACAGTTCCAGTCAGCATTGATGTGTGAGAGATGCAGATGGATTTTCTGAACTGCAGATTCCAAAGTGGAGGAGGACTAGTAGCACTGAGCAACCACTGGCAGGGACATTTGTAGTGGGTAGTGGAAAGTGCCAGTGGAGGCTAATGAGGCAGATAAGTTAAGAAAGGGGAAATAGGGGACGCAAGGGTAAGGGCTGGTCCACATTTTGTCAAAAGCCATTTTGGGGGACATTTTGTCCAAAGTAACAGATTCACCATTTTAGGTGAAGGTGCTGTGGAGGACAGCTCTGAACTGGCATGTATAGAGCAGGCTTACTCTCAGAGTACCCTGGGAGGCAGTGTCTCTAAAATGGGTAGGGGGAGTGTGAGGAGGGAAAGGCAGGTTTAGTTAAGGGGGAATCAGTCATTAAAAAGGTGGATAGGGTAATCTGTTGTAAAGACCCTTACATGCCGAATTGTCTGCTGCTTGCCTGGTGCTAGGGTTTGGCATGTCATTGATGAATGGACAGTCCATTGGAGGGGGCTGGGGAAGATCCAGCAGTCTTGGTACACATAGGTACCTATGAAAAAATTAGAGGGGAGTGAGTCCTCAAGTATGATTTAAAAAAACAGGTGAAAAGTTAAGGGCAAGAAATTCCATGGTAATTTACTTGTGCCACAAGCAACATCAAGAAGACAGAGGGAACTTAATAAGGGAGATTAATGCATGGCTGAGAGATTGGTGTAGGGAGGAGAACTTTGGGGTTCTGGAGAACTATGCTTATTTCTCAATTGGCTACAGGCACTTTTCCGAGCATGGGCTGCACCTCAATGATGATGATGATGCAGCTGGTTTGGGGGAGAGGATGGCTAGTGGATTGGAGTAGATGCTAAACTAGGCAAGGGGGGTAGTGTACAGAAAGGGATTCAGTGAAACACAGGTTAGATGAGTTACAGGGCATAGTAATGGAAAATGGAGAAAGAGACTTGGTTGGGGGTACTGGGACAGGGAGAATGACATGTTGTATAGACAAAATTCTCATGCTGGTACCAGTATTAACCCTTTCCCTGCCAGACTTTTTGTCCTAAGTGCGAACATCTACTGCCAAGCAGTTTTTAGACATTTTGTACTCACTTTAAGGGCCTTTCCTGGGGGGTTTTTTTAGTTTGCCCAGGAAAACAATATAATGTTTTTTTTAGGACAACCTGAGATTTCAAAATATGCTAGAATTTTGGGTTCTAAGGGGGGAATTCACAAAAGTGGTGATATCGAGACAAAATAAAGCCATCAAATTGGAATTTTTGGGGGAGGGGGTTTATTTTACATAGGAAATTATACATATTTTTTTTTCATGATTACCTGGTCTTTCTAAATCTGCCTACATGTTGTTATAATTCTAATTGTGTAATAAGATATAAGGGTCTAAATACAAGAAATGCTATTTTGCATAATATAGGGATTTGTATCAGAAATAGTTTTTATTATCTTAGGTCAAGTGCTGCTAAAACTAAAAAAATGCCTGGGAGCCTTTACTTTTCCTTTGAAATAAAGATTGGGTGAATCAAAGCAGAATAGTTTATCTTAGAATTGATCTGACACATGGGGAAGAGTTATACTGCTTTCTACTACATTTTTAAAACGTAGGAAAAATTTAGTTTTTGCTCCAAAATTCATAAAGGTGTCTGTAAACTGTCTTTCTTTCACTAAAATTTGAAAAGCGGTGGTTGAGTCAGAATTTAGGTGGATTTCTGTTTGTGAATATAGAGAAAGTATTTTACACCAGTTTACCACCACTTTTACTCCAAAAATGGGCTCAACTTTTGGAAATTTCCCCGTGTCTAATAAAATGAAAAAGAAAATCACTATTCACAAAGTACAATCACATATATCAGAAACATAATTTATTTTATGTACGAGAACACAGCTGATTTGGAAAGGTCTATGTTTCCTGAATGCGCCAATACCAAATATACAGGTATATATTTTTATGGAGATTTCTCACTTGTATAGATCAAAATCTCCAAGCAGTACATTACCAAATTTCCAAAGCACCACTCCACAAAACAGCATACTTCTGATTTCAAGGCCAAACACACCACGAGAAAAGATAGAAAACTACCGATTATTAGAAAGAACAGATTCTGGAGAATCAAAAATGGGTAAATATATAATGTACTCCAAACTACTGCTACTACTAAGTTGCAATTCTTTCCTAAATTTATAATTTTTTTTATAGAAATTGCTGAAGTTTCTGAAAAATTACCTCAAAGCTTCCAATCTAAAGCATCATATCTCCCAGAAATCTTTAGGTACCAATTTAAAACACCATAAATATGATTGCCAGGACAGTTTGATGCCCGATATGTATAGGTTTACCTAAGCATATGGCATATAGGGGCCTTCCATTTGAGCTATCAGTTCTGTAATTCCAGATACTGCAAAATCAACACATTTACGTTAAATACACGTTTTTTTTGGGGGGGGGAGGTAGAACAAAGTACGTTCACCCCAGAAAAACATCTATTTTCAGAAAGTACACATTCCCCTGAATCCAAATTGGGTATGCATGTCTTTCTACTCCAAAGCACCAAGCCTAAATTTGGCAACAAAGGCAGTGGATTTTACATTTCTGAAAATCGCCTAAAAATATTGCAATAGGCCACATTTATCTCACTCAATTTCTTATATACAATTGGGAAACACCATAAATATTGACGCCAAGGGTCAACTGAACAGTTTGATGTCCAATATGCATAGCTATACCAAAGCAGCTAACATGTGCGGACCCCAAATAAAAATAGTGCATATGAATTTTCTCAGCTTCCGATTCACCTCTGAACAGGACCGCCTAACAGCACAAAGGCCCCAGAAAACCATAGGTAATTGTCTTTCTACTCCAAACTACCATACTGCAAAGCTATGCTAAATGCAGCGGTTTTTATGACATTTCTGAAAATCGCCTATTGCAACCCCAAATGAAAAATGTGCACATAAATGTGGATTATGTACCGTAAGCCCCCCAAACTGTAAAAAAAACTCCAGAAAACCATATATTTTTGGAAATCACATATTCTGACAGATCAGAAATTATATCTTTCTATACCAAAGCACTAAACAGCAAAACTATACTAAAGATACATAAGGAACAATAATGTAATGATAAAATTCCAATAAACCCACAACAATTGTGTAAATCAATGAAATAACAAAAAAACTGATTGGGCAGCGTCATTAGTGGCCAAAATCGATTATCCAATAGTCAAGTTGCCAAAATAAACAGTTTTTATTTAAAAAAAAACGGTACAATGAATAAGTAAAAAGATAAAAAAGACCTGTTTGTGAGTTTTTGTGTATACATGTTTCTGCCCTTCTAAAAATTGTCTTGAGTGTGTAAATATATGTAAATAAGTGTGCAAAAGGGAGCAAGTGTGCTAAATAAAAAATGGAAAAATAGCAATCTTTACTAAAATGTTTGTGTAAGTGTATGAATGTAATATTAGTATATGTAAGTATGTAAAAAAAGTGCACTTACCATTTCTTGGAGCAGGAGGATAGCTGTCATCACTGGAGGGCCCTGGAAACAGATCAAGCAGAGCTGTTGCACAGCAGGAAGTGTGTGGGTGGCTCTGCAGGGAGGAAGAGGTAAGGGAAGTAGCAGACATGCCCAGTGTCGGACTGGCCCACCAGGATACCAGGAAAACTCCCGGTGGGCCAAGGTGTCAGTGCGCCCTCATGCTTCTTAATATTGGGCCTATTTCATGGTCATTCCTTATTTCTATGAGAACATAGAGGCTATATAAATGGACTAATAGATTATAGTGTGTAAAGAAAAGAGACTAGGAGAATAGAGGTTGAGTGAGGTGAGGAAGAAAATAGTACTGAGAGTGGGCCCCTGATCTAAAAAATTTTGGTGGGCCCATGGTAAAAGGTTTTTTGGTGGGCCCCTGGTTTTCCAGTCCAACACTGGACATGCCCAAGGGCAGATTTACATACCTGGTGCCCCTAGGCCCAATGCTGTTTGTCGCCCCTTTAATTGTGCAAATTTTCATTGGGACCTGAGCAATGGGGATTGGCACATAGGAAATGAAAAAAAAAGATCTCCTGTGCATCCCCAGTATTTTTTAACCAATGTGGGTGTGGTTGGGCGACAATCACGTCACAGATCCAATATGAAAGCCCCCAGATTCGTTGCCCAGGGGGCTGTCATTCCTTCCCACTCTCTGCGGAGGTAACAAAAGCTGCCGACGCAGAGAAAAAAGCTCCGCTGCTAAAAAATATACATGGTACATTCTTGGCAGCCTGAGCATTTGCCTGCCAGCAAGTACAGCGTACGTGCTTGACAAGCAAAGGGTTAAGGAGCAGATTTATTATGTGGTATAAAAATGGCAGAATGGTGTAATTTTTGTACGCACTTTTTTCTTTGAGCAACTTCTGCCAGAAATTACTTAAAAAGGTCTGAGGCAGTGTATAATGTTGGCAAATCTGGTGTTCACATGGAACATAAAAGCTTTTTACACCATTTTTTCAGCAAATTTCCTTTAAGAAAGCATAATAAATATGCCCCTAAATGTATGTTTTTAAATGCAAGAAGTCTGACTGATTAAATTCACATAGTTATTACAATCTTTACATAAACGCCAAATTATAATTACAAAAAGAAAAAAAAACCCTTTAATATAAATATCACTACCATCCCTTAAGTAGTTAAAAGTAGCTAAAAGCATCACAAGCAAAATCTCTATACATATTTTCATGGCAAAGACACAAATCTAGGAATGGAATTGTTAATACACTTCAAAAAGAGAACTATTGGTCGGCTAAAATTATAAATAGCCTGATGGTGAAAAAAAAATGTGGTGCAGAGGAAATAATATGAGTGATAACTCTGAGCCATCCACTTTACAAGCAAATCATGCCTTGGGCACAAACATATTAGCAGGTGTTAAGTTAGCCTTTATTGTAATCACATATATACTATATCTTATATATAACTGTATACCACTTTAAGTTAAGTCTCTTTCTTAAATCATATTCTAGGTCAGCATGACATGAGTAGAAAGTCCCCAAACTTCCATCATGCTTATCATCATTAGTAAACCCTAAGTTAATGATATCCCAATTCAGGGACAAAACCATTAGACAGAACTAGGTGAACGTTTATGTAATACTTGTTGTTTCTAAAACTAAATACTCTAATTGGTTATGGTTGGAAACCGCCCTAACCCACCTTAAAGCATAATCATTAACTAATTCTGTATGTACTCGACCTATAAATGAACGGTCTGTCCACCAATATGGTAGAACAGAACAAATAGATACACTCGTGTCTTATTTTCTGGTCTCAGCAATATATTGCTTCTCTTCCTGTAGTCGACAATCCATTTTGTACCTGGCACTGACCTCGACAGCTTGGCACCACCAGATTTGGGGCTGGACGTAATCCAAGAGACCACCACTAGCGACTGTGAACCCTAACAACGGATCTTCCAAGCTGGCAGGTGTGCCCTTTGATGCTTGCCAAGGAGATTTCCTTGAAAGGTGTTAACATGTCACACGAGTGGTCTTGAACAATCACAAGCTCCAGACCACAGACCTCGACTGCAGGAAATTAAGTATACGTATACGTGCTTTGTGTTTTGTGTTCTGCTTTGTATTTCATGTCCTAATCATAGAGTGTTAAAGGAGAAGGAAAGCTCCAAGACAGTTTATTGCCAATAGAATAGCCACAATAGTGCAAGCTAGAACGCTATATTTATTCTGCAGAATGCTTTACCATACCTGAGTAAACAGCTCTAGACACTGTCTCTGTTTGTTTAGGATAGAAGCTGCCATATATGCTTGGTGTGACATTACTTCCTGCCTGAGTCTTTCCCTGCATACTAACAGCTCTGAGCTCAGATTACAGTAGGGATGGGAGGAGGGAGGGGGAGAGGAGCAAACTGAGCATGCTCAAGGCCGTGCCCTGGAGGTTTAAGCTGAAAACAGGAAGTCTGATACAGAAGCCCATGTGTACACAATAAAAGCAAAGAAATGTGGTGTTTCTTTTGACAGAGGACTCAGAGCAGCATTACTTTGAGGGTTTACTGGTATATTTATAAAGGCCTTTCTGATAAAGCTTACTTAATTTTAGCCTTTCCTTCTCCTTTAAGCACTGAATGATATTTGAGGGTAAGGCCACACGAGGAGATTTTGTTGCCTGGCGACTAATCGCCTCGTCTTTTGAGTGACTATCTCCCCGAACTGCCTCAGCGTTTTTCCCCATAGGCTACAATGAAAAGTCGCCTGCGCAATGCATTTTCTATATCTCAGTGAGGCAACTTTGGGCAACTATTGAAAATGCATCGCAGCGTTTGCATTAGCGCAGGCGACTTTTCATTGTAGCCTATGGGTAAAAACGCTGAGGCAATTCGGGGAGATAGTCGTTCAAAAGATGAGGCAATTAGTCGCCAGGCGTCAAAATCTCCCCGAATCTCCTTGTGTAGACTAGCCCTAAGAGAACTGTAAGTTTTCACCTAACACTACACTATCTTAATAGAAAGTTACTAGCCTTCTATCTTCTTTCTTATCTTTATCAGTGGTAACAATATATGCGTAAAGTAAGATTGTTTGGGGAACGTGAAACAGTGAAAGCACTTAGTACAGATTTAGAGATGGAGTTACTGTTGCCTGAGAAGATACAACCTAGTTTTGTGAACATCGTTCCAAGAGGGAACAAAGTTCAAGTAAGGTTGTGGGGGATCGTTGTTAGTGCATCAGATGCAATGGGCAGTTACTGTAGTTTTTCTTACTTAAACACTTGCTTGACTCACACACTTGCACTAACAGTTTCAGTGTTGGCCTGGGTGCACACACACACAGAGCAGATTTTGTATTGAAAACATGCATTTGTGCTGAAACCCATTCTGTGTATATTTACCGAGGCTGAAACAGTGCCCTCTCATTGCAGAGACATAAGTAAGTGGGTTGAAGCCAATAAACATCACGCATGGCACTAATCTGAGATGGACACACATGTGTATTCCCTTAAGTAAATGTAGAAGTGTTAAGAACCACCCTATGTGACGTAATACAGAAGTAAAGAGATTAATAGGAAAGAAGAGAAAGGCATTTAAAAACTAAAAGTCAGTGGGGACAGAAGCTGCATTTGGTTAATATAAACAGTATTGTAACATGTAGCACTCATCCTGGTGGTCTAGTGGTGCGGCGGGGACGCCTGCCACACCGCTCCTCTTCTGCCTCTCTGCCAGCAACTTAGGGCGTGCGGCGCACATTCTCCTTATTTATAGGCGCATGCACGCTGACGTGATGACACCAGCACGCAATTGCGAGAAGTTCAAATGGTATTTAAAGTGGCAGAATGTATTTCTCAGTGCCCGTTATAGGTTTTCTCCTAGTGAGTTCCTGGTGCTTCTGTGCTATTTTAAGCTTCTGATTTCTTGTGAATTGACTACCTGTTGTGACCCCTGCCTGTTTCTGACGATCCTGACTTCTGAAATCCTGACCCTGCCTGGTAACCGACTCCTCTATTCTGTATCCCGTCTGATTGATCTCCTAGTTTGACCCTTGCCTGTTTGTCTGCTTGCATCCGATTAGCCGAGGGCTCCTCCCGAGGTGAAAGGCGGCTGTGAAAGGCGGCTGTTAAAGGCGGAAGAGCCGAGAACAGGGTGCTTAGCATCGGTTGTGAATTAAGGGTGCCAACTGTGACATTATAACGGGCCAGAATGGAATACGAAGGTCATGCTGCCACTGCTCCTTCTACTACTGAAGCACTCCTCACTACTCTGCTACAGCGCATGGAGGAACAAGAGCGGAAGCAAGGCATTCATAACCTGACTAGCAGACTGGACAATCCGCAACAGACGCCAAGTCCAGTAGTTTCACCTCCTGTTGCCACCCAAGTGGGTTATCATGCCGTGATGGGTAATATTCATAAACCCCATGAACCCGGAATTTCTATCCCTGAAAAATTTAGTGGGGATAGAACCAAATTTTTTGTTTTTCAGGAGGCATGCAAACTATGCAAACACTCCTTTACTACTGGGGAGGAAAAAGTGAGGTTTGTAATGACCCTATTACAGGGTGACCCTCAAATTTAGGCCCTGAGATTATCCTCCTCTGACCCTGCCCGTTTTCCCTTGAAACCTTCTTTAACACCATGGCGATACTCTACGATGACCCGGATCGTGCATCATCTGCTGAAACCGCGATTCATAAATTACGCCAGGGAAAATGGGATGCAGAGGTGTATTGAGTTCCGCTGGTGGGCTGTAGAAACTGGTTGGAAGGACAGCTTAGTAAATTATCTACTAATTTAGATGATCTAATGTCTCTTGCCATCCAAGTAGATAGAAGACAGAGGGAGAGAAGGGGTGAGAAGGGTACTTCCTTTCCTACTGGGTTTACTAATGTTAAGCCATCTAACCCGTCTGTGCCTCTACCTCAGGAGGAACCCATGCAATTGGGCATAACTCATCTAACTCCTGAGGAAAAGGCTCACAGGCAGTCTCAGGGTCTGTGTATTTACTGTGGGGAAAAGGGTCATTTTCTTAACCAGTGTCCTAAGAGGCCGGGAAACTTCAAAGCCTAAATGGAGAAGGGGAGCTCCATTTGGGTCGAGAAGTTTTCTCTCCCCAATTTTCCTCTAGGATCATGGTGCCTGTTAATTTAACCTGGTCTATGGGCTCAGTTAAGGTTTCCATTTTGTGGATTCTGGGGCAGCGGGGAATTTTGTGGATGCTGCCTTCGCAGTAAGGTCTAATATTCCTCTAACTCCTTTAAATCCTCCCTTGAGAATCTTAGCCGTTGACAAAAGTCCTTTGGGGTCAGGTCTGGTTACCAGGAAAATGGTGGCCTTGTCCATTTGCACTAACAACCTGCACTCCGAGGAGTTATCTTTGTTATCAAAGGTTCTTCTTCTCCTCTCATTTAAGGTTTACCTTGGTTACAGATACATAACCCACATATTGATTGGGGAACTGGGGAGATTCGTCAATGGGGGTCAAAAATGTAAGGGCTCTTGCATAAGTGTGCCTCAATTGGTGGCAGTCAAGTCTCTAGAGGGGTTACCCACAGCTTACTCTGATTTTTCTGACGTATTTTCTATAAGAGCTGCAGAAACGTTACCCCCACATAGGTGTTATGACTGACCAATTGACCTCATCCCTGGGTCTACTCCCCCTAGAGGAAGGACATATCCTCTTTCTTTGCCTGAAGCCCAAGCAATGAAAGAGTACATCAAAAGAGGTTTCATTAGGCCTTCTAGTTCCCCTGCTGGTGCTGGGTTCTTTTTTGTGGGCAAGAAGGATGGAAGTCTTCGCCCATGTATCGACTATAGATATTATAATTATAATAATTAATAAAATTACCATCAAAAACCATCATACCCTTCCGCTGATTTCTGAACTATTTGATCATTAAAAATGCTTCTATTTATTCCAAACTTGACCTTAAGAGGTGCATATAACTTCATCCGTATCAGGGAAGGGAATGAGTGGAAAATGGCCTTTAACACCAGGGATGGCCAATACAAATATTTAGTGATGCCATTTGGTCTTTGCAACGCCCCAGCAGTTTTCCAGGAATTTGTCAATGACATCTTCTGGGTCCTGTTGGGGTTATTCGTGGTGATATATCTTGATGATATTCTAATTTTTTCCTCTAACTTGATTGATCATCAAAAACATGTCCGGGAGGTGTTGCTCAGGTTAAGAAAGAACAATTTATTTATTTGAAAAATGCACCTTTGAGGTTTCTTCTGTCCAATTTTTGGGGTTCAATATCTCCGGTAAGGGTCTTGAAATGGATCCTGGGAAGGTCAAGGCCGTACTGGATTGGGCCCAACCTCTTTCTTTACGTGCACCTCAAAAATTCTTAGGCTTTGCTAATTATTATTGCCAATTCATTAAAAACTTTTCTTTGGTGGCGTCTCCAATCACGGATCTAACCAAAAAGCATGCAGATACAAGTATGTGGCCTACCGAGGCTATTCAAGCTTTTGAATTTCTTAAAAAAGAGTTTGTGTCTGCCCCCATTCTCCGTTACCCCGATACCACTCTTCCTTTTATTGTAGAGGTTGATGCCTCAGAGGTTGGGTCAGGAGTGGTCCTTTCTCAAAGGCATCTGATAACCAACAAGGTGCATCCATGTGTATTCTTCTCTAGGAAATTTTCACCTGCCAAAGCCAATTACGACATTGGAAATAGAGAATTGTTGGCTATCAAATGGGCCTTTGAGGAATGGCAACACTTGTTGGAGGGGGCTAAACATACTATAACGGTCTTTACTGATCACAAGAATCTGTTATTCATCGAGTCTGCCAAATGGTTGAATCCTAGGCAGGCTAGATGGGCTATATTTTTTACCCGGTTTAATTTCTCTTTCACTTACAGGCCAGGTTCCAAAAACACTAAAGCCGATGCACTCTCTAGGAGTTTTGAGTCTAACCTGTCTGAACCTACTGAGTGTGTTCCCATCATTCCGGGTGAGTTGATTGTGGCAGCTCTGGGATCAGACCTTGCCACACTATTATCCTCAGTTCAATCCACTGCCCCTGTAGATACTCCCTCCGGAAGATTATTTGTACCTGAGGGCTTAAGGGAACAGGTTCTAGGTGAGGCTCATAATTCAAAAATGGCGGGACATCCTGGTATCTCTAAAACTGTGTCTTCATTGTCTCGTAACGTGTGGTGGCCTTTTAAACAAATGTCAAAAATGTTGTTAATTTGTGCCCTGTTTGTCAGAGATCAGTCTTCTAGGAATCTGTCACAGGGATTGCTAATGCCATTACCTATTCCTGACAGACCCTGGTCCCATCTGTCTATGGAAAACAGTGATTTGGGTGGTAGTGGGTAGGTTCAGCAAAATGAGTCATTTCATTTCCCTCCCACACCTCCCATCTGCTAAGACTTTGGCTGAGTTATTTATTTCTAATATTTTTAAGTTACATTGTTTTCCAGTCAATATTGTTTCTGATAGAGGGGTACAGTTTGTTTCTAAATTTTGGTTGAGATTCTGCTCTTTGGTTGGGATTGATTTGTCTTTCTCTACCGCATACCACCCTCAAACCAATGGTCAAATGAAAGGGTTAATCAGTCCCTTGAACAATTCTTAAGGTGTTATGTGTCTCACAAACAATCCTCATGGGCTGAACTATTACCCTGGGCAGAATTAGCTTACAATAATGCAACTCGTGCTTCTACTGGTCAATCTCCATTTTTTTATTGTTAATGGTTTACATCCCAAAGCATTTTCTTTTTCTGGTTCATTATCCTCTGGGGTGCACGATTCTCTTTCAGCAGCTACTGTCGCTCAAAAAAGGGCAAGTGATAGGTCTCGTAGAGAGGCACCCAAATATCAGGTAGGAGACTCAGTATGGTTATGCACAAAAAACATCAAACTTACGGTTCCCTCACTCAAGTTGGGGCCCAGGTTTATTGGTCCATATCCCATTACTGAAATAATCAATCCTTCTTCTGTTCGTCTCAAACTACCTGATAATTTTAAGATTTCTAATTCTTTTCATGTCTCTTTTGAAACCAGCTTCACAGGTCCGGCCACAATCTTTTCCTCCCCCAGTGTTGGTAGCCGGCCAGCCTGAATTTATAGTCCAAGAACTCCTTGATTCTCGCCTTGTGCAGGGTAAGTTACAGTATCTAGTGCAATGGGAGGGTATACTGCCCTGAGGAGAATTCTTGGGTTCCTGTTGGTGACATAAGGGCAGATCGTCTCCGGAAACAATTCCATCTTAAACTTCTTGAGAGACCTGGGGGTCTGGTGGCCCCTCCTCGAAGGGGGATAATATAACAAGCAGCACTCACTCTGGTGGTCTAGTGGTGCAGCTGGGACGCTCCTCTTCTGCCTCTCTGCCGACAACTTAGAGCACACGCGGCACACATTCTCCTTATTTATAGGCGCATGCATGCTGACTTGATGATGCCAGCGAGCAATGGCGCGAAGTTCAAATGGTATTTAAAGTGGCAGAATGTATTTCTCAGTGCCCATTATAGGTTATCTCCTAGTGAGTTCCTGGTGCTTCTGTGCTATTTTAAGCTTCTGATTTCTTGTGAATTGACTACCGTTGTGACCCCTGACTGTTTCTGACGATCCTGACTTCTGAAATCCTGACTCTGCCTGGTAACCAACTCCTCTATTGCGTATCCCGTCTGATTGATCTCCTGGTTTGACCCTTGCCTGTTTGACTCAGCTTGTAATCTGCCTGCCCTGACCGCCTGATCTGACTTCGCTTTCTGTCTACGCCTTGTACTGTGACCTTCTGCCCGAAAGACTTCTGCTTTACAGTTTTACAGAACGAGCAAAGTACCCCTTTGCTCGTTCAGAACCCTTCACTTTGCACCTCTCTTATTAAGACCTGGCTGCATCCGATTAGCCAAAGGGTTCCTCCCGAGGTGAAAGGCGGCTGTTAAAGGTGGAAGCAAGAGCTGAGAACAGGGTGCTTAGCATTGGTTCTGAATTTAGGGTGCCAACAGTGACAACTATAATATATGTTGTAAAACAGCAGTCCGGAAGGCAAAGAGAGAAAATGAGGAGTGCATTCTGGCAGAGGCTAAGACTAACCCCAGACACTTTTTAAAGTACATTAATAGTAAAAAGATGTGGTTAAATGTGTGGCTCCTTAAAATAATGGTACAAATAGGGCTGTAACAGATACAGAAAAGGCAAATGTGCTAAATCAGTTCTTTTCTTCATTGTATAGAGTATAGGAGTCAGAGTTCCAAGATCCATCTCACAGCTGAAATGTTGGCTCAGCTCAATCTAGTCACTGGGTGACCATGGATATAGTGAATAAAGCTTTTATCTCTTACTTCCATCTGGTATGGTGGAGGGTGTAATTCCTATATTTAAAAAGGGATTACAATCTCAGCCTGACAGTTTTACACTCTAAAGTCCTGCTGCTTTTCTGTACTCTGGAAAAGCAACTGCATTTGTGCTAAACAGTGTCAAAAGAGAGTGGTATGTACTGTATATATTAATATGATAAAAGGAAGCACAGCAAAACAAAAAGGCCAGGTTCTATGAATCATCAACCCTTTCTGCTTTATGTAATTTTTTACAAACCTGTGTACAAACTTTGTTTTAAATATCGTGTATTCTTTGAGTGAATGTAACAAGGACTCATACTCACTTAGGCAGGTGGAGAGAAGAGGTGCCAATGCTCTGTGTGAGCAGGGTCTTATTCTGTTATTGCTCTGTTCCCTGTTACCTCCAAGCTCTGAGTAGGAGCAGTGGCACATCAGGAATTAAAGGGGTGGCTATCCTTTAATTTAACTTTTAATATATTATAGAATGGCCAATTCTAAGCAACTTTTCAATTGGTATTCATTATTTTTTTAATACTTGTTTTTAATTATTTGCCTTCTTCTTCTGAATTTCCAAACTTCAAATAGAAATCACTGACCCCATCTAAAAGCAAATACTCTAGCTACAGATTTATAGTTATTGCTACTTTGTATTACTTATATTTCTATTCAGGCCCTCTCCTTGTTATATTCCAGTCACGCATTTAAATCAATGCATAGTTGCTAGGTTAGTTTAGACGATAGCAACCAGATTGCTGAAATTGCAAACTGGAGAGTTGCTGAAAAAAAAGCAAAATAACTCAAAAACCATAAAGAATAAAAATGAAAACCAATTGCAAATTGGCTCAGAATATCACTTTCTACATCATACTAAGGGCGAAGCCACACCGGGCATTTTTACGTTGGGTTTTTAAAAACGCACGATCGAATGTAAACACGTACGAAATGAAGCCCTACTAAAAATAATAGAATATGCACTATATTAATTTGCACAATTTGCAGTGTCTGCTGGTAACTTAATGACGTTGAGTATTGATGATCAGTCCGGCTACATTTTGCATGTAAATTGCTTTTCTGCTTGGCTTTTTTTCACAAAAGTTTAATAAAGTTATTCGGAGCAAAATAGTGAGGAACGATAAAAAACAGAAATGCATGTTGGGAAAAGAAAACTACAGGCTGAAAAACGCACATTATCATGTGCATGTTGTTTCATTGGTGTATTTACGCTGGACCATGTGTTAAAAATCCAATATAAAAACGCCCATGTGACCTTGCCCTTAACGTTAACTCAAAGTTCAACAACCCCTTTAATTGCCTTCAGCTGTATACTGCTGGCAAGGCTGCAAATAGATCATCTGAGTTTTTTTCAACAACTTTGTTCAAGCTCGTAAGGACAACATTTAGTAAGATTCACTGTGTAAAGCAATGAGCATACTCCCCCTAGTCCACATTCTGTCCTGCCATTCAATAATGAATGTAGTTACACAGCTATACACTGGTTCATTATAGTCTCTATAACTCACACACAGGATCTGTCAGACCTTCTTAAACACAGTTGCACTTACACACATTAACACTAATAGTTAATTTTACACACAGGCACACACAGTCACACATACAGTGGCATTCACACTCTAAGCTTAACACACCTGATAGATTCACACTCATCTGCCCTGGCAAAGAAGCTGCTTGATCAGGAGGATATTCTCTACTGTGATTCTCTCGTTTCTCACACAGTTGAGGAGCAGGATGCTTCTCACAGAGGGAAGGGACGGAGCTAAACTGGACTGCTGCTCTGAGCAGTAGAATAGGCATTGGGATGGTCCATTATTTAAAGGGGTGCTAACCACAAGATGTAAGTCTTTTATAAAATGATTGCTGGTTCTTACTGGTAAATTTAAAACATGTGTTCATATAAAAAAGAACAAAACAATATATGTATACATATGGTAAGGGAATATCCTAATCCATTTTAAGGTAAAAGTCCAAGGAGGGGCAAGTCCCCCCCCCTCCTTGTCCCTATATGTGGATGCCCATGCTGCCATTACACCTCTGATGGCAATTTATCCCTCCACCATCCTCATTAGCTCGTAACACACCGGAAAAGAAATCAGCTACAGGTATCTGCATTACAAAACTTCTGTACATTCTGCCAAATTAACAAGTCTTCCCATTATATACCAGAAGTTTCATACTGTGTCTGCAAATTACATTTCAATGTAGCACAGAGCCCTCCATGAATGCACAACAGTTCAATATATATGTATATATATATATATATATATATATTATATATATATATATATATATATATATATATATATATATATTTATATATATATATATATTATATATATATATATATATATATATATGTATATATATATATGCATAGAATGGACCAGCACACCGTTTTCTTCAATCAAACGTGTTTATTCAATACACACTGTGCATCCAACGTTTCGGCCCGCATCCGGGCCTTTATCAAGGATAAATGACAGTGATAGTGATCAGCTTTTTATACCCATAATCCCCCTCGTTAGTCATGTCATGATGACCTCATCACAATGCTCAATTTACACTCCGATTACACATGTATTAAAGTGCCACACAGAAAAAACATCTTTTCAAATCATCATGTGCTTGTAGTTACCACCTAACTGTTGTATATTTGATAAGTGCCACCATTTCTCAAAAATAAAATCTTTCATTTCTGATTGCAATGCGTCCTCATCATTTGCAATAAACCTCTTAGTGAGAAAGTGAATATAAAACATTAAGTGTACCTTTACATTACTGCCAGTAGGTGTCACCAAAATGCTGCAAAATGAATATGTGCTTTGATCCACTGAAGTGAATTAAAATTGTTACAAGTTATTTTCTTTAACTCCAGAAACGGCAAACACACAGATACAGCACCTGCAAATTAAGATAAGTGTTATCTCGGCCAGTTGAAACATATGTCTATATAAAGGAAACAACTCCTATGTATCTTTCCAACAGAAACAAACCTTTGTTCATTTGGCCTCTCATTCAAACCTGATCTCTAGGCACTGATAAGAGGGGGAATTTACATACTGCTACGTTAAAAAGCAACCCAATGACTGCTGCCCGTTTAATCCCATTGGCGCTACACAGCCCAATTCATAAATCCAGTATGCCTCCCTTTTTAAGAGCATATTGTCATAGTCCCCTCCTCTTGCTCTCTTGGGGATCTGCTCTATGGGCATGCACCTAAATGCTGCTGGACTGTGTCTGGCCTCCGCCCAGTGTTTAGCTACTGGCTGCTGTGAAATGTCCTGTTTTTTGCCCTTTTCTCTCTTGCTTTTCTCAGGATCCAGTGCTGCTCTAATGCTGGACCTGTGCATCGACATTCTCTCCTTGAATGGTCTGATCGTTTTACCGCAGTAAATGAGCCACAGGGACACTTTACAATGTAGACCACCATAGCGGTATCGCAGGTCATTCGTTGCCTGATTTTATACCGCTTCCCTGTGTGTGGATGGGTAAAATATGTGCCCTGTATTAAGGAACTACACAGTACGCAACCCATGCATTTATATACACCCGGACGCTGTGTAAGAAAATGTTGGGTATTGGATCTTTGGTATTTACTCACAGGGTCAGAGGGACTTAATATTTCCTTCAGATTGCTACCCCTTCTAAAACTAAATCTGGGCTTCTCAGGTAACTTCTTAGTTAGTGCGTCATCAGTCTTTAAAATGGGCCAGTGTTTTAATACGCTACTTTTCACAGCTGTGCTGTTCACCCCATATTTACTCACGTAATATAGGTCATTACTCTCACCCCCATCTCTGATGACCTGCTTATGTTCCTGTTCCTGTATGATCTCCTCTCTATCCAAAGAGAGAGCCCAGTTTTTAATCTCCAAAAGCAATTTTTCAGGGTATCCCCTCTCTAGGAACTTATTATACATATCTGTGAGATCCCCTCGCCTCTTACTATCATCACTATCAATGCGCACCACCCTAAGCATCTGTGACTTGGGCAACGAATTCAAGAGATGCCTAGGGTGGTTGCTATGGTAGTGGGTCAACGTATTCCTGTCTGTAGGCTTTCTGTATATACACGTCTGCAACTGATCATTTTCCTTATAAATTTCAACGTCCAAGAACTCTATTTTCTGTAGACTGTACTTGGCCGTAAATTTCACGGGGCTCTCCAATTCATTCAAAGTCTTTATAAATTCATCCAACTCACCAGTGGGGCCTAACCATATGTAAAGATGTCATCTATATACTCCTGTAGAACGCCCCAAACTGTCTGAACAGGGGATGATTCAATATATGATCGGATTCAAATTTATACATAAATGCATTCGCATACGCTGGGGCTACCTTCGACCCCATTGCTGTACCAGTGAGCTGTACAAAGTATTCGTTCTCAAATTTGAAATAATTTTTATATAGAATAAATCTGAGTAGATCCAACATAAATTCTACTGGCGGGCCTTCATACATTGCATTGTTGGTAACCAATTCCCGCACCGCCTCCACACCTGCATCATGTGGGATGCAGGTGTAGAGGCTCTGCACATCCATGGTCACCAACAACATGTCAGTACAGGGGCAATGTATGCTCCGAATCACCTTAAGAAAATCACTCGTGTCCTTCAAATAACTTGACATACTTTGTACACATGGCTGCAATGCAGAGTCTACATAAGATGCAATCCCCTCATTTAGAGACCCATTCGAGAAAATTATGGGGCGCCCTGGCGGTGCATATAAGCTCTTGTGAACTTTAGGCAGTGTAGGGGTAGCAATCTGAAGGAAATATTAAGTCCCTCTGACCCTGTGAGTAAATACCAAAGATCCAATACCCAACATTTTCTTACACAGCGTCCGGGTGTATATAAATGCATGGGTTGCGTACTGTGTAGTTCCTTAATACAGGGCACATATTTTACCCATCCACACACAGGGAAGCGGTATAAAATCAGGCAACGAATGACCTGCGATACCGCTATGGTGGTCTACATTGTAAAGTGTCCCTGTGGGCTCATTTACTGCGGTAAAACGATCAGACCATTCAAGGAGAGAATGTCGATGCACAGGTCCAGCATTAGAGCAGCACTGGATCCTGAGAAAAGCAAGAGAGAAAAGGGCAAAAAACAGGACATTTCACAGCAGCCAGTAGCTAAACACTGGGCGGAGGCCAGACACAGTCCAGCAGCATTTAGGTGCATGCCCATAGAGCAGATCCCCAAGAGAGCAAGAGGAGGGGACTATGACAATATGCTCTTAAAAAGGGAGGCATACTGGATTTATGAATTGGGCTGTGTAGCGCCAATGGGATTAAACGGGCAGCAGTCATTGGGTTGCTTTTTAACGTAGCAGTATGTAAATTCCCCCTCTTATCAGTGCCTAGAGATCAGGTTTGAATGAGAGGCCAAAATAAATGAACAAAGGTTTGTTTCTGTTGGAAAGATACATAGGAGTTGTTTCCTTTATATAGACATATGTTTCAACTGGCCGAGATAACACTTATCTTAATTTGCAGGTGCTGTATCTGTGTGTTTGCCGTTTCTGGAGTTAAAGAAAATAACTTGTAACAATTTTAATTCACTTCAGTGGATCAAAGCACATATTCATTTTGCAGCATTTTGGTGACACCTACTGGCAGTAATGTAAAGGTACACTTAATGTTTTATATTCACTTTCTCACTAAGAGGTTTATTGCAAATGATGAGGACGCATTGCAATCAGAAATGAAAGATTTTATTTTTGAGAAATGGTGGCACTTATCAAATATACAACAGTTAGGTGGTAACTACAAGCACATGATGATTTGAAAAGATGTTTTTTCTGTGTGGCACTTTAATACATGTGTAATCGGAGTGTAAATTGAGCATTGTGATGAGGTCATCATGACATGACTAACGAGGGGGATTATGGGTATAAAAAGCTGATCACTATCACTGTCACTTTATCCTTGATAAAGGCCCGGATGCGGGCCGAAACGTTGGATGCACAGTGTGTATTGAATAAACACGTTTGATTGAAGAAAACGGTGTGCTGGTCCATTCTATGCATATATAAAGACTTTGACCGAGCACCCGGCCTGGAGAAAAAAGTGGACAGAGTGCAGGTGTTTGTACTATAATATATTGTATATATATATATATATATATATATATGTATATATATATGTCAGCAATTCATTTGTGTATCAAATAACATAGTTAGAAATAGTACCCCTATAAAAAAAGATCAGTTCAGTAGCAGCACTACAAAGCATGCAATTGTATTTAGGGATTGCTTTATTATTAAGTATATGTTGATTAATATCCATGTTTACATTTTGATTAGCTGACTAAAAAAATAGATACTATACTCAATGACTGTATTTTGACAGCTAAAATACAAAGGCTTTAGGGATGATCTTGCTGGGGGAGGATGTGACAAAGTGATGTAACTTGATGTTACTGGGCCCCACAGCAAATTTATTTTAGGGTCCCCAAAATATCCAGAGGTTGTAATGCTTTACTAATATATATTCCTCCTGGGCCCCCTGCAGCCACAGGGTTTGCTTTCTCTGTAGTTACGCCCCTGATGAGACAAACCAGAGGAATCAGGGAGCATTTAGAATGCTGCAGCAGAAGGAATCAGGGAGCATGTAAAATGCTGCACAATGGAGGTACCCAAACAAATAATTTAAAGGAGTTGGCATTGACCAGGGGTGATTCTGGGGCTGGTGCCGACTGAAGCAGCAGCCCAGATGCCAGCCCCCCTCTCGTGCTCCATGCTCAAAAATCAGCATCAGATCGGGTCAAAGGGGGCATCACTAGTGCAATGAGTGCAATAGCGCTCTCTGCACGAGCAGAGCCAAGTTTCCGTTTCGACCCAGAAATTCCGTTTTTAAAGCGTAACTAGCCGCTCGCTGCAGCCTGAGGCAAAGTTCTCACCTTGCCTCATGGCAGGAGCGGCCCTGGCATTGACCATGCTAGGCAGGTAATAAGGGGAGGATTACGCTAGGTATACAGAAAGGGTTCTTTAAAGGGAAACTTATGGGAAAATGGATACACTTAGTTTAGTTACCTTCAATTGTTACAACCATCAGCCTTGACACTACCCTGGGCATGTAACAGAATGGAGGGAACAGAAAGTAGAGGGAAAAAATGCCGCAGCCTGTAACAGTCGCTAACATGTAGGGAGCAGGTTGAATGCATCAGCACGAAGGAATCAGGTAGTAGAATGGAGGGATGTGGCCGTAGGGAGCAGGACAGAGGGAGGTGGGGGAGGGAGTAGAGAGCTGGTTGTAGGGAGGTGGGTGCTGGGAGTAGGGAGCAGGACAGAGAAAGTATGTTGCAGCAGGAACAATAGCTTACATATAGAGGGAATACTCAGAGCTCAAATGAGACTTGATAAATAATTTTTAGGGAGCGAGCAGGATGAACTGTCATTTTGCACACAAATGCCAGGAAACAGACAAAAGTTTACCACGTACATATAGCAAAATCCTCCAGTAGCTGCATGGTCACACATGAGGAGGATGATCTACTACGTAAACAGCAGTCACTGGTTTCTCCACTCAAAGCCTGAAGGGGTCGCTGAAATAGAAAATATGAAATATCATCATGGAATGAGTAGGGGGAGGAGAGTACAGAAAGCTACAAATGAAAACTTTTTCCCTACTTCCAAGAAAAAAAAAAATCAAGCCCACTGTTTTAGAGAGAGAAAAAAAAGGCGTAATCTGACACTGAACTGAACTCTCATGATTTCTGCTGATTTGGTGCCCCCTCCCCTCTGGCCCGACCCAGCAAACATCATCTTCCTGTGTGCCATTCCCCTCAGAGAGAGAAGACATTCCGCTCAGCCCTGGGCCAGGGTGAATGAAACAAGAGGGCAGAGAACGGGAGGGGCAAGAAGATAGAGGGAGAGAAATAGGAAGATAGAACAGAAAGGGGTAGGGAGGGATGCAGAGAGGAAGAGGAGGAGGGTTAATGCAATGCAGATTGACAGAAAAGAGAAAGGAAAGCTGAACTTTTCTCCCCCCCCCCACCGAATGCCACACAAACACACACACGCAGTTTGAGTAATCGGAAGCGATGGAGAGAACAATCTGAATGTAAAAGCTACAGTAAAAAAAGGTGTGTTTAGCTTCTCCAATGAGCCAGAAAGCAGCTTGTGTCCTCATCGTGCGAATGGATGACCTCTTTGTGCCGCTCAGTAGAAGGAGGGTATATGATGAAGAAGCAAATCAGCAACTGTAATCATGTACCCAAGAACAATGTCAACAAGGGCTGTCTGTCTGCCGTACTCCAGCGTTTATCCCTGCGTGATTATGGCTTCTGCATGGGCTCCCTTATTCTCTTTTGCTTGGGTTCCCTTTTCTACCAGCTGAACGGCGGACCCCCGCATATCCTGTTGCAGCTTCGACACTATTTAGGTAAGTCGCTGATTTACATCATCATCGAAGCCCTGAACTAACAAAAGCTAATGACAATAGCAACACTGAAATTGGTACATTGCTTAGAGTTTATTTGGATTCAGTTATGTCTTAAATGGTCATGGACTTCGGTTGCTGTACGAATAACAAGTTGGTGGCAATGTTGAGCCATTGTCAAAACTTTTTTTTTAACATTAAGAAATCAGAATGTAGCACTATTTTCTATGTATTTATATCCCCTTATAAATATGTATCTGGTTTTATAATTTTATATATTATCAATCATCCCAGGTCTTTCTGTGTTATACATGTGACTGTCTCTATCTATGTGTCTGTATATTCATCCATTTCTCAATCACAGTGATGTACAACCTGCAGGTTTTGTGCGGTGGCGAGTACCAATTGCCTAAAAGCAATAAGAACAGTTCAGTGTAAAAATAAAAACTGGGTAAATAGACAGGCTGTGCAAAATAAAAAAAAAATCTAATATAGTTAGTTAGCCAATAAGATTCTTCAGAACTTATATGTTATCTAATATGCATCCTGTGCTTAAAGGGATCCTGCCATCGGAAAACATGTTTTTTTCAAAATGCACTAGTTAATAGTGCTACTCCAGCAGAATTCTGCACTGAAATCCATTTCTCAAAAGAGCAAACAGGTTTTTTTATATTCAATTTTGAAATCTGACATGGGGCTAGACATTTTTTCAATTTCCCAGTTGCCCCTGGTCATGTGACTTGTGCCTGCACTTTAGGAAAGAAATGCTTTCTGGCAGGCTGCTGTTTTCCTTCTCAATGTAACTGAATGTGTCTCAGTGGGACATGGGTTTTTACTATTGAGTGCTGTTCATAGATCTACCAGGCAGCTGTTATATTGTGTTAGGGAGCTGCTATCTGGTTACCTTCCCATTTTTCTTTTGTTTGGCTGCTAGGGGGAAAAAGGGAGGGGGTGATATCACTCTAACTTGCAGTACAGCAGTAAAGAGTGATTGAAGTTTATCAGAGCACAAGTCACGTGACTTGGGGCAGCTGGGAAATTGACAATATGTCTAGCCCTATTAACTGATTCATTTTGAATTTTTTTTTTCCCATGACAGTATCCCTCTAAATGGGTGCCCTCATGGTTACACAGCAGCATGTTTATATAAACTATAGTAGAGTTTTTGATACAAACAAACATACCAGTTTTACCAGTGCAGGGCAACAGTATATTAGTGTCATTCCTTTAATGCCACACGAGGAGATTCGGGGAGATTTTGTCCCCTGACGACTAATCGCCTCGTCTTTTGAGCGAGTATCTCCCCGAACTGCCGCGTGTGCATTAGCGCAGGCGACTTTTCATTGTAGCCTATGGGGAAAAACGCTGAGGCAGTTCAGGGATAGTCGCTCAAAAGACGAGGCGATTAGTCGCCAGGCAACAAAATCTCCCCGAATCTCCTCGTGTAGCCTTACCCTAAAACACTTTTTTCACATTTTTTGTTATATTGTTCCTTTAAATACTCCCAGAACAAGAGGTAGTTTTGAATATATGCCAGGTACAAGCACATGTGTAGTAGTGATAGCACCGATGGTATAATTGAAGGAATCGTTTCTGGGAGTTAAACATATTCACCTTCTAGGTTGTCAGTATTTTATGTGCAGTGCCAGGCCAACCCGACCAAGCGCTCTAGGCAACCTGGCCGGCCAGCCTGCTCCCCCATGCACATGTCTGAATGTGAACACACCTGACAGCAACCTGCGTATGCATGCACAGTAGCAGAGGGGAATGAGGGGAGAGCATTTGATGGGAGGGGAGATTGTCTAATGGGAAGGGAGAACAACAGACAGACTCCCTTCTATCCTCCTTGGTGGAGCACAAAGCTGCTCTTACTGGCTAAAGCAAACTCATGCCTTGATATATACTTGGGGCTCCCCTAGGGCTGGACCACTCATTGCCCCCCTCTCCCCCTTTAGGGGCACGAGCATGCAGGTGCAAGTCTTATATTGTTGGCTCCAGAGTAAGGGTATTGGTGTGTGGTGGATTTAAAGAGCTAGCAAAAATCCTGCAAGTCCCCAGTGTTTCCAAACCCATTGACATGTGGCTGGGCGGTATGACACCCCTAAAATTCTGCCTCCACAGGTCCAGGCCTTTGTGGCCTTTCCACAAATCTGGGCCTGAGAAAATGGACTCATGCTTCTAGAGAGTGCTATAACAGTTGCTATCCTGCACACTAGCTAAATCTCGTTCACAGGGTCCCTGCTCCCCGACTTCTCTAAAGAGATTGTCCCTTTAGGACAGGAGTGGCCATACTTTACTAATGCAGGGTCTACCTTTAGTGATGTTGTCCCATTATGATCTACATCCATAATATCACTGTTAACATTCTGTTCCATGGAAAATATTACTTAAATATTATATTGATTTTTAAAAATAGTAATATAAATTCTCTTATAAAACAACTATTACTTATGTAACCTTAACAGAATAAATATCTGAGTGAAAAGCATAAAACAGGAGGGTAATTTAGACAAGCTGTTTGTTGCCAGTGTCTTGAGATCTACTGATCACCAACTAAAGGTCTACTGGTAGATCCCAATCTACCTTTTGGACACCCCTGCTTTAGGGCCTAACACTTTTGGGGCCTTGTTGATCCCAGGCTCAATGGGGCTTCCTCCTGGTTCAACAGATGCAGGCCAAAGAGTAAGGACACCCCGTGCCAAACACTAAATTGCAGTGAGGCAGCAAATGGTGATAGGCCTAAAGCCAATGAAAGAAATATTTAAATACGTATAGCCTTGTTACATGGGTGTTTGTCCAGCAACAAGGGAAATGAGGAACTGTATGGAATTAAAGCCATAGAATCATATGGGTCCCTACAGTGCCTAGGCAATTAGGCAGTATGGTTGAAATCAGTTTAGGTCTTCTGACCAAGCCCACTGTAAAGGGATTGTTAACCTTCAAACACTTTTTTCAGTTTAGTTGTTTCCAGGTAGTACACCAGAAATTAAGACTGTTTGCAATTACTTTATATACGTGATTGTTTTTCTAATAATTTTTCACCTCCTAAAGCAGCTCTGGGAGGGGGGGTCGCCGATTCATTAGCTGTTCTAAATTGATACATTTAGCTGATACATTTCTTCTCTTTGTTCCTGCAGAGTAGAATCTCTTCATTAAAAGCAGCTGTAAGATATGATAAAATAGTTGCTAATATTACAAAGATACTGCCAAGAAATCTATCGACTAATGTAGCTGATAAAGGCATTAAATTGTAACAGTTCAGAATCTGCACCTGGATTACTGAGATGCCAGTCTGAGATGTTAGATACAGGAACAATAAACTTTAAACTTAAATTTTGCTGAAATGATAAAAAATAAAAAAATGGAAAGCAATTGAAAAGAGTCTCTATTTCTGGTGAACAATCTGAAAACAACTCAACTGAGTACCAGTGGGTCAGGGGCAAAATTCTCATTTATGGGATTCTACAGGCACTCCAAAAAAATTGTAATAGCACTACCTTCAAGCAGATCAACTCAAATGCAATAAGACATGCCGTAAATATATGGCCTGTGCTAACTGGCACCAATTAGCCTGTAATAACAAAAATGGGGATGCCAAAAGAAAAACGTCTTCACTTAAGATAACATGATTACCTTATGAACATTTGTTCCAAAATTAAGTTAAAAAAAATAAAGAAATGGAAACGATTTTGTGGTAAAGCTCTGCTATTTTTTAGGGATGCTTAAGTCAAAAGTTATAACAGATGAATGGTCTGATGATGAGTCCAGGGCAAAGGTCCTTTTGCCCATTTATTAAAGCACCCCTGCCTCTGACTAAAAATACCTCTAAACATCAGTTGCCTCTGCAATAAGTATCAGGCCTGGATTTGTGGCAAGGCTGCAAAGGCCTGGGCCTAGGGTGCCAATTTAAGGACAGGCATTCTAAACAGTAATAGGGATGCACATGAAACACTTTGGGGGGGGGGGGGTGGGCACTGCAAGGGCAGGTGCCAGGACCCTGTGGCCTAGGGGCAGCAAACTGTAAATATGGGCCTGCTAAGTATGTGTGTTTAGTAGATGAACAGAGAGATTGAGTTGACAAAACTAAATGTAGGTCTTGGTAAATTTTAATTTAGTTTCTAACCTAGAAGAGTCTGACCTGCAGCATACATTGTAAAAAGACACTTGTCCATCAAATTCAAGCAGTCTTAATGGATGTCCTTGTGTCAGTTGAAATGATCTACTGGTAAATAAAGCACCAGGTAGTAATTGTATTGTCCCCTTATTTATCTAGATATCTTTATATATAATGTATAAGGGTACTTGCAGTATCTACCAGTACCAGAGCCGGGCCAGGGTGGGCATGCGCCCTAGTCAACTTGGCCAGCTGTTGCACTGAAGGGGGGCACACATGGGTGAATAGACGCTGGCCCGCAGCGTCTATGCGCGAATCACTGTGTGCGCGCATGAACGGACTGATGCCAGTGCGCATGAGCCAATCGACGTGAGCGAACAGACGCGGACAGTCCAGACTAGGGGGTAGGAGCCGGAGGAGGTATTTGCCTGGCGCCCCCTCAGCTTTGCGCCCTAGGCAGGTGCCTACTCAGCCTACCCCTTGTTCTGGCCCTGACCAGTACCCATAGGTCCTTCTCTGTCATGGATTTGCCTAAAACAATTCTATTAAGGGTTTAAGGGGCTTTCATATTTTTACATCCTAATGCAAATGTTATAGGGACCTTACATTGTAAGCTTATCTGGGGCAAGGACTAATGTGAATAATGTACAATATCTGTAAAGCGCTACAGAAATGTTTTGGCACTACATAACAGGAAATAAGATCAAAATAAGGATATGGCCGCTGCTACCCAGGGATTCTACTGCTTACACATTTGCTATGTGTTCTGGGTTGTTAGATATCACTAGATCCAGTATAGTATGATTTCAACAACCTGCAACAAAAAATTATGTAACAAATTTATAAACCTGTTTCCATTAAGTGACCTGGCATTACTAATGCACCAGAAAATATCTGGGTAATTAAAATCCACCATTATAAAGACTTGACCCAAACAAAACAGACTTTTCTATTTGTAATTGAAGCTTCCTCTTCACTAACTTGAGGGGTTTATATCATGCTCCCAAAATTACTTTGCTGGGCTCTATCTGTGAAAAGTTCAACCCATAAGGCTTCATTCCCCTCATTTTCCACTATAATTTTTTCCTTTATATTGATATTTAAATCTTGCTTAAAGAAACAGACCCCTCTTTCTTTTCTATTTCACCTGTCCTGTTGAAACAACGCATATGCTGTTATACTTACTGCCCAGTTGTGTGACTCATTCAGCCATGTTTAAGTTATATCAGTTACATCATATTCCTCTACCAGTGCCAGTACCTTCATTTTACCAGTCAAGTCTTGCATTTGTAAACATACATTTAATATGGGTATCAGCTTATGAACTGTATAAATAGTCCTCCTGCTATTATCAGTACCCCCCAATCAAATCTCCACCTCTCACTTTTCCCCAAACCGTATTATTCATTGAGTAACTCACTGCACCCTCCCCCCATGCCTATTTTAAATTCTCCTAAATCCTTCTAGCCATCCTCTCCCCAAAAGCAGCTGCACCATCATGAATGAGGTGCATTCCATCTATGGCAAATAGCTTGTAGCTAACAAATTAGCCTAGTTCTCAAAAAACCCAAACACCTCCTTCCTATACTAAGCTCACAGCTAGGGATGTAGCGAACTGCCGTTTATGTGTTCGCGAACGCCGTTCGCGAACACTGGCAAAAAATGCGAACAGTTCGCGAACTGTTCGCGAACTTCGAACATCCGAAAATCGTTCGCTTCGAACGATCGAAGGATTTTAATCGTTCGATCGAAGGATTTTCGTTCGAATCGAACGATCGAAGCCATTCGATCGAATGATTTCATTCAATCCAATGGCTTCGATCGTTCGATTCGAACGAAAATCCTTCTATTTTAGCGATCGAAGGAATCGAATGGTCGAATGGTCGAACGATTTTTGACGCGAACGCCTATTGGCGAACGTTGCGTGACGTTCGCGAACATTCGGCGGACGCGAACAGTCGAAGTTCGCGCGAACAGTTCGCTACATCCCTACTCACAGCAACCCATCAATCCCCCTAAAACACATCTGCCTTCTTAACATTGCACATGGCACAGGTACTATTTTTCATAAGTAAGTAGCAATATGTACCAAGACTGCCCAGTGTTTCCCAGCCCCTCCAAATAATCTGTCCACTTACTTATGAACCTCAGCACCAGGCAAACAACAGACAGTTTGTCTTGTGGGGTCCTTGCTACAATGTTTTAGAACTGATTTTCTTTGATGTAGCTGTGGCAAAGGCACTACGGTAATTTTAAGCTGGCTCTAAAAACTGTATAGTGGGTGACACTAAAAGGATTAAAGTACCTCTCTCCTAGCAAAAGTGGCTCTGTATATCCTTTATATATACAGAGATGTGGCGTAATTTTACAAATATGAAATGGGGACACATCACTTAAAGGAGAAGGAAAGCTACGGAGGCATTTTATTGCCAATAGATTAGCTGCAATAGTGCAAGCTAGAATGCTATATTTATTCTGTAGAATGTTTTACCATACCTGAGTAAAAAGCTCTAGAAACTCTCTGTTTGTTTAGGATAGGAGCTGCAGTATTAATGTGGTGTGACATCACTTCCTGCCTGAGTCTCTCCCTGCTCTGGGCACAGATAATAGCAGAGAAGGGAGAGGGGGGGGGGGAAGAGGAGCAAACTGAGCATGCTCTTGCCCAGGGCAAGGAGGTTTAAGCTGAAGGCAGGAAGTCTGATACAGAAGCCCATGTGTACACAATAGAAGGAAAGAAATGCTGTGTTTCTTTTGACAGGGGACTCAGAGCAACACTGCGTTGAGGGTTTACTGGTATATTTAGATGGACCTTTCTGATAAGGCTTACTTAGTTTTAACCTTTCCTTCTCCTTTAAAGAAATAACATATGCTGAAACCATTGTCTAAACACCCATCTTGGAAGGAACCTTGTTGACTTCCAGAGATTTGGCTGGTCTGATTTGGCCAAGCACATTTTGAGAATCTCTGTTGGTGCACGAAGATTGGTAAATTGCTAATTTGGTGCCATTATTTAGCATGTAAACTATAGACTTGTTAATTTGACATCAGTGGTAGGAAAAGCTTTTGAAGGGGGTAATAAGGAACTATGGGTTTGTACTAGCATGATTTTATTCATAATACATCTTGGCAGACACATTTTATTGCCTTCTATAAGGAGATGAGCAGAGGCCTAGATACAGGGATGGCAGTAGATGTGATTTTGTTAAACTATTTGATTTGGTAGCACACAGAAAGTTACTGATTAAACTGAGTAAAATTGGCCTGGAAAATGGTATTTGTACTTAAAGAAGAATTGGCCATAGGATACACTACAAAGAGTGGATGTTAAATAGAACATTTTCTAATCCAACAGTGGAGTAGCACAGGAAGTCTGTCCTTGGCTCTATGTTTTTTAATTAATTTATTAATCACCTTGAGGTTGGAATTGTAACATTATCTGATGCTAAATTGTGCTGGGATGCAGATTGTTGACACATTACAGAGATATATTAGCTATATAATCCTTCTAGATCTCTCTGCAGCCATTGACACAGTTGACCACACACTCCTCCTTGACATTTGATACTCAGCTGGCATTCGTGACACTGCTCTTTCATGGTTTGCATCTTGTCTGTCTGACCGTTCCTTTAAAGTTGCCTTCTCTAACTCTACTTCTACTACGTTCCCTCTCTCAAGTCTCTGTTCTAGGCCCTCTGCTGTTCTCGCTCTATACAACTTAACTAGAAAAACGTATTCAGTCGTTTGGACTTCGGTATCACTTTTATGCTGATGACACCCAACTCTAATTGTCTACTCCTGATCTTTCTAATTCTGTCCTTTCCCAAGTAACAGACTGTCTCTCTGCTGTCTCCTCCTGAATGTCACAGCACCACCTGAAAATGAACCTTTCAAAAACAGAACTCATTATATTTCCTCCAAGATCTTCCCCTGTCCCTCAGATATCATTTACAGTAAACAACACTACCTTTCATTCCACCACACAGGCACGATGCCTAGGAATTATCCTAGACTTGCATCTGTCTTTTTTACCACACATTTAAACACTTGCAAAATCTTGTTGTATTCAACTGCGCAACATTACCCGAATACGACCATATCTCAGTTCAGAAACAATTAAAACACTGATTCAGTCTCTCATCATCTCCCACCTTGATTACTGCAACCTATTCAACAAGTCACCTTTCACAACTCCAATCTAAATGGGGCTGCTAGACTCATTCATCTATCTCACCGCTCAACAGCAGCTGCTCCCATATGCATGTCCATTCACTGGCTCCCAATCATCTCTAGAATCAAATTCAAGTTACTAACACTCACATTCAAGGCCCTTAATAATGAAGCCCTTCCTTATATTTCATCTTCTGCCCATTCTCGCCTACAAGACTTCTCTCGGGCTTCTGCTTTTCTCTGGAACTCTCAAACTTTCAAGCACTCCTTAAAGACCCACCTGTTTAAAGAAGCTTATTCAGTGTACCTAAATTAATCAATCATTGCTGTATCAAAAATCACAACATTGTTTCTAAAATCCTAATGTCTCAATTGTACCCTAACATTTCATTGTAAACTCTAATTTGTAGGGCCCTCTAATCCTATTGTACTCTGTAACCCTTGTTTGTTATCCACCATTTATTCCCTGTTTGTTATAACTAAGGTAAAGCACTGCGTATCTTGTCAGCGCTATATAAATAAATAAATGATGTTATGTGATATTGGAGAACTGGGCAGCATTGGTGATAAATGTACTTTGGTAGAAACAATATAAATGCTAGTTATACACTAAATGGAAGTGCATGTGGCCTCCTTAAATTAATGGATATGACTGGAGAGAGGGCAGAGTTGTGAAACTAATATTTTCAAACCTTGAGGTTTCCAGGTATCCAGGTTGTAGATGTTTTCTCTGTAAAAAAAAAAGTTGCTTGCGAGGGGCCATAATTACGCTTTAAATCAGAGTACGTTATAAACACAGTGTTGGACTGGGGGGGGGGGGTCCGGGCCCACCGAGGTCCATATAGGGTTTTCACCTTTTCAGATGGGGAACAACAGGTAGGGTGGATGACGTCTGGGGAGGAGAGGATGATTTCAGGGGTTGGACTGGTGCTGGCGGGGGAGGTGACATTGGGGGCGGGATTTATAACATGGCGATCAGCGACTGGCTGATCGACATGTCATTAATTTCACTGTCCTGTCCAGATTTCCTAATTTGGAGATCTGGACAGGCAGTTTTCACACGAACAGCCCTTCGGCCTTTCTTCATTTGAAGCAGCCAAGTTGGCTCTTCATGGTGAGGGCAGTAAGGTTGTGGAATGCCCTGCTGGGTGATGCTGTGATAGCAGACTCTATTAATGCCTTTTAGAGTGGCTTAGATGACTTCTTGCACAAGCATAATATCCGAAGTTATTGCGATCTTAAGATTTACATATTGGTATATACATTTTATATTTGTGAGTGTATAAATAAGTCTGTATATGTATGTATGTATGTATGTATGTATATATATACAGTATATGCATTGGGATTTATTTGAAAGTATTGAACCTGATGTATTTTTGTGTTTTTGCAACCCAAATTATCTATGTAACACTACGGGAAGGGTCCAGATAATGAATTTCATTGCTTTTGGTAATACCATGTCAGAATGTATAAAGAGCAAAGCCACAAACAAACACATAGACAGATCTTCTGACATGGAAGAGTCCTTTCAGTACACAGCTTTGGAGTTGCATGGAAGGAAAGACCATCTGTACACCTTTGAACCTTCTGTCACTCAAGTTATTTATCACCTTTGAGTGTTTTTAGGCTAAAATCATTATATCATTGACATAAGGGATGGGGTAGGTTCCCTCCTGTTGAATTACATGGGTGACTCCCTGGTCCATATTGCAGCATATGAATGCACATACTGAGTGAATGACCTAGAGCCAGCACATGTTGTTGGTATGATATGTTCATATCCACAGAGTGTTCTGGCTATGGTTCCCAATAAAAGACTATACATATTTGGAAAAATACAGATATTTTGCACACATAGAGGCCCATTTATAAAAGGTCAAATTTAGAATTCATGTGATTTTTTTTAAATTAAAAGAGAGAGGTTACTGAGAGGTTATTTAAGAAAAACGTTGAATGGCTAATATTCGATCTAATGGTTCCAACCAGAAAATATCAAATCGTATTTGATTCGTATTCGTACAAATCAAATTTTTCTCTGGAAAAAAACTTGAATGTCAGGAAGGCTATTAACATCTCCAAATGGCTCAACGGACCTCTGCCATTGATGAGGTGGTGATTATTCAAATTAGGACCAGGCGCGTTTCAGGGGCTGCTGTCGCTCCCGTTTTAAAAAATGGAAATTCGGCTCTTAAAGTTACCAGAGGAGGCTTTTTGCCGGCCCTGGTAACTGGCCTCTCCATGCCTACTGAGGCAAGATTCTCACCTTGCCTCATGGCTGGAGTGTCACCGATTAGGACTGTTCCGATGGTCAAGTTGTGATAAATATCACATTCGAATTTAAATTCGAATAGGGGGATTAAAATTTGAATGTGTGAATTGACACTCTAAAATTCAAATTTACTATTCGACCTTGATAAATCTGCCCCCTAATGTGCAAACTAAGGAAAGCATCCTTTTGCAATTGAAGAATTCTGAGAGTTGTAGTTTAGCAACATCCAAATATCTTTAGTGGACATCTTTATCTTGAGCATTTGTGAGGGCTCTTACACATAGTAGTTTTTTCCTGTGTTTAAAGTGTGTTTAAATGCAGGTTTGAGCGCAAATATACACATGCGCTAATTGATTCCATTATATTCGGCCATGCTATACTCATGAGTGTTCTGAGTTGCACTTTACTCCATTTGCGTTTCAGTGCTTTGTTTAAATGCAGCATGCTGCATTTTCTTGAGTTTGATTTACCTTCAGCTATCATAGAATAGAGGTTGTGTTTGGAATGGACAAAAAACATGCTTAGTTGAGTTAAAAAACATGTTTAAACTCAATATTTTTTTCATGCTCAGCGTGCGTTTGAAAAACACAGAAGAAAACGCCCATGGCCCTTCATATCCAACAGCTAAAGAGGTGGTTCACATTTAAGTTAACTTTTAGTATGTTATAGAGTGGCCAGTTCTAAGCAGCTCTTTCTATTGTTCTTTGTTATTTATTTTTTATAGTTTTAAATGATTTGCCTTCTTCTTCTGACTCCACTGACCCCATCTAAAACAAATGCTATGTAAGGCTACACATTTAATGTTATTGATACTCATCTTACCATTCAGGCCCTCTTCTATCCATATTCCAGTCTTTTATTTAAATCATTGCAAGGTCGCTAGGGTAATTTGGACCATAGCAACCATATTGCTGAAACTGCAAACTGGAGAGCTGCTGAGTAAAAAGCTAAATAACTCAAAAACCACAAATAATAAAAAATAGAAACCAACTGCAAATTGTCTCAGAATATCACCATCTACATCATACTAAAAGTTATCTCAAAGGTGAACAACGACTTTGAAAGCAAAGTCTGTTAATCTGCTAAAATGAAGTTCTGAGTGGTGTTTTCAGCAGTAAAGCAATATTTAAGTTTCATATTTGACATTCATAGGAAAAAAGGATTGTCTCATAAGTTTTGGATGAATGGAATATGTTTTCTTAGGATTTGTTTCCACAGCTGAGGGGAAAGAAACATGTACAGCATAATTAACGACAAGTATTTCAAAATGTTGTTTTCATGACGCTAAGAATGTTAAATACAATTTAATAATAGTGTGAATTAAAAATAAATCAGATTATAAATACCATGCACATATTAAACTGAATATTTGTGGGTGCTTGTAATAGAATGCATTTTTATCTGATTTTGTAACCCATAATGAGCAATCAGATGTGTGTAACAGTAAATGCTTCTTCTAATTGGTTATTAACCCTTTAAGTGCCAGCAGAATTTCACATTTTGGTTACGCGAAATGCCAGCCGTTTTTGAAACATTTTGTGCTCTCTCACTTTAGGGGCATTTTCTGAGGGGAAACCTATAGTTTACCTAGGAAAACTATACATTGTTTTTTTCGGTAGAAACTGAGCTTTCTAAATCTGCCTGAGTTTTCATGTATTTCCACCTGTGCAAAAAAATTTATAGTGCTAAATACCAAAAAAAATGAAAAATTACCATTTTTCATCGTATATCAATTTATACCAGAAAAATATTTCATTTTACGGATGAAAATCCAACTGATTTGGAAAGCCTTATGTCTCTAGAACGTGCCAATACCAGATATGTATAGTTTTAGGGAGATTTAGGATTTCTGTACAGCAAAAACTCCCGGCAGTATATTACCGAATTTTGAAAGCACTAAGGCAGAAAACGGCATGCTTTAGATTCCAAGGCAAAAAATCCTGAAACCGTAGGTTTACCCCAGAAAACCATACATTTTTGAAAAGTACACATTCTGCCGATTACAAAATGGGTAACTATGTCTCTCTACTCCCAACTACCAAACATAAAAGCTTGTCTGAACATAGCGGTTTTTCAACAAAAAATTCAAAATTCTGAAAAATCATTTCAAAGGTTTTATTTTGCTGCTCCGCATATCCCAAACTATATTAGGTACCAAGAAAAAGCACCTGAAATATGATTGCCAGGGGTCCACTGAACAGTTTGATACCCATTATGCATAGGTTTACCAAAGTATCTGGCATTTAGAGACACCAATATGTAGTTAGCACATCCAAATTGTTCAGGACTTTACTTCAGCTACTGAGAAATCAACACATTGACTGCATTTTTGTGGGGTAAAAACACAGAAATATATGTTTACCCCCCAAACCCATATATTTTTGGAAAGTACACATTCTACTGAATCTAAAATGGGTACCCATGCCTTTCTGCTCCAAACTACTGAGTCGCAAGGCTTTCCCAAAATTGTCGGTTTTGGTGAAATATCTGAAAATTGCCTCAAAGCTTCAACTTCTCAGCACCATATCACCCATGTATCGTTATGCACCAAGAAAAAGCACCCTAAATATGATTGCCAGGGTTCCTCCGAACAGTTTGGTGGCCATTGTTCATAGGTTTACCAAAGTATCTGGCATTTAGAGGCCCCAAAATGAAGTTAGTGCATACAAATAGTCCTGTGGGCAACTTCAGCTAATGAAAGATCAACACATTGACTGCATTTTTGTGGGGTAAAAACACAGAAATATATGTTTACCCCCCAAACCCATACATTTTTGGAAAGTACACATTCTACTGAATCTAAAATGGGTACCCATGCCTTATTGCTCCAAACTACTGAGTCGCAAGGCTTTCCCAAATTTGTCGGTTTTGGTGAAATATCTGAAAATTGCCTCAAAGCTTCAACTTCCCAGCACCATATCACCCATGTGTCATTACGTAGTAAGAAAAAGCACCCTAAAAATGATTGCCAGGGTTCCTCTGAACATTTTGGTGGCCATTGTTCATAAGTTTACCAAAGTATCTGGCATTTAGAGGCCCCAAAATGAAGTTAGCGCATACAAACAGTCCCGTGGGTAACTTCAGCTAATGAAAAATCAACACATTGACTGCATTTTTGTGGGGTAAAAACACAGAAATATATGTTTACCCCCCAAAACCCATATATTTTTGGAAAGTACACATTCTACAGAATCTAAAATGGGTACCCATGCCTTTCTGCTCCAAACTACTGAGTCGCAAGGCTTTCCCACAATTGTCGGTTTTGGTGAAATATCTGAAAATTGCCTCAAAGCTTCAACTTCTCAGCACCATATCACCCATGTATCGTTATTCACCAAGAAAAAGCACCCTAAATATGATTGCCAGGGTTCCTCCGAACAGTTTGGTGGCCATTGTTCATAGGTTTACCAAAGTATCTGGCATTTAGAGGCCCCAAAATGAAGTTAGCGCATACAAACAGTCCCGTGGGTAACTTCAGCTAATGAAAAATCAACACATTGACTGCATTTTTGTGGGGTAATTTTTTGTGGGGTAAAAACACAGAAATATATGTTTACCCCCCAAACCCATACATTTTTGGAAAGTACACATTCTACAGAATCTAAAATGGGTACCCATGCCTTTCTGCTCCAAACTACTGAGTCGCAAGGCTTTCCCACAATTGTCGGTTTTGGTGAAATATCTGAAAATTGCCTCAAAGCTTCAACTTCCCAGCACCATATCACCCATGTGTCATTACTTACTAAGAAAAAGCACCCTAAAAATGATTGCCAGGGTTCCTCTGAACATTTTGGTGGCCATTGTTCATAAGTTTACCAAAGTATCTGGCATTTAGAGGCCCCAAAATGAAGTTAGCGCATACAAACAGTCCCGTGGGTAACTTCAGCTAATGAAAAATCAACACATTGACTGCATTTTTGTGGGGTAAAAACACAGAAATATATGTTTACCCCCCAAAACCCATATATTTTTGGAAAGTACACATTCTACAGAATCTAAAATGGGTACCCATGCCTTTCTGCTCCAAACTACTTAGTCGCAAGGCTTTCCCACAATTGTCGGTTTTGGTGAAATATCTGAAAATTGCCTCAAAGCTTCAACTTCTCAGCACCATATCACCCATGTATCGTTATTCACCAAGAAAAAGCACCCTAAATATGATTGCCAGGGTTCCTCCGAACAGTTTGGTGGCCATTGTTCATAAGTTTACCAAAGTATCTGGCATTTAGAGGCCCCAAAATGAAGTTAGCGCATACAAACAGTCCCGTGGGTAACTTCAGCTAATGAAAAATCAACACATTGACTGCATTTTTGTGGGGTAAAAACACAGAAATATATGTTTACCCCCCAAACCCATACATTTTTGGAAAGTACACATTCTACAGAATCTAAAATGGGTACCCATGCCTTATTGCTCCAAACTAATGAGTCGCAAGGCTTTCCCAAAGTTGTCGGTTTTGGTGAAATATCTGAAAATTGCCTCAAAGCTTCAACTTCCCAGCACCATATCACCCATGTGTCATTACGTACTAAGAAAAAGCACCCTAAATATGATTGCCAGGGTTCCTCTGAACATTTTGGTGGCCATTGTTCATAAGTTTACCAAAGTATATGGCATTTAGAGGCCCCAAAATGAAGTTAGCACATACAAATTGTCCTGTGGGTAAGTAACTTCAGCTAATGAAAAATCAACACATTGACTGCATTTTTGTGGGGTAAAAACACAGAAATATATGTTTACCCCCCAACCCCATATATTTTTGGAAAGTACACATTCTACAGAATCTAAATGGGTACCCATGCCTTTCTGCTCCAAACTACTGAGTCGCAAGGCTTTGCCAAATTTGGCGGTTTTGGTGAAATATCTTGAAATTGCCTCAAAGCTTCAACTTTCCAGCATTGTATTGTCCATGTATCATTACCAGCATAAAGCATCCTAAATATAAACATATGGGTCTACTAAACAGTTTGATGCCCAATGTGCATAGATATACCAAACTATGTGGCGCACAGAGACCCCCAAATGACAATATGTATAGACATTTTCACGGCTGACGCGCTGGCTGCTGCAATATAACCACCCGGTGTGTGTATTATGCGACAGACCACCTAACAGTACAGAGACCCCAGAAAACCATATATTTTCAGAAAGTACACATTCTGACGAATCCAATATGGGTAAATAAGTGTTTCTACTGCAAACTGCCAAACTGCAAAGCAATGCTGAACATAACGGTTTTTATCAAATTTCTGAAAATCGTCACAAAGCTTGAATTTTACCCCATTATATGCCACACATTTCGTAACGTATCAGCATAAAACATCCTAAATATGAACGCCAGGGTCTACTGAACACTTTGATGCCCAATATGCATAGATATACCAAACTATGTGGCGCACAGAGACCCCCAAATGACAATAGTGTATATTACATTTTCACGGCTGACGCGCTGGCTGCTGCAATATGAGCACCTGGTGTGTGTATTATGCGACATTAGACCCCCCTAAAAGTACAGAGACCCCAGAAAACCATATATTTTCAGAAAGTACACATTCTGATGAATCCAATATGGGTAAATAAGTGTTTCTACTGCAAACTGCCCAACTGCAAAGCAATGCTGAACATAACGGTTTTTATCAAATTTCGGAAAATCGTCACAAAGCTTGAATTCTACCCCATTATATGCCACACATTTCGTAACTTATCAGCATAAAACATCCTAAATATGAACGCCAGGGGTCTACTGAACACTTTGATGCCCAGTATGCATAGATATACCAAACTATGTGGCGCACAGAGACCCCCAAATGACAATAGTGTATATACATTTTAACGGCTGACGTGCTGGCTGCTGCAATATAAGCACCTGGTGTGTGTATTATGCAACATTAGACCCCCCTAACAGTACAGAGACCCCAGAAAACCATATATTTTCAGAAAGTACGCATTCTGACGAATCCAATATGGATAAATAAGTGTTTCTACTGCAAACTGCCAAACTGCAAAGCAATGCTGAACATAACGGTTTTTATCAAATTTCGGAAAATCGTCACAAAGCTTGAATTCTACCCCATTATATGCCACACATTTCGTAACTTATCAGCATAAAACATCCTAAATATGAACGCCAGGGGTCTACTGAACACTTTGATGCCCAGTATGCATAGATATACCAAACTATGTGGCGCACAGAGACCCCCAAATGACAATAGTGTATATACATTTTCACGGCTGACGCGCTGGCTGCTGCAATATAAGCACCTGGTGTGTGTATTATGCAACATTAGAACCCCCTAACAGTACAGAAACCCCAGAAAACCATATATTTTCAGAAAGTACACATTCTGATGAATCCAATATGGGTAAATAAGTGTTTCTACTGCAAACTGCCAAACTGCAAAGCAATGCTGAACATAACGGTTTTTATAAAATTTCGGAAAATCGTCACAAAGCTTGAATTCTACCCCATTATATGCCACACATTTCGTAACTTATCAGCATAAAACATCCTAAATATGAACGCCAGGGGTCTACTGAACACTTTGATGCCCAGTATGCATAGATATACCAAACTATGTGGCGCACAGAGACCCCCAAATGACAATAGTGTATATACATTTTCACGGCTGACGCGCTGGCTGCTGCAATATGAGCACCTGGTGTGTGAATTATGTGACATTAGACCCCCCTAACAGTACAGAGACCCCAGAAAACCATATATTTTCAGAAAGTACACATTCTGATGAATCCAATATGGGTAAATAAGTGTTTCTACTGCAAACTGCCAAACTGCAAAGCAATGCTGAACATAACGGTTTTTATCAAATTTCTGAAAATCGTCACAAAGCTTGAATTTTACCCCATTATATGCCACACATTTCGTAACGTATCAGCATAAAACATCCTAAATATGAACGCCAGGGGTCTACTGAACACTTTGATGCCCAATATGCATAGATATACCAAACTATGTGGCGCACAGAGACCCCCAAATGACAATAGTGTATATACATTTTCACGGCTGACGCGCTGGCTGCTGCAATATGAGCACCTGGTGTGTGAATTATGCGACATTAGACCCCCCTAACAGTACAGAGACCCCAGAAAACCATATATTTTCAGAAAGTACACATTCTGACGAATCCAATATGGGTAAATAAGTGTTTCTACTGCAAACTGCCAAACTGCAAAGCAATGCTGAACGTAACGGTTTTTATCAAATTTCTGAAAATCGTCACAAAGCTTGAATTCTACCCCATTATGTGCCCTACATTTCGTAACTTATCAGCATAAAACATCCTAAATATGAACGCCAGGGGTCTACTGAACACTTTGATGCCCAATATGCATAGATATACCAAACTATGTGGCGCACAGAGACCCCCAAATGGATATATAGTAGATAAAATTTACAAGGCAAAACAAAATAAGGCAATAAAGAGTGAAATGCAAAAAAAATCCAATAAAACCACAAAAATCAATGGGTTTTTTTCCAGACTAGTGTTATCGGCCGTCAGAATCACAGTTTGAATATTTTAGCTGGGCCAAACAGGTTATACGGCTAGAAACAAGTGAACACAACATACGCAGAGCTGAAAATGCAATAAAATGGCAAAAAATTCAATAAAATGGCTAAAAATGCACCAAAATACCCAAAATTGCAATATAATCACCGAAATAACATACAAAAGATATTGCACAGTACGGTTAGCGAATACGCTATTCGTAATGGCAATAAAACATTTTTTTCAGCCAAAAAAAGAGACGATGCGATAAGAAAAAAAAAAAAAAAAGCCACAATGCCATGTATGTGCGTGTGCGTGTGTACAAATGGTAAATAACATGTTATGTGCGCGTGTGTGCGTGTGCACGTGTGTGTAAGTGCAGTGAGTGTAAGTGACCCCCCCCAATCCACAAAAATGTATGTGTAAGTGTGTGTAAGTGTGAATCTAAGTGTGTATTACTGTAATAAGTGTGTGTTGGTGTGTTTGTGTGTGTAATTGTTGCACTAACCTGAAAAAGTCGCTGGAGACTGTTGCAGACGATCAGGAACAGCCCCTGGAAGAGATCTGCGACGTCATCTGTGTCCCTGTGCTGTGGGGGCGGAGATCTACGGCGCGGTGTAGGCTGCAGCAGCAGGACACGTAAGTAACACGTGCCTGCTGTTTTTTTTGGGCCCCTGGGCGATCGCGCCCCAGGGGCCACTCGATCCCCTGCTCTGCTTGTTGCCTAGGGGCAGGGGATCGAAGCGGAACGGAGCGAGCGGCTCTAACAGCCGCTCCTCCGCTCCAGAACCCGGAAGTGCTGCAGAACGTAGAATCTACGTTCTGTGGCATTTCAAGTTACTTTTCCACAGAACGTAGATTCTACGTTCTGTGGCACTTAAAGGGTTAATGTTTAACAGATTTCATTACTCCATGAGCATCTTGTTATTTTGTTCTTTCCAGTATAGTTAAAAAAGTGCAGCTCTCGTGGCTTCTATATTTGATCCTCCAAGATCTTTGCCATATATACTATGGGTGCTCTGCCCATGTGTTCCTCACCAATACTAAATTTAGAGAAAACAATTAAAAGCAGTACTCTGGTGGAAAAAAGGAAAACATGTTTATTCAGTAGGCAGCTATGGATATGTGGCCCTAACAAATTTCTGGCGTTCGGCTCTTAATCATAAACTCACAAAAATGTGGTTGCAAAAGCTATTTAAGATAATGTGACCTTAACATTGTGAGCATATGATAAAGGTGGTTCACCTTTAAGTTAACTTTTAGTATGTTATAGAATGTCATTATTCATTTTCTATAATTTTTTATTTCTGACTCTTTTGAGCTTTCAAATGGGGTCACTGACCCCATTTAAAAACAAATGATCTACATGGCTATACATTTGTTATTGCTAATTTTTATTATTCATCTTTCTATTCAGACCCTCTCCCAGGGGCACTCCATCAATGAGGCGAGTTGAGCAACTCGCCTCAGGTGGCAGCGACCCACTAGGTACCAGGGGCCGAAAAAATGCCGCTCATAATACTTAAAGGGCCGAATTTCCGGTTTCTTCTAGTGCAGAGAGTGCAATTATGCTCTCTGCGCTCACGCCCTGGCCCCTCCTCCACCCTCGTGGACCCCCAGGACCAAAAAGTTGAGCGCACCGGGGGGGGGGGGGGTTAGTGGTAGCAACACCAAGCTGCCTCAGGTGGCGGAAGGGCCAGGATCGCCCCTGCCCTCTCCTATTCATATTCCAGTCTCTTATTCAAATCAATGCATGGTTGCTAGGGGAAACTAACCCTAGCAACCAGATTGCAGAAACTGCAACTGGGGAGTGTTGAGTAGAAACAACTGTTACTCTGTTTGTATTTACATATAAAATGGATGTGTAAAATGCCTTAGGTACTTACACATTGGCATTTTTACTGTGTTTGGTAGGTCTTTACTTTTTAAACATGTGCAAAACTTGTGCAAAGTTCAAAAAGGTTGCAAAATGTGTTTTCCCACAATGCAGCTTTATTTATTATTTCATATTGGGTCAGTCAGGTGTAGTATTGATAGCTGCACCATACAAGGCATTTGCTAGTGATTCACTGTGCAAGTCAGTGATTGTAATTAATTTTGCAAGTCAGCTGCAACCCACCAAGGGTGTCTGGAAAGTAACAGATGTCAGGCAACAACCCAGTCTGCCCTTGGATCTGTATCCCTGTCAGAAACATCAGTGCTATATGCATTATGCTATATGTTATTATTTGGTCTGAAAATAGCTGTTTGATAACATGTATATGCAATTATACACTGTAAAAAGCAAGCTGCAATGGTCAGAATTATGTGAAGCCTGTCATGTACTTATCTATTTTACCCACAGGCATCATGTGAGTTTTTTTTGGTTTTGTGATTGATCCTTCTTCTTTTGTATTTCTTTTTATGTATACTTTATTATTTATATTATGTAAGTTTGTATCTTTGAAAAACCTTTCAATAAAAATATGTTACAAAATAAAAACTTAACACAACCACAAATAATAAAACACACCAGTTGCAATAAACTAAGATGAACTTTATATAACAGAATAAAGATAAAATGCAATCACATATAAATATCAAGCCTGCTCTGGGTTGTGGTCTTCCAACTCCTGGCACAGTTTCTACCCAGTACACAGCCCCACACACCACTCCTGGTGGACACACAGTCACATTCCCAAGAGCTCTTTACCACAGGTAGTGCTGTCTGCCCCCTATACCTCTTCTTTAGATCGAGGCAGTAGCTCCCACATAGCAGGCACACGTTCAACACCTGTCCTCTCACAAGGGACACATACTGGGACCTTTCAATACCCTTTCCTCAGGCCAAAACTCACTGAGGGCTCACACAGTGCTGGTACAGGCATCCACAGCATGGATGCCCTTTCAGGCCCGGTTCCAACACTCATCCAACACTCATCTTCAGGCAGCTCCATTACTTTCTCTGCTGCCTCTGAGCTCCAGCCATCTCACAATTATTTGGGTCCCCCTATCCCTGAGCCCACCAGGGGCCTCACATCCACGTGGCATCTCTCTACTTAAGCCTCTTTCAACCCTATTCTGGGGTGGAAGGAAAAAAGGGACTGAGCATATGCAGCTCAGGTTTTTATAGTTCATGAGCAAAGTGACACCTTCTGGCCAAATCTACTAGGGCTCACTTCAATAGGGACAAATCACTCACTCCCCCTCCCAGATCCAGTTTAGGTCCAACACTTAGCTGGCCACAGCAGGGGATTTCCAACCATGTGAAATTCTCAGACCATAGGGGAATGTAACCCTATGAATCCCTACAATAGCACTGGTTACTTACTTAATTGCTTAACTGCACAAGTGTGTTTGGAAATGCCATACTAAGGAGGTAGGGTGCAAAGAACAATAAAAGGGCGCAGTCTGTCACTTTGTGCTATTCCTTCCTTTCTTGAATAATTGCAAGTCTTTGTGCTCTGTTGTTGAGCACAGAGACCTGTGATGAAGCACAAAAACCAATGGCTGCCCCCATAAATACAACTCAGCCTGTGTTGGCAGTACTGTATTCATGGGGGGGGGAAGCACTTAGATGACCCCACCATCACCTTCTATCCCTTCCTTATTTTTTATATCATTCATACAGGGATGGCCTGAGTCCTGCAAAGTGTTTTGTGCCTTGCACCAAATTTTTACATCTGTCTTGATATACACAGTGCAGCACTATCCCTGCTGCAAGTTGGATTTGAATAAGGACTTGTGAGTGTGCTTCAGGGTGCAGGGCAGTCATAAAAGAGCCCCATTGTGTCTTATATAAGCAAACAATTCTTTATGTACTTGCTTTCTGTCTGTAACAAAAAGACAGTAGTTTGAACTTGAGGATAGAGTATCTAGCATAAATAAATCTAACAGTTATATTATTTCATAAATATTTTTTAAAATATTAGGCTAGGACCAGATGATATAAATTCATAGCAGGCAGGGAATCAGCTGCCTGTCTGCTCGCAGGGCGATTTTGGAGCAAAATGTTGCATTTCTGTGCTGATTCACCATCCATTCACCCAATGGAAACAGTGCTTCTGGGTGCAAGAAGAAGCAGGAGACCTGTTGGAGGGGCAGCAGGGGAGCAGGAGCTGCAACTGTCTGGCTCAAGCCAGACTGACATTAAAAGCCTTAGGCTAGGACAAGAAGAAACAGATTCTCTGGTGGAGAATCTGTTGCCTGGCTGCTTCCCTTCTTTTCCATTAGGGTGGATTTCAGCGCAAAGAGTTGAATTTCTGCATTTTAATTTGCCACATTTTCCTGCACTGGAGTGTAAACAATGCTTCCAGGCACAAGCAGAGCAGGAACAGAGAAGCAGAAGACCTGGTGGAAGGGCAGCAGGGGAGCGGATTTTCCCTGCAGTCTGAGATCTGCAATTGTCTGGCCCTAGCCAGACTGACATTAAAATATCTACATTAAAAATCTACATTGGGAGGTACATTTATCAAAGGTCGAATTTCAAATTCATGTGAGTTTTTTTAAATTCCTTTAAATTAGAATATACTCAAAATTCGATTGGGGGGTTATTTAATAAAAAAAACTGAATATCTAAAACGTGCACGAATTTTACTAACTCGAAAACTCAAATCGACTTTGAATTGTATTCGACTAAACTCGATTCGAGTTTTTTCTGTGAAAAAACTCGAATGTCAGGAAGGCTGCTAACATGTCCAAATTGGTCCTTGGACCTCTCTCATTGACTTATACATGAACTCGGTTGGTTTTAAGTGGCGAACAGTCGAATTTGAGTTCTTAAAGGGCCAGAGTATGATGAATCTCAAAATTGAGGGCATTTAAGTAAGAAAATGTCTATCCTCACATAGCATTTTAAAATAAAATATGAAAAATACTGTTTGCTTTTTTTGAAAAACTGAATTCAGTACAATATTCTGGTGCCAGCGCACTTTTAAATAACGTGTTTTGTTCTGTAAGAATAATTGCAGGGCATCTGGTGGAATACTGGAGGTTGTATTCTTATATCAGCGGTCAGACACCACCCCATGGCATACTTATTTTTAGGGTTTTTGTGGTAGGCATAGTTAAAAAAAATGTTGGCAAGAAATTCAGGAGGTGCGATTCCTAAACTGAGCAGCCGTATACAGTTATGGGACCTGTTATCCAGAATGCTTGTGAACTGGGGTTTTACATTATTTGGATCTTCATACTTTAAATCTACTAGAAAATCATGTGAACATTAAATAAACCCAATAGATTGCTTCCAGTAAGGATTCATTATATCTTAGTTTAGATCAAGTACAAGGTCCTGTTTTATTATTACAGAGAAAAAGGAAAAGCTTTTAAAAAAAATTGTATTGTTTGAATATAATGGAGTCTATGGGAGACAGCCTGTAATTAATTTGTAGCTTTATTCGTAGATTAATTTCTGTATAACGGATCCCACACCTGTACCATTATGGATATATAAAAGAGAGTGCTTTGAAAGAGAGACAGGATTATGAATAGAGGAGGGCATAAATAGAAACATATGTAATAAAAAGTAACATTATAAATAACATTTTAGCCTCACAAAGCAATAGTTTTTGGATGCTGTAGTCAGTGAGCCCCATTTGAAAGCTGGAAAGAGTAAGAAGAGGAATCAACTAATTAAAAAAAACTATTAAAAAATTAATAACAAAGACCAATTAAAAACTTGCTTAGAACAGGGCGAAGTACAAAGACCACAGAAAGCCACATACTGTATATATAGTACAATCTGTATTTCACTTGTAACCATAGGACATGTGAGAAAAGACAGTATAGTAATGTGCAACAAACTATGTGCAATCTCGCTATGTGCAATCGAAGAATAAAAAAGAAAAATATAATTAAAGTTTAATAATGTAACATTACCCCACACAAAGAAAGCACAGTAAATCTCATTAAATTAAGAGACAAGTTAATTTCTACATAGAACACTAAAGGCAATTTCTGATGATGCAGATGAACGATAATCTTTATGTATACGGAAATGTGGCTAAAGAAAAAAGCTGATCACCTTAATCTCTATTGAGACAATAGATAGATAGATAGATAGATAGATAAAGTGCGCCCTTGCCCTGTGTGATGTCAGTTGACACAATGACAACAAGATGGTATGTGAGCCTTGTATACTTTTTTTTACCTACTCCAGTTACCTTGTGCAGCACAGACTTCTTCAGTTCCCAACAAAAGCCATAGTCATCAGTCCTGATGGCCCTAACAGGCATGCTTTTTCAACCACCGCAAACTAGGGATTTCACCCCTTTTGTCTCTACCTTGGAGACCTGATTTCTTACTTCAGGGTTTCTACCAAAATTCCAACTTGGATACAATCTCACTGATGGTGTGACTGTGAGAGCTCCATCTGGTGGAAAAGGGGATTCTCAGATCAAGTAACTGGGAACCCTCCTCCAAGCTTGCAAGACCACTGCTTCATCCTTCTATTACCGCATAGGGCATACCAATATCTGCTGTAAACAACAGTCACAAGCCTTTATGGAGTGCAAGAACCCTCTCTTCATCATGATGATCTTGTACATGGTTTGGGAGTTAGCTTCCTCAAGGTCCCAATATCTGCTCTCAGTTTTTTCAACAACAGCTGGCCATTGAACTCAACATCATGGCCTTTATATAGGCAGCTGACCACCATTTAAACACCCCATACCCCCATGGGATTTGAACCTCATTCTGCTAGCGCTGCAACTACCTCCATTTAAGAGTCTTGACTTTGTCTTCAACACACATGGACACCTCACCTCACATGGACCCATTTTTCTGGTGGCCATCTTTTCAGCATGACGGTTCTAGGAGTTGGGTACCATCAGTGCCATTATTCCAGCCCATTATTACAGCCTTTAATAAAGACATTGTTCTCACATTCTTCTTTGCCTAACCAATCAATAGGAAAGAACAACTCCTCCACAACTTCAACATTGTCCATTGGATGTATTCTGCATCCACCAATCAATAGGAAATAACAAGTCCTCCACCCCTTTGACATTGTCCATTGGATGTATTCTACATCCGCCAAACAGCAAGTGCAGTACAAGAATCTTGGATGCCCTCTCTGTTCTCTATCGACTCACAGGGCAATATGGCATCCAAGGTTTCCTTTACCAGATTGATTAAACACCATGGGGCTCATTTATAAACTTCGTGCAAGGCAGATTGTTTCGGAAAGTGAATAAATTTGCCCTGCACATAGTTATATTTATCAAGCTGAATAAGTGTGGTGCAAACAGAACTGCAATTTTTTTTTCACAATGCGAATGTCTATAAGAGCTTTTTAAATATGTCAGAAATCGCAAATTGCAAATATTTATGTGCGCACTCTGCAACTGAATTATGCCATAACCTTGTTGGAGGAGAAAATACGTGCAAAACACTTTTACAAATTGCGAATTTAAGTTACTGTCGATGCTATTTTCGCACACAACAACCTAGCACAGTGGGTGCACTCACGCAAACACCTCATTTGCAAGTAATTTGCGAAAATGTATTCTCAATGCGAATTCGCAAAAAACAGAAAGACGGGCACAGCAGTGCAAATTTTTTAGCATTCAGGAAAAAACATAGGCAATACAACCATTTGCGAATAAATATGCGCTGTGCGAACTTTATAAATGACCCCCCCATATCTTTATTTACCAGACCGAGAAGCTCTCTGTTCTCCCTTCTCCATCCAGGGAAGCTCTCACACTCTGGAACTTCAGAGCATTCAGGCTTCTGTCTAAAGCATGCTGGCGTCCCCTCCTGGGACTCAGGCTCACTAGCCTCTGCCAGTCCATTCTCCCCTCCAGGAAGGAAGACCCCTTCTGCTAAGCACTGTCCCAGCAGCACCACACTTCTCTCCACTCTAGGAGGTGTCCGGAGAGCCCTAAGGTGTAATAACATAGCCCCTTTACATTCAGCTGCCACTTAATTACTTACAATTATTAATTGGTTGAGAGGGAATATTGACCCTACCTGTCCTGGGTCTGCAACCCATATCATGCAACTTAAATGTACTCTTTACAGGGCACTTTCCTTCAAGACAGTGGTGTTTCCCAAACACCCTGTAACAATATATATATATATATATATTTATATATATATATATATATATAATCCTCCCCAGAAGAAGCCGCACGACTCAGGACTTATTGTAAAGAAATAAATTTATTGAACGCACTAACGTTTCGGCTGCCACACCAGCCTTTGTCAAAGTAACAAATATTAAAAAATTTACCCTTAAATACCCAACCTATGGCGCGAAAATATCCCAAACCCTCCCATTCTGACGTATATACTTGTCGTCCCACTAATTGGATACTCCCCCCACCAGTACAGCTCAATGAAGTTTCAATACACAATTGTAACATGTTTATCATTCTAGTCATTCAGGTGAAATTGTGTACGATAACAAAAGTGTCAAATCAGGACAAGGAACACTTCCGTTGTTCACATAGTAGCCCTCCAATACAGTGTTGCGATAGAGTCAAGAGGCCTCCCAACAGTTATGTGTAATATTAATCGTTGATCATAGTGTACATTAACAGGAAGACACATCATTAAAAGAATTAATGGTAAAATTGAACTACTGATCGTAGAAGCTTACCGCTCCTGTGTAGCCACCACCATCACACCCCCGTGGCGATCCGCTCCCGTGTCAACCTCGTGCTCCCACTGCTTAACACCACTGAGTTCAGGGACGTAAGGTCCAATCCACCACCGCTCCGATCTCTGTTAGGCCAAAATAGATCCGATCGCCCTGTGTTCAGTTATCTTACCCCGTGCATTCTGTGCCGAACGAAACTATTAGGTGAAATGTTGCGCGCACAGTGTGTGCGTCAATCACGTGTTAGCATGCGCTGGAAAACGGATTCATTCATTCCTAGCAGCCTGTGTAAGCATTAACCCCGTCCTGTGTGAAGTTGCAGATCAATCAGCTGATCCCGCAGACTCATGCAAGTGTATCCCACGATCTGCAGGTGCAGGCAGTCTCCTGTCAGATCCTAAAGCATGATTTTTTATAGCGATCATAGCTGGTAGGTCTGCATCTCATACGTGTCCATGTGTCAGAAAGCACCCGATACTGCAGTGTCACCATAAAAACCCCATCGAGGAAGGTCACTGAAAAAGAACAAATATAAAATAACAAAAGGCAAAGAAGGCAAAAAAACAGAAGAACAAACAGACGAAAAAACCTAATGGATTACCTAATATATATAGTGTATATATGTACTCAATCAGACCTAGGGATCCTAAATACTTACTGACACCCAGAGTCATATTAGAACCACCACAACCTTAAACCGCTACAAGGGGTGCCCTCAAGGGAAGTAGGGAGTACACTATCTGCCTTGCTGCTACGCTGTCCTGGTAGGGTGAAGGATTAGTATTCCACATTAGTGTAACCCCTCTATTCGGACTATCGCTGTCCCCCCGTACAGACCTGTGTTTATCAAGTAATCTGACCATTCGAAAAAGTATTGTACTGCTCAGATACGTCTCTACATAGGACAGCACCAATCCCCATAGTGTAATAAAAATTAATTAAAAACAATAGCTACATTCCTATATTACTAGAATTTTCTAACGTCCCGCGACTCACAGTTGTCATTGTACCTAATTGGTAAAGGAATGAGTTAAAAAGACAAATAACTTATAATTATCAAATATCTACTTCAACGCTGATTCATAGATTATCGCTTTTCCCCTTCGAAGTTAAACTCCAGTCATTTATTCCTCACAACATATTATATCTAACACCCCCTAATAGAAAGGTGGGGGGTAGGGGGTGTTAGATATAATATGTTGGACAGCGTAGTAGCAAGGCAGATAGTGTACTCCCTACTTCCCTTGAGGGCACCCCTTGTGGCGGTTTAAGGTTGTGGTGGTTCTAATATGACTCTGGGTGTCAGTAAGTATTTAGGATCCCTAGGTCTGATTGAGTACATATATACACTATATATATTAGGTAATCCATTAGGTTTTTTCGTCTGTTTGTTTTTCTGTTTTTTTGCCTTCTTTGCCTTTTGTTATTATATATTTGTTCTTTTTCAGTGACCTTCCTCGATGGGGTTTTTATGGTGACACTGCAGTATCGGGTGCTTTCTGACACATGGACACGTATGAGATGCAGACCTACCAGCTATGAGCGCTATAAAAAATCATGCTTTAGGATCTGACAGGAGACTGCCTGCACCTGCAGATCGTGGGATACACTTGCATGAGTCTGCGGGATCAGCTGATTGATCTGCAACTTCACACAGGACGGGGTTAATGCTTACACAGGCTGCTAGGAATGAATGAATCCGTTTCCCAGCGCATGCTAACACGTGATTGACGCACACACTGTGCGCGCAACATTTCACCTAATAGTTTCGTTCGGCACAGAATGCACGGGGTAAGATAACTGAACACAGGGCGATCGGATCTATTTTTGCCTAACAGAGATCGGAGCGGTGGTGGATTGGACCTTACATCCCTGAACTCAGTGGTGTTAAGCAGTGGGAGCACGAGGTTGACACGGGAGCGGATCGCCACGGGGGTGTGATGGTGGTGGCTACACAGGAGCGGTAAGCTTCTACGATCAGTAGTTCAATTTTACCATTAATTCTTTTAATGATGTGTCTTCCTGTTAATGTACACTATGATCAACGATTAATATTACACATAACTGTTGGGAGGCCTCTTGACTCTATCGCAACACTGTATTGGAGGGCTACTATGTGAACAACGGAAGTGTTCCTTGTCCTGATTTGACACTTTTGTTATCGTACACGATTTCACCTGAATGACTAGAATGATAAACATGTTACAATTGTGTATTGAAACTTCATTGAGCTGTACTGGTGGGGGGAGTATCCAATTAGTGGGACGACAAGTATATACGTCAGAATGGGAGGGTTTGGGATATTTTCGCGCCATAGGTTGGGTATTTAAGGGTACATTTTTTAATATTTGTTACTTTGACAAAGGCTGGTGTGGCAGCCGAAACGTTAGTGCGTTCAATAAATTTATTTCTTTACAATAAGTCCTGAGTCGTGCGGCTTCTTCTGGGGAGGATCGTATGCAGTGCTATGAGGCATGCACCCAGGCCCTGAAAGGACATTTATCGTGAGTGCTGGGATTTTGGGGAAGTATATATATATATATATATTGGTGTTTTTGCTGTAAGAGCCTCTTATTTTAAAATAAATACTCCGCATTAAAAGCAAACTGGTTGTGAGTTGTTTGAAAAAGTGCAAGAATTTATATATAAATGTGTGTAATATTTGTGTATGTATATATAATATATGTAAAATGTATATTTGTGGGGGGCGTGGTCTGGATGGCAACCTAGCAGGACGTGCGCACTAGGTGCTCCGCACTACATTCATCCTGAACTTTACTTTAAAGTACACTGAAGGGCTGCAAGAGGCTCATCCTCTCTTCCCCAACGTTCCTTGGACTACGCTGATGAGGATATGGGGAAAAGTACCCAGAGAGTGTGCTCAGAAGCCGCTACCAAATTGGAACAATTTGCACGGCAGCAGGCCCAAGATGGCGGCGGGCCCTCGCAGAGTCCTACGCACCAACCCTCCATGGAACATCCGACAGACACAGGCGCAATAGAGATTGACCCGCAGCCAGCGCCAACACCGTCTGACTTAATGACGGCTATTTTGCAATGCCAGACCACCCTGACTACCACCTTTACTTGCAAGATAGAAGAGCTGCGGGTGGACCTCTCCCTGATTAAGCAGGATCTACAAAATGTCCGCGAACTAACCAACAGAGCCGAAAGCAGAATCGGTGACCTAGAGGACCGCACTGCCTCTTTGCCAGAGGATCTGAGGCTTCTACGCCGCCAAGTGCAAGCCAACACAGACCGCCTTGATGATATGGAGAACAGGCTGCGTAGATCTAACATTAGAGTGGTCGGGCTGCCGGAACGGAGCGAAGGGACATCTCCTGAGCAGTTTGCGGAGTCCTGGCTCAAAGATCTCCTAGGCCCAGCTACCTTCTCGGCGCAATTCGTGGTAGAGAGGGCGCACCGTGTCCCTACTAGGCCCTGTCCACCTGGAGCGCCTCCACGCCCTTTCCTGATCAAGCTACTGAACTACAGGGACCGGGACGCAGCCCTAAGAGAGGCTCGGAACAGGGAATCCCTGCAATACTCGGGGGCCCGTATATCGCTATACCGTGACTTCTCCGCTGCAGTGCAGAAGAAAAGAGGCTCCTTTATCGAAGTCAAGAGAAAATTGAGAGATCTGGGCCTGAAATACGCGATGCTGTTCCCGGCCAAATTGAAAGTGGTGGAGGGCGACAGATCCCTGTTTTTGAACACCCAGCGGATGCCCATGAATGGCTGAAAGCCAGGCCCAGCAGGAGCCGCTCGCCTCGCGATCCGTGAGTACTCGTTTCACTATGACATGGATACATGTGCCTCACTACCTACCATGTCTTTCTATACCCAGTTTCCACCCGTTTACACATAGGGGCTCCCCCTCCTCTCACGATGGTATTTTGCTGGCCCCACTCTCAACACGCAGAGCCGCGACACAGTCGCTCGATACCGCTTTTTCTGCGACCAGCCATTTGTGTGATACTACCATTATTTGGAGCCCTACTGTGTATTACATCGGCTGCTGTTTTGCCGTAACCCTCTTATAACTCTTATCCTCTGCTGCATCCACTGCATTGCGTAAATTTGATCGACCCTGGGCCTCTGCTCTGGATTCTTCTCCTGAGTTCCGGATGTGTCACTAACCCTGCTCGTCAGCCCTGTTTTTTGCTGAACGGCTTTCTGAGCGCGCCAGAGGCTTCCTGAGATGACCCCCTAGTTCACAGCCTCCTTTTTCCAGCACACGAGAAGCTTCAGCGGCCTGTCACTCTGTTTTGCCCAGGCCCCTATGGAGCCTGCAATAGTGCATGCACCTAGATGCTTTTCTCTATTTACAATTCCCTTGTTTGACGACAGACTAGAGACTGGAACTGCCTTAACCACGTTCTGAGTTTGAAACTTCTTCCGTTATGGGATACAGGTATCCCCAAGTTGGGGAGGGGATGCGGGGAGGAGGGAAAATGTGGGTGATATGTATGTATTTTTTTTTGTCCTTTCTTTTCTTTTTCTCTCTTCTGAGAGCAGCCTATGTCTTGTATATGCAACTGCTATGATGTGCATGCACCGGGGGGGCGAACTGCCCTGGGCCTGAAACCCATGGCTACATACCGCACATTACAGAAAGATACCACAGCTTCTGGGTGGCGGCTCCCGGGTTGCGACCCCCCACCGGTGCTGGTTTATTTTATACAGTAACTTATGTCAGTGAAATTCACGGTGTTGTCCTGGAAGACCCGGCGACTCAATAACAAGATTAAACGCTCTGTAGTAATGGGTCAACTACGGAAATCTGGAGCAGATCTAATCTTGCTTCAGGAAACGCATCTTATAGGTCAGCGAGTGCTAGCTCTGAAACGTAACTGGGTGGCGGCTGTATATCACTCGGAATATTCCACATACTCAAGAGGTGTGGCTGTTTTGGTTAGGAAGTCCCTCAATTTTGCTTTGGAGCGGGTGATCACTGATCGGATGGGCAGATATGTAATTGTTAAATGTAGACTGAATGGCCTGTTATACATTTTGGTGACTGTGTATATCCCCCCCCCCAGCAGAGACTACTCTCCTTAACAACATTTTCCAAAAAGTGGCCACCCTTGGACCTTATCCAACTATTTGGGGAGGTGATTTCAATATGGTACCTGACCCTAGCCTGGATAGGTTAAAGCCAAGTGTTCACGACTCCCAGGCGTTTGGAAATTGGCTCGATTCCACGCATTATATAGACGTTTGGAGATGGAAATATCCACACCTCCGACAATATACCTGTTACTCATTTGCTACATCTGCCCTATCCAGAATTGATCTCATTCTCACCACGTCAGATCTCCTAGCAATGGTTTCTAACATTCACTTTGGCACCCGGGTATGCTCAGACCATTCACCTGTGCTGATGACACCCACGCCCAAGCCTGGAGACTCCCCACAAAGTGGATTTCCAACCCTAAAGTAAAGGATAGGTATACTGCCCAGTTAAAAAATTATTGGGAGATTAATGCGCACACGGCCTCTGACCAATCGGTTTGGGACGCCTGCAAGGCACATACCCGAGGCCTGTACACCTCATTAATCTCTGCAGCCAGGAGGGAGGTCGAGGCGGACCTGACTTTGGCTAAATCCAAGTTAGGAGAGGCAGAAAAAGACCTGACCAATAACCCCAGTGAGACCGCTAAACAGGCTATGGCAGCTGCACAAAGAGATGTAGACCTGATACACATAGACAAATACTCCCAAAAAGAATTATACCGTTCAGCGACATGGTTTAGCCAGGGAGACAAAAATGGAAAACTTCTCGCCATCCTGGACAGGGATGATACCCCCCGCTTAGCAATTGCAGGAGTCAGGGATGTCTCTGGGGCCCTTCTCACTGATAAGACTCAAGTCACCAAGAGATTTGGGGAATACTTTCAGGAAATTTATGCTGCCCTACCTCCTCTGCCTGGCCAACTGCTCACGGACTATCTGGGACAAATAGATTTCCCATCTATCCCCCTAGACATGAGATACTATTTAGATTCTGACATCACGGAGGATGAGATAGGGGAAGCCATAGCGGCCATGCCGACCGGCCGATGCCCAGGGCCCGACGGCCTACCGACTGAGTGGTACAAGGCACACACCCAAATACTAACCCCCCAGCTTCAGCCCATTTTGAACAACGTCTCTGAGGCATACCCACTCCCTGATACGTGTTATATGGCGCATGTCACACTCATTCATAAAGAAGGCAAGCCCCCGGAGAATTGTGACTCTTACCGCCCCATCTCGCTCCTAAACTGTGATGTTAAGATCTTTGCTAAGGTGTTGGCCAATAGGCTTAAGAGAGTGGTGAGGGGGATAGTCCACCCAGACCAGACAGGTTTTATGCCAAACAATGCCACGGACATAAACATCCGGCGCCTTTTTAATAACCTTGAGGTTCCCCATGACAACGCAGGGAGTAGGTTAGTCGTGTCCTTAGATACTGCGAAAGCATTCAATACGGTCTCCTGGGCCTATCTTTGGGAAGTCCTCCAACACTTTGGTATAGGTCCCCGATACATCTCCTGGGTGAAGGCACTTTACCTGAAACCACAGGCCAAGATAGTCGTAAATGGTAACCTCTCAGAAGCCATCCAGCTGGGACGGGGAACTAGGCAAGGTTGCCCCCTCTCACCCCTGCTCTTTGCACTTGCAATCGAGCCACTGGCAATACAGATTAGGGACTCCCCGACCATACTTGGGTTACAAATAGGTAGGCTTGAGGAAAAGGTCTCCCTGTACGCAGACAACATGTTATTATATCTGGCCAATACTAGGGGGGCCTTTGATGCTGCCTTAGACCTCATCGACAACTTTGGAAGGTTTTCAGGTTTAAAGGTTAACCGCGATAAGTCTGTGATTTTCCCCATTGATCCCCTCCCTGTTGAGTTTGCTGCAAACATTGGCCGTCTCAGGGTGGTGCAATCCTTTAAGTACTTAGGGATCACCATAACGAAAGATTGCAAAGGCTTTGAGGAGGCTAATTTGTCCCCGATAACCAAGGCACTGGCAAACAAAATAGATGTATGGACGCAGTTACCACTTACCCTCCCTGGCAGGGTGAACCTATTTAAAATGGTATTCCTCCCTAAATTTTTGTATGCCCTCCACAACTCCCCCATCACACCCAGATCCCAGTGGTTCAAATATGTGGACCGGCTTATCAGGAGACTTTTATGGGCTGGAGATCGCCCCCGTTTAAATTTTAGAACTCTACAAGCCCCAGTTGCTAGAGGAGGACTAGCCCTTCCCAACCTAAAGCTGCATTTCCTCGCAGGCCAGTTGACATACTCGCATTGGTGGCTGGTTCCCTGCCGGGACAACACGGCTACAACCCTGGAAGCTAATATAGTGGGATCATTGGAGGCTCTAGCAAACCTCCTCTATAGGGGACCTTCTATAAGACATAACACCACGACCCCCATGCGAACAGTGCTCGATGCATATCAGAAAGCACTTAAACTGGCACACGGGTCTCGAACAACATGGTCCAAGTGGACGCCACTCTGGGGTAATAGCTATCTTCCTCAATTTCTCACTATTCCTGATGTCTCTCAATGGGCTGCTAGTGGTATCAAACAATTACAGGATGTAGTAGTGGGAGGGGACTTAAAGTCATTCCAAGCTTTGAAGGATGAATTTCACCTGCCCCAAAGTATGTTTTTCAGGTACCTCCAACTTTCCCACGCCTTTCGTTCCCAATTCCCTAAGAGACCGATAGAAGTGTCAGGTACTACTCTAGAAAAATATCTACGTAAAGATGGTCTAAACAAACCTCTCTCCCGCTCATATACACTGCTGTGGTTGACCTCCCCTGATCCACTTGTCCATGTATGGTGCCTATGGATTGGAGAAAAGCTGATGTTATTCCAATATTTAAAAAGGGATTACGATCTCAGCCTGGCAATTATAGGCCAGTAAACTTGACATCTGTGGTGGGCAAATTATTTGAAGGCTTGTTAAGGGATCACATTCAAAATTTTGTCCTAATGAATGGCATTATGAGCAACAATCAGCATGGCTTTATGAAGGATAGGTCATGTCAGACGAATTTGATTGCATTTTATGATGTGGTAAGTAAGATTCTGGATAGTGGGGGGGCAGTAGATGTGATCTATTTGGATTTTGCCAAAGCGTTTGATACTGTGCCCCACAAACGACTGCTTTCTAAACTAAGGTCTGTTGGGCTTAATGAAGTCGTTTGCGCATGGATAGGAAACTAGCTACAGGATCGGGTACAGAGGGTGGTTGTTAATGGGACATTCTCTACTTGGAGTAAGGTTCTTAGTGGGGTCCCCCAGGGCTCAGTATTGGGTCCACTTTTATTTAACTTGTTCATTAATGACTTAGGGGAGGGTGTTTTAAGTAATGTATCAGTGTTTGCAGATGACACAAAATTATCCAGCCCAATTAATTCCATCCAGGATGTGGCATCCTTGCAACAGGATCTTGACAAACTGGCAATCTGGGCAGCTAAGTGGCAAATGAGATTCAATGTTGATAAATGTAAAGTCATGCACCTGGGATGTAAAAATATCCAAGCCACTTATACCCTTAATGGGACTGCACTAGGCAAATCCATTATGGAAAAGTACCTTGGAGTCCTTGTAGATGATAAACTTGGCTGTAGCAAGCAATGCCAGTCAGCAGCATCAAGGGCAAATAAGGACTTGAGCTGTATTAAAAGGGGCATAGAGTCACGGGAGGAGGGGGTCATTCTTCCACTGTATAGAGCACTTGTAAGGCCCCATCTAGAATATGCCGTACAGTTTTGGTCTCCATCACTCAAACAGGACATTATTGTATTAGAGAGGGTACAGAGAAGGGCAACTAAACTGGTAAAAGGTATTGAAAATCTTAGCTATGAGGAAAGACTGGCCAAATTGGGGATGTTCACGCTGGAGAAGAGGCGCTTAAGGGGTGATATGATGACTATGTATAAATATATAAGGGGATCATATAACAATCTCTCTAATGCTTTATTTACCAGTAGGTCTTTCCAGCTGTCACGAGGTCACCCATTCCGATTAGAAGAAAAGAGGTTCCGCCTAAATATTCGGAAGGGGTTTTTTACAGTGAGAGCTGTGAAGATGTGGAATTCTCTCCCTGAATCAGTTGTACAGGCTGATACATTAGATAGCTTTAAGAAGGGGTTGGATGGCTTTTTAGCAAGTAAGGGAATACAGGGTTATGGGAAATAGCTCATAGTCCAAGTTGATCCAGGGACTAGTCCGATTGCCATTTTGGAGTCAGGAAGGAATTTTTCCCCCTCTAAGGCAAATTGGAGAGGCTTCAGATGGGTTTTTTTGCCTTCCTCTGGATCAACTGGCAGATAGGTAGTTAATAAACAAAAAAAAAAAAAGGTTGAACTCGATGGACATGTGTCTTTTTTCAACCTTACTTACTATGTTACTATGTTACTATGTTCTAGGAAAATGGAAAAGGGATATCCCTGAACTAACCGATGACATGTGGGAGGACAGCTTAAGGCAGATCCCCGAGATAACTATACCTGCTAGGGATCGGTACATTCAAATGAAATTCCTGAATAGGGTCTATTTGACTCCCTATAGGCTGGGCAAAATGTTCCCTAATGCATCCGATGTTTGCTTTAGATGTGGGGGGGATGTTGGTTCCTTTATGCACATATTTTGGCATTGTCCAATTATACAGAAATTCTGGAAGGACATTGTGTTTTATTCCTCCGAAGCCTTAGACCTGCCTCGTATTTTGTCCCCACTGATCTGCCTACTGGGTATATTTGAGGATCTGGATCTGGACCACTGCACCAAAATCTGCTATCTCCAACTTCTCTATTTCGCAAAGAAAGCCATACTTCTGAATTGGAAATCTACTGCCCCTCCGTCCCTGCTATTCTGGCTGAACCTAGTCAACGGTTCTCTGTCAAACCAGAAATTGACATACCTTTCCCGCGGCTGTCCGCAAAAATTTACCAATATCCGGACACTCCGCTGAGAAATGTGAATTGTTAAACTGTGTTGTTCCTGATTGCTAGATGTGTTAGCATGCCCTGCTCCCTTTGCCTTTGCTCTCCTATCTTTTCCTTTCTTTCTCTGTCTCTCTCTTACCCTATTTTCTTTTGAAAACCTGAAAATAAAAACTTAAAAAAAAAAAAAATGTATATTTGTGGTGGTTTAGCTTGTTCTCTAAATTTCAAAGAAAAGAAAATCTGCTTTAAAAGAGAACTGGTACTTTTTAAACATGCACATTTTGCCAGGGTTAACATTGAATAGGTGAACTAATTTGAATCTGTCAAACATATCTAAATCTCTAAGGACAATATGTACATAGTCTATAGATGATTCATTCCATGTAGGTGGTTGAGTGTTAAGTGGAATGACCTCATTACAGTAATTTGTGGTGAGTTGTAAACAGAAAATTGAATATTAAACACTAAAGACCTCAGATTCCTCATATTTGGAAAGCTCATACATGTATGAGAATTCTTGGGGGCCTTTATGAAAGATCTTTACACGCTATAGCAGGTGGTTTTCCCGTAATTCTGAGCTTGAGTTGACAGGCAGGTATGTTTTCACTTAGAAACTATTGCCTTTGATAGAAAATAGTGCTAGTAATATTATGCATGGGAAACATAAACCAGATGAAGAAGCAAAACTAGCCTCAATAACCATGTTTGCAAAACTGGAGCTAGCTAATACCTGATATTCTTTGTCCATTTTCCTTTTTGAATTTTGTTAACTAATGAGAGATTCATTTCAAAAACATCAATCTAGTTTCATCCTGAAGAGAAAAGTTATCAAAACATATGGTTGTCAGCCTAAAACAGTTATCTAAGATGCATGGAGCTACCTCCATGTTATTGTAGCAGCAAAGGTCTTTGACACAACAAAGTGGTCATATTTAATAGAAGTCTTTTTAAAATACACCTTCTCCCTTCTTTTCTAAATGCTGTCCACACTTTGTACGATTCTCCAAAGGCATCATATCGGTTTCCTCTTACCTGTACTCACCCCACTTATTGTCCTTTCCGTCAAACCCTTTGCAACTACAATAAAGTCCCAAAATAACAGATGACAGTGACAGCTTGTTAACCTTGACCCTTTTCTGCATGAAAATGCTTAAATGTGCTACATTTTAGGTACTAGATGTTAATACCTTCCAAGAATGAAATCTTAAACATTTATTTTCCCAGCACACAGTAAAAAATGTGTTTCTCATTTTAAACTTATCCCTGTATGATAAAGCTTCTTAGAGTGAATCTTTCTTACAGCTTCCCAAAATTGTTGCAAAGGAGGACAAAACATAGATAAGCTGTTCAACAAAATTTGGAGTCCTAGGTTGACTTCCAGGAAAATAAATCATTAGGGGCCATTTACTGTACTTTAGTGTGCAGTAGTTGGGGGGCTGTAGTTGGGGGTCTGTTGTACTATAAATCCCATTCAATATGGGTACCTGCATCAACATTCGCTCTTTACAACTCCATATAATTGCACTTAGTGCCACTCCTTTCTTGAATTAAGTGTAGCTGCACCTATTGACACAGTGGGAGCCATGGATCTACCTCCTGGTTTGTAAACGGCAGAAGCTGCACATGACATTTTTAACATTAATGCTGGAAATGACTTACATTGAACATAATTAGAAAAATTTCAGAGCAGTTGTGTCTGATTCACATTAAAGTGCGAGTATAACTGTGTAAATTTTGACGCATTGGTTGCAGTTGTTTCAGATGTATATCGCTCTTGTGACCACAATTAAGCTTGAATGACAGGTTTATATGGAAAACACTACATTGTGTGTAAAGAATGCTGATTGTGATTGTCCGGAAAGTATATGACCCCACTTGATTTAATGATCCAAAATACTTTTAGAACGGAGAACTTCAAATAGTTTGCATAGGACCACTAGGGCAATTTTCCTACTGCACCACAGTGTGCAAAGTGCAATGTTAGATAGTTACATTATTAGAATGGGGCTTTTGTTTCTTAAAGGATTTTTATTAGAACTGCATTAGCTTGTGATTCCTTAGCCCAAGTATTTTGCAGCTATTGCTGCAACCTACTGGGAAAACTCTGGAATTATTATCATGTTTAAGGCATATTTGTACAAAAGTTACGAGGACAGCTCTTTCCTTATACTCTGCTTACAAATAGTAAGTCAGCCACTGTGCCTAGGCCTTAAATTGCCAATTATTTTTTTTAATAGTTTTATGTGGCATTACATTGCAGCATTTTGGAGATTGAGAGGTCCCTAAATATTGCCATCATATTACCTACCCTGAATCCCTTCATACATGTTCATGCTGTCCAGTTCCTATCTGTGCACTGCCCCTCCATCAGGTCTCGGTGCATAAGTTTTATGCATTACTTTCATAAAGATGCATACATGCACACTTGCACAGTTAAAGGCATTACTGGAATCTGCCAACACAACATCGCCTATAGGGCATTCTTCACTGTCACTTGAAGAGTTGCTTCAAGTGAAACTTTAGTTTCTCAAATCTAAACCTTTTCGGTCAGGAAAATTCAGTTCCTAAATTCTTAAAGGGGTTGTTCACCTTTAAAGAGATACAGATACCAGAAATTAAATCTTTTTTTTACATTTGTCATAACATTATCTTTGCATACATTTTATAATTTTGCCTAAAAAGCAATTACCAATGCTATTAAATGTCTTTAATGTGATCCCTCATGTTACTGCCATATACAGTATGTACTGTACATCGATAGTCTGTTAGCATTAGAAACTGCAACTGGGAAGGGACAGTCAGGTTCGCAAAACTGTTAGGTTTAGGACTTTAACCCTTTCACTGCTGGTCAATTTTGTCATTTGAGAACTTTTATTGCCAGACAGTTTTTGAACATTTAGTGCTTTTACTTTAGGAACTAAAATGATATATTGTTTTTTTCAGAACAACCTAAACTTTTAAAATATGCTAGAATTATTATGTAATTCCACTTCTGTAAAAGTTATGTGCCTAACTGTCAAAAAAGAAAAAAAAAAAAATATATATATATATATATTTTCCACAATATAAACAAATATAGTAGAAACATAATTTAATTTATGCATGAAATTACAACTGATTTGGAAAGTCCCAAGTCTCCAAAACATGCCAACCAAATATATTTATAGTTTTTTGGAGATTTATGATTTGTATAGGTCAAAAACTCCCAACAGGATGCTCCACTGTAATAGTAATACCTGTGCGGCGGGGTCGCCCGCCGTGCCACCAGCAGGGACACCCGCCGCATGCTCCATCGGCGCCATCTTGTCCCACTATGGGTGCGCGCATGCCTCTGTCTCTCTTAAAGGCGCAGGTGCGCTGGCGTGATGACGCCAGCGCGCAATGGCACCAATTTAAACTGTATAAAAAGGCTGAAAGGGCTTCCAGAGGGTGCCCGTGATAGAATCTTTATTCTAGTGGTTCCTGAAGCCTTGTGCTGTTTGTTCTTGTAAACTTTATCTGTGATTCCTGGTTTTTGATCCCTGCCTGTTCCTGACTATTCTGATATCCGAACTCTGACCTTTGCCTGCATTTCGACTACTCTTTCTGCCTGATCCCATCTGTTTGATTACCCGGTTTTGACCCTTGCCTGCCTGACGATTCTTGTTATCTGCCTGCCTTGACCCAGCCTGTCTGACGATTCTCTCGCTTGCTCCATTTGTACCGTGACCTTCGGCCAAAAGACTTTGCTAACAGCCGTGCCCCTTTGCCAGCCAGAACATCTTGCCCTGCACCTCTCGTTAAGTCCAGGTGGCACCCAAGTAAGCTGAGGGCTCCTCCCAAAGCCCAACGGTGGTCACACTACTGGTGAAGCCGAGCCAAGACCAGGGTACTTGGCACTTGTTCTGGTATTGGGTGCCGGTCGTGACATTATCACGGGCCATGGAGGACGACGGTCACGATGCTGCTGCTACCTCTGCTACACCATCTCCTCAAACTTCCACTGAGATGTTGCTCACTACCTTGCTGCAACGTATAGAGGAGCAAGAGCAAAAGCAGAACTACTTGCTTCGAGGGTTCCACAATCTGACCCGCCAGTTGGGGTCTTCACAGCAGCCGCCTAATGCTGTTCCTGCATCTCTTGTGGGTTCTTCTGCCAATTGGGGTAACCCATCTAAACCCCATGAACCCAAAATTGTGTTCCCCGAAAGGTTCAGTGGGGATCGTACTAAATTCTTTGTTTTCAAAGAGGCATGTAAGCTGTACCTTAGTTTCTTTCCTCATTCGTTTCAATCTGATGAGGAGAAAGTAAGGTTCATAATGACCCTGCTTTTGGGTGACCCCCAAATTTGGGCCCTCAGGCTGCCTTCCTCAGACCCTGCTCGTTATTCCCTAGACACTTTCTTTAACAGCATGGCCATTCTTTACGATGACCCGTGCATCATCTGCCGATACCGCGATTCGTAAGTTGCGCCAAGGGAAAAGGGATACAGAGGTGTATTGCACCGAATTCCGCCGGTGGGCAGTGGAAACTGGGTGGAATGATTTGGCTCTAAGGAGTCAATTCCGTTTGGGGTTATCCGATTCTGTAAAAGATAGTCTGATTAATTACCCCCTACCTTCTAACCTGGATGGTCTCATGTTCCTCGCCATCCAGGTAGATAGAAGGCAAAGGGAGAGAAGGGGTGAGAGGAGTACAAACTTCTCTGGGGTTACTAATATAAGATCCAACGTGGTGTCCAATGTAAAATCTCCTAACCCCTTTGTGCCTCTACCTCAGGAGGAGCCTATGCAGTTAGGCATATCCCATCTAACTCCTGAGGAAAAGGCACGCAGGCGTTCCCTGGGTCTCTGTATGTATTGTGGTGAGAAGGGACATTTTCTGAACCAATGTTCTAAGAGGCCGGAAAACTCCAAAGCCTAAATGGAGAAGGGGAGCTCCATTTGGGTGCAGGAGTTTCCTCTCCCCAGTCTGCCTCCAAGGTTTTGATTCCGGTTAAACTAACCTGGCCTACGGGCTCTGTCAAGGTGTCAGCATTTCTGGATTCTGGGGCGGAGGCAAACTTTCTGGATGATGCTTTTGCAGCCAAATACAAGATTCCTTTGGTTTCCCTAACAAACCCCATGAGAATATGGGCAGTGGATAAGAGACCTTTAGGGTCAGGTGTGGTTTCCAAACAAACCGTTTCTCTTTCTATGAGTATAAACAATGTACATTGCGAAGAGATAGCGTTGTACCTTATAGAATGGGCCACCTCTCCTCTCATTTTGGGGTTGCCATGGCTCCAGAGGCATAACCCTCTGATTGACTGGGTTTCTAGGGAGGTAATTCGTTGGGGTTCTAAGTGTGGTGGGGTATGTTTTCCCTCAGTAGTGGCAACTACATTTCTTGAGGGGTTACCTGGTGCATATACTGAATATGCTGATGTGTTCTCTAAAAAAGCAGCAGAAACCCTACCCCCTCACCGGCAGTATGACTGCCCAATTGATTTGATCCCCGGGTCCACTCCTCCTCGTGGTAGAACCTACCCTCTTTCATTGCCGGAAGCCCAGGCCATGAAAGAGTATATTAAGGAGAATCTCAAGAGGGGTTTTATCAGACTTTATCAGACCTTCTAGTTCCCCTGCAGGGGCGGGTTTCTTTTTTGTTGGGAAAAAAGATGGTGGTCTTCGTCCCTGTATCGACTATAGGGGGCTCAATAAGATCACCATAAAGAACCGCTATCCTCTCCCTTTAATTTCCAAACTTTTTGACCAGGTTAAAAGTGCTAAGGTCTTTACCAAACTTGATCTTAGGGGGGCTTATAACCTGATACGTATCAGGGAGGGTGACGAGTGGAAGACAGCGTTTAACACCAGGGATGGCCACTACGAGTATCTTGTTATGCCTTTTGGTCTCTGTAATGCCCCTGCAGTGTTCCAGGAGTTTGTCAATGACATCTTCCGGGACCTGCTGGGGATCTTCGTAGTGGTCTACCTAGACGATATTCTTATTTTTTCCTCCAATATGAAAGAGCATCAAAATCATGTTTGTGAAGTCTTACAAAGGCTAAGGGGAAATAATCTTTATGTGAAACTAGAGAAATGTACTTTTGGGGTTTCTTCTGTTCAGTTTTTGGGGTTTAACATTTCCAGCAAGGGTCTAGAAATGGATCCAGGCAAGGTGAGAGCAGTCCCTGATTGGACCCAACCCCTTTCGTTACGTGCAACCCAAAGGTTTCTTGGTTTTGCTAATTATTATCGGCAGTTAATCAAAAAGTTTTCCCTCATTGTGGCCCCCATCACTAATCTGACTAAAAAGGGCGCTGACCCCAGCATGTGGCCCCCTAAGGCCGTTCAAGCATTTGAATTCCTCAAAAAGGAATTCAGTTCAGCCCCCATTCTCAGACACCCTGATACTGCACTACCTTTTATTGTTGAGGTTGACGCCTCTAAGGTAGGAGCTGTGGCAGTCCTTTCTCAAAGGCATCCCACTACCAACAAATTGCATCCCTGTGCCTTTTTCTCCAGGAAGTTTTCATCTGCTGAGGTGAATTATGATATAGGTAACGGAGTTGTTGGCAGCTAAGTGGGCCTTTGAGGAATGGCGGCACCTCCTTGAAGGTGCAAAACATGTTGTGACGGTCTATACTGACCACAAGAATTTACTTTATATTGAGTCTGCTAAGTGCCTAAATCCTAGGCAAGCTAGGCTCTGTTTTTCTCACGATTTAATTTTTCTTTGACATTTCTGCCAGGGTCTAAAAATACCAAGGCGGATGCACTCTCTAGGAGTTTCGAATCCATTTCTCCTGACATTAGTGAGTGTACTCCCATCATCCCTAGGGAAATGATCGTAGCTACTCTAGAATCTGACCTTTCTTCTTTATTACTCCCCTTACAAACATCCGCTCCCAATGATACTCCTTCTGGGAGATGGTTTGTACCTCAGGAGTTAAGGGAACAAGTATTAAGGGAGGTTCATGATTCTAAAATGACAGGACATTCAGGCATTGGTAAAACGGTGTCTCTATTATCCCGACATGTTTGGTGACCTTCATTCAAACAAGATACTAAGGCCTTTGTAAATTCTTGTTCAGTCTGCCAAAGGTCTAAGTCCTCTCGGAGATCTTCCCAGGGTTTGCTACTTTCTTTACCTATCCCAGAAAAACCATTGACCCATCTTTCAATGGATTTTATTGTTGATTTACCTCTTTCACAGGGGAAAACTGTGATCTGGGTGGTGGTGGATAGGTTTAGCAAGATGAGCCATTTTGTACCCCTTCCACACCTACCTTCTGCTAAATCCTTGGCTGATCTGTTTGTCACTCACATTTTTAAGTTACATGGTTTTCCTGAAAATATTGTTTCTGACAGGGGGGTTCAGTTTGTATCTAAGTTTTGGCGTGCTTTCTGTTCTTTGGTTGGGACTGAATTATCCTTTTCTTCTGCTTATCACCCTCAAACCAATGGTCAAACCGAAAGGGTAAACCAGTCCCTTGAGCAATACCTCAGGTGTTATGATAACCAGTCCACATGGGCAGAACTTTTACCCTGGCAGAATTCGCATACAATAATGCTACCCATTCCTCCTCAGGAGAGTCCCCTTTTTTTGTGGTTAATGGGTTGCACCCCAAAGCATTTTCATTTTCTGGTTCTAGTTCCCCTGTTCCCTCTGCTAATTCTTGTATTGACCGTTTTTCTAAGGTTTGGTCGCAGGTTCACGACTCTCTGTCAGCAGCTTCCTCAGCTCAGAAAAAAGCTGCTGACAGAACCCGTAGAGAAGCACCCCAATATAAAGTGGGAGACTCAGTATGGCTCTCTACCAGGAATATTAAATTGAAGGTTCCCTCTCTCAAATTGGGGCCTAGATTCATTGGTCCATACCCCATTTCTGAAATTATCAACCCTTCTTGTGTTCGTCTTAAGTTACCTGCTAATTTCAAGATTTCCGACTCGTTTCATGTTTCTTTGTTAAAACCTGCTAACCTTATTCGTTTTATCTCTGTTCCTCCCCCTGTGCTAGTTGAAGGTCAGCCTGAATTTGAGATCCAGGAGTTCCTTGATTCCCGCCTTGTGCGCGGTAAGTTACAATATCTTACCAGATGGAAGGGATTTGGCCCTGAAGAGAACTCCTGGGTCTCAGTTGATGACATCAGGGCTGACCGCCTCAGGAAGCAATTCCATCTAAAATTTCCTGGTAAGCCTGGGGGTCCAGTGGCCCCCCCTGGAGAGGGGGGTAATGTAATAGTAATACCTGTGCGGCAGAGTCGCCCGCCGCGCCACCGACGGGGACGCCCACCGCATGCTCCAGTGCTGGCACCATCTTGTCCCACTATGGGCGCGCGCGCGCCTCCGTCTCTCTTAAAGGCGCAGGTGCGCTGGCTTGATGACGCCAGCGCACAATGGCCCCAATTTTAAACTTTATAAATAGGCTGAAAGGGCTTCCAGAGGGTGCCCGTGATAGCATCTTTATTCTAGTGGTTCCTGAAGCCTTGTGCTGTTTGTTCTTGTAAACTTTATCTGTGATTCCTGGTTTTTGATCCCTGCCTGTTCCTGACTATTCTGATATCCAAACTCTGACCTTTGCCTGCATTTCGACTACTCTTTCTGCCTGATCCCATCTGTTTGATTACCCGGTTTTGACCCTTGCCTGCCTGACGATTCTTGTTATCTGCCTGCCTCGACCCAGCCTGTCTGACGATTCTCTCGCTTGCTCCATTTGTACCGTGACCTTCGGCCAAAAGACTTTGCTAACAGCCGTGCCCCTTTGCCAGTTTGCCTTGCACCTCTCGTTAAGTCCAGGTGGCACCCAAGTAAGCTGAGGGCTCCTCCCGAAGCCCAAAAGTGGTCACACTACTGTTGAAGCTGAGCCGAGACCAGGGTACTTGGCACTTGTTCTGGTATTGGGTGCCGGTCGTGACAACCACATTTCCAAAGCGCTACTCTGGAAACCTGAATAATTCTGATTTCAAAGCCAAAAACTGCACTAATGGTGGGTTTATTTTTTAAAAAACTTTACATTTTTGGAAAGAACTGATTCTGAGGAATACAAAATAAGTAAATATGTCTTTCTATTCCAAACTACCCAACACAACGCTTTCCTAAACCAGTTTTTATAAAACTTTCTGACATTTTTTGGAGAATGACCTCAAAGCTTCCAGTTTACATTATAATAATCTCCCATCTACCAATAGGTACCAAGATAAATCACCCTAAATATGAAGGCAACGGGTCTGATGAACATTTTGGTGCCCAATGTGCATAGTTTTACCTATGTAGCCTCCAGGGCCCCCTCTGTCACTCCAGCTACTTCAAAAGCAACATATTTATTGCATTTTATGTAGGGTAAAGCTATAAAAAATGTGGTAACCCAAGAAAGTCATATATTTTTGGAAAGTACACATTCACACGAATCCAAAATAGGTAAATATGTCTTTCTACAAATCTTTCCTACAATTGGAGATTTTGATGAATTTTCAGAAAATCACCTCAAAGCCTCCATTCTGCAGTATCCTATCTCCCACATATAATTAGGTATCAAGAAAAAACACCCTTAATATGAAGGCGAGGGGCCAACTGAATAGTTTGATGCCCAATATGCATAGATTACCTAAGTATGTGGCCTCTAGGTGCCCCAAAAGTAAGAACCCCATAATGTATAATCGATCATCCTCTAATTCCAGCTACTGCAGAAACAACAGATTTACTGCATTTTATGAAGAGAAAAGCTACAAAAAAAATGTGGCAACCCCAAAAAGTCACATATTTTTACACATCCCCCCGAATCCAAAATGGGTAAATATGTCTTTCTGCTCCAAAGTACCAAACTGCATAGCTTTCTAAAGTTGGCGATTTTGAGGAAAAAATCACCTCAAAGCTTCCAATTTGCAGCATTCTAGATCCCACATATCATTAGGTATCAAGTTAAATCACCTTAAATATGGACACCCGGGGTTCAATGAACATTTTTTATACTTTGTATAGGTATACCTAAGCATGTGGCATTTACAGTCCCAAAAATGTACCTTGTGCATACTGATTTCATGCTCACATTTACACAAATTCAAAAACACGTTGCCAGTTGTATTTGTGGTAAAAGCTGCAGAAATGTATAGCAACACGAGAAATCCATATATTTTTTGGAAAGCACACACACATTCTGACAAATCTAACAAGGTTAAATATGCCTTCCTTCTCCAAACTACCAAACTGCAAATCCTAAATTTAGAGGTTTTTATGACATATCTGAAATAGCCTAAAAATGTTGCACTTTTCCGCATTTATCCCACAAATCTTTTACATACCAAGATAAATCACCCTAAATATAAATGAGGTCTGATGAAAAGGTTGATGCCCAATATGCATCGATTTACCAAAGTATGTGGTATGTATGGACCCCAAATGAAAATAGTGCATTTGAATTTTCTTGCCTGACAATTTTAACGTTTGCAATCGGAGCTCCCTCACTGCATATTATGTGCAACAAAACTCCCTAACTGTACAAAGACCCCCAGAAAACCATATATTTGTGGAAAGTACAAATTCTGATGAGTTCAACAAGGGTAAAGAAGTCTTTCTACACAAAACTACCAAACTGCAAATCCTTCCTAAACATAGTGGTTTTTATGACATTTCTGAAAACCTCCTAAAAATGTTGCATACTGGGCATCATCCCACATGGTTAAAGTGATACTGACACTAAAAAATTACTTTTAAAATATGAATGTATATTTAGGGGCACATTTACTATTGGTCGAATATCGAGGGTTAATTAACCCTCGATATTCGACCGTCGAAGTAAAATCCTTCGACTTTGAATATTGAAGTTGAAGGATTTACCGCATTTCCTTCGTTCGAACGATCGAAGGAAAAATCGTAAGGAAGGATTTTAATCCATTTTTAATCCATCGAATGATTTTCCTTCGATCAAAAAAAGCTAGGAAAGCCTATGGGGACCTTCCTCGGTAGGTTTTAGGTGGCAAAGTAGGTGGTCAAAGTTTTTTTAAAGAGACAGTACTTCGACTATCGAATGGTCGAACGATTTTTAGTTTGAATCGTTCGATTCAAAGTCAAAGTCGAAGGTCGAAGTAGCCAAATCGATGGTCGAAGTAGCCAAAAAAATACTTCGAAATTCGAAGTATTTTTAATTCTAATCCTTCACTCGAGCTAAGTAAATGAGCCCCTAAAAGTTACCTATAGGTCATGCTGAGAGGTTTGTTTTTGTAAGTAATTTTTAGTTGAAGTTTCTAAACCTGACTGTTTTGCCAACCTGAATGTCCCATCCTCAGCCTGTCAGTTAAAGTTTCTAATGCTAACGGACTCCTGCTGCAGAAATATGGCAGCCCCCTAATAGGTGATAACAGGGAGTCAGATAGGTAATGTAAACACATTGGTCAAATACTTTATGGTAAAATTATAAGAAGCATGCAAAGTCAATTTTATGGTAGATGTAAAAAAGATTTAGTTTCTGGTGTCAGTATCTCTTTAAGGACTAGTCAAAAAATGTTATTGCGTGTCATTTCTTGCTGTCATTTATGTCATTTCTTGCCCATAGGCTTAAATGCTTTCATCGAATTTTTCACCATTTTGGGAATTTTTGGCAAAGCGGAACAGGTTAGATTCGTGTATCACTAGTAAGGACGTCTTTCTACACCAAATTACCAAACTGCAAATCCTTCCTAAAATGTTGCAATTTGCCGCATTTATCTCACACAATGTTTTACATACAAAGTAAACTCACCCTAAATATGAATGTCAGAGGTCTACTGAACAGTTTGATGCCCAATATGCATATATATACCAAATGTGATATGTGGTATGTACTGACCTTGAATGAAAATAGTGCATATGAACTTTCTTACCTGCCAACTCAGCTTTTGCAATATGAGCCCCTGCGTATTGCAGATAGACCTCCTGTCACGGTTGGCACCCAACACCAGAACAAATGCCAAGCACCCTGGTCTCGGCTCATGCTTCACCTGTAGTGTGACTGCCTTTGGCCTCGGGAGGAGCCCTCAGCTACTTGGATGCCACCAGGACTTAAACGAGAGGTGCAAGGCTAGAGGTTCTGGATAGGCAGAGGGACACGACTGTCTTCGGCTAGAGTCTTTTAAGCCGAAGGTCGCGGTACAAGACGTTAGGCAATAGAGTAGTCAGATCAGGTCGGGTTGAGGCAGGCGGGGAATAAATGTAGTCAGGCAGGCTAGGGTCAAACCAGGAAGTCAATTAGAAGGGTTAAGCAGAAGAGGTAGTCGGTATTCAGGCAAGAGTCAGGATCCAGAGGTCAGAATAGTCAAAAGACAGGCAGGGGTCACAACAGGAATCAAACAGGTTCAAAACAGGTATAGCAAAAGCTCATAAAGCACCAGGAACAAACTCCTATAATGGGCAGTGTGTCAAAAGAAAATGTACCTTTAAGTACTTTAAATTTCACGCCATTGCGTGCTGACGTCATTTGTCAGTGCGCCTGTGCCTTTAAATACCAAGGAGGCGCGCCACGCGCTCCCTAAGATGCCGGCGCCTGAGGTGCAGAAGACCTGCATGGCGGGCGTCCCCCGCCAAGGGGGCGGCAGGCGTCCCTGCCGTCCCCCCACTAGACCACCAGGCTAAGTTTTCGTAACACCGACTAACTGTACAAAAACCATAGACCCCTAGAAAACCATAATTTTTGGAAATTATACATTCTGATGAATCCAAAATGGGTAAGGAAGTCTTTCTACATCAAACTACTAAACTGAAAATCCTTTCTAAACTTAGTGGTTTTTATGACATTTCTGAAAATCCCCTAATCATTTTGCAATTTGCCACATTTATCTGACACAGTGTTTTACTTAAAAAGGAATATCACCCTAAATATGAATACCAGAGGTCTATTGAACAGTTTGATTCCCAATATGCATAGATTTACCTAAGTATGTAAAATGTATGGACCCCGAATGAAAATTTTCTTGTCTGCCAATTCAGCTTTTGCAATCGGAGCCCACTAACTCTGTATTATGTACCGCAAGACTCTCTAACTGTACAAAGACCCCCAGAAAACTATATATTTTTGGAAAGTACACAGCTGGCCATAGACGCAAAGATCCGATCGTACGAATCAACGTACGATCGGACTTTCCAATCTCCCGACCCGCCACTAACCATTCAGATCAAAGTCTTACCATTCCGATCAAATAAAGTAGTAAAAGAACAGATCAGCCAATGTACTACCTCTGACAGCAATCGTACAATAGTTATGTCTGACAAAGCTAGTGACAGAGCATTGTGCTGCAGGAAGTGGGTGGGTGGCGCAGGAAGACGGGGAGAGCAGCAGACATGCAATCTGATCCGTCTGCTGCTTGAAGGCCAGTCCTGTGACCATTGTGTTGCAGGACTGATGTGACAGCCCCCCAGCCTCGTTGCCCAGGTGGCTGTCATACCTCCCGACTCTCTACGGAGGTGGCAAAAGCCACCCATGCAGAGAGAAGAGCTTATATGCAGAGGAACGTACATGGAACTTGGCAGATTGAGCCCTTGCATGCCATCCTCATCTCTCCTTCATGTATCCAGTGCACACAATGCCAGCCCTCAGACTCTAGACTCCTTTCCCTTTAGTATCCCTAGAAATCCCTTACAAAAAGAGGGTTGATAGACCTCTATTTCTGGGAGAAAAGGAAGGTCCTTAATTTTATTCCAGAATCTTCAAAACTGCTTATCTTAATGTGTCTTATGCCATTAAATATTGTATCCTGGAAGCATTATTTTCAAAGGAAAAAAACGTTCTACCAACATCTTAAAAAATTAAAATGTGATAGAGCTTTCCTTCAAGAGACACATCTTACTGATATCATGATCAGAGACTTGGCTTGGTGAGATTGTTCATCCCCAGCTATAAAAAGGAGCGGTTATCTTGTTTCATCACAATTTAAACACCCAAATTTTGACTATTCATAAAGATGAGTATGGAAAATATGTTTATGTTGAAGTTGTAATCAATTATAAAATGGGGCACTTAGTTTTCATTTCTGTTCCCAATCATACAAAAGAGAGTTTTTTTATTTATCATTTTACCATAATTTACATGAGGTAAAGAAAAAAGTTATACAACAAAAGAAAGGAAACAAAAACCTTTGATACAATCTAAGTGAGAAAATAAAAAGACAAAAAAAATTAAATCTCTCCATTTTACATCTCTTATTTTGTTATTCTGGAGATCTTTTTTACTATTATTACTAAAGTGGAAGTAGAGCCCTCTCTTATTCCCTAAGGAGAGCTAACAAAATTTGTTATAGAATTCTATCCACAATTATAATTATAACACTTGCCCATTTTCCCGTTTTCTAGCTGAGATTTTGTCCATATAACTAAGTTCATCCACTTCTTTTACCCATTCCTCCAGGGTAATGCCTTCCTTTTTTCCATTTACACAGTACATATACTGGTAGTGGCTAACAGATGTCTAATGTAAGGGTTCATAATGATATTTATCGACCTGAAGTCATATGAAAACATCTGTAGCACCTATAGGTATTTTAGGATTACCAATTTGTATAAACACATTTGGAATCTGCATACAGAATGGCTTAATAATCTAAAATTCATACCATATATGTTTCTCTCTTTTTTTCTTGAATATCCAGCAGATTCCATACATTCTTTTATAAATTATTTGTGGTGAGGTACCGTCTCGTTATTAGCTTGTAACCAACTTCTTACATTCTGGTATCTATAAATTAACATTTTATAGTTGCTACACTTGTTTGCTGCCATTCTTTTTTAATAAGTGATATATTCACTTCTTCCTCCCATTTAACACAATAACCTGGCACTAAATCATAGAATTTCTGCACTCCCCCAGTCAAATGTTATTTTAGGGGGTAATATAATGAAACTCACATTTCAATGAAATTCACATTTGGTTGTTAGACAGAACTCTTTAACTTTAACATGTCAGTTAAAAAGTCCAAATGGATTAATTATATTCTACCCAAAAGACTACTCATTTTTCTTTCCAACATAAGCTATGAACTAGAATCGATTACATCTTAGTTTCAAATACTATGGTTGGTAAAATTCTTAGAGCTGAGTTTCAGTTCTGATAACCAATTCTAATACAGTTATAAATGCTGTGTCATGTTTTTTTCCTTCAATGCTGGTCAACCAACCTGAATTTTTAAAAATGTTTTCAAATAGAATTTAAAATTACAGTTTATGGGTTTAATCTATTTCATATAATTAATGCCAATTTTTTGAAGTTAAGTAAAAAACATAGAAATTGCTACTTACATTTAAAATTCCTCATTTTACTGAAAATGCACAAACATATACGGGTTTAAAGAGTCCCCTAAGAGCAAATCTAAACTCATTTAGATTATAGATAAACAAGATGCCCTAGCTAACAATCCAACAAAATTATCAAAGTCATCATTGTCAAAGATCACTATGAGTTATTATACTTTTCTAATTGAAATTAAAAATATTCATATTTTTTTTACAGATTCCTCAGATCTCAATGGAACAATTAGAAAATCTTAACAAACCGATCTCTGTAGATGAGGTCATTTTTACTATCAAACACCTTAAAAAGGAAAAGGCAGGTGGACCTGGCAGTTTACATTCAGCTTTTTACAAACTATTAAACGCCAAAATCTCCTTTCCTTACTAATTCATTTAATGAAATTTAAGTTTATGGGAAAATAATGGTCTGACTTGTTCTTTGTCTAATTTAATAATCATACTTAAGGAAGGTAAAGACCTTTCTCTACCCTTTCTTACAGGCCTATCTCATTATTAAATCAAGATATTAAAATGCTTTTAAAATGGGAACTGTGAACTGGCACTTATATGGCAGTGTCACCCACTTTATCCTACAGCACTTATTATCCCTCCGATCTGTTTCCTCCCATTTAGAGGGCAGGCATCTCCATCCTTTTGTCTCCTTGACAATAATCACTTAATCTGTATTGTAACTGTACTTTATTTTTATGTGTATTGTATTCTGTACTTTTTATTGCAATGACCCCCTATTTGTTCTACTAATTTACTGGTCTGCTGTACAGTGCTTTTCCCTCACGACATCTCTTCCATTTTCCTTATTTATCAATAAATTAACTCAAAAAAATCTGGTGCATGAAAAGACTTGATAAAATCCTGGAAAAATCCAAAATACAAAAAGATTTTTATAGATTATCGCCCAAAAACCACAAATTATTTTTTTTATTTATTATTGTACGAAACCCAGCACAGATCATGATATCTTTCAATTCTAAAAGGACATCTGCTATCGACTTCTATATGACCATGGCAGGCTTGAGATGGAGTACTTTTTTATTCTGACTTTTAGCAGCCTCAGGTTTAATGAATCTCAAAAAAATTTTGTTTTTTCCCTATGAAAAAATGAGGTTTCCCCCTTTAAAACTCCACCCAGAAAAATTTGGACATTAGTACATAACCCCTTTAATGTCAGTCTAGTTCATTATTTATGGACCTAGAATCCACAAGATTTGGTTAAGTCTAGAGAGGTTTCACTATCTTTAACTAAGGATTCAAATCAAACTGTCCCCAGCACTTTGCTTAATCTTGGTTTTCCTGAAGTTGATTTGGAGGGGAAACCAAAGTCTTGTAATAATGTTCTTTCTAGCCTAATTTCATTTTTCATTGCTGCCACTAAAAATCTTTATTTCTATTTTGGCTGACAGAGTGCAGAGGGTCTGGACTGGCAGTAACAAGGAGTCCCCAGTAAACAGGCCGAGGTCAGGGGCAGGCTGATGACAGAAGGTAGTCCAGTAGACAGGCCAAGGTTGAATACCCGGAGAGCAAACAAAAATCTGGCAAAGGAAATTGGAGCGGAGGAACATATTTAGTTACATATTTAGTTCATTTTGCGAAAAACAAATAGTTAACATTACGGGTTATTTTTAAAATCTGAAAAGTTTTCACTATTTTCTAAAAACTACTCCATCCAAATCTGCATCGACTTTTCACCTATTTATCAATACATTTTTCGGAATATTTCTTTTGTGAGAAAAAACACAATAAAATCATGAAAAAATATGAATAGCACTATTTTTTTGGATTTGTTGCCGAAAACTGAACCTTTTTCAGATTTGACAACCGAGACCTCTGATTTGATGCCCAAAAAACACAAAATCTTTGGATTATTTGATATTCAAGAGCAGATAAGGATATCAACAGGACATCTGCCATTGACTTCAACATGAATTTGCCAGGTCTGAGTTGGAGTACTTTTTTTTTACAGACTTCTAATACCATTGGGGTTAAATAAATGTCAAAAAATTCAAGTTTCTTCTTTCTACGGAAAAGTTGTGTTTTTTGCTTTAAAAAGTCCGACCATAAAAAAGCGGACTTTAATAAATAACTCCCAGCGTGTCTACGTCACATATCTTACCTCTAAGGAACTCTACTACATTGAAATAATTTCTAACCACCCTAATGTGTCCAACAATGGTTGGATAGGCTGCCACAACAAAGGAGATCTATAACATATATTGTGAGAGTGCTCACTACTGCAAACTGCAAACAATTTGGAAAAAATCAAGCCCATATTAGGATTTTATGGTATTTACAAATAGCCATTAACCCCAAACTGCTACCAGGCCTAGACTGGCAATCTGTATTCTCACAAATGCCAGAGGAGCTGCTCTAAAGCCATAGACAGTCAATATTTAGTGGGCTGGTGAAGATCTGTTTGGGCCTCTGTGTGCTTGAAATGCCAGGACCTATTTTGAGTCACAGTCCAGGCCTGTCTGCTACACTTAGACATTCCCAAACCCTTTCATGTAACTATCCACCAATTGATTTATGCCACAAGACAATTGATTGCAAGGAATGGAAAAATGGTCTATGCTTAGACAAACCCACTCTATTAAAACATTGCTGGATTCGAATGGCAGGTCTCAAGTGTGCTTAAATCTTAAAACAAATAAAGAAATACATTTCTTATATATATATGTATTAGACATACATACATACTGTATATACAGTATGTATATATATATATGTGTGTTAATTGGTAGTTTCAGATAAAATCAGTTTGTGTGTATCCCCTAAAGTTAAAGTTTGTAAACTACAACTTTTGTATCAATTTCTAGCAAGCTTGAAAGATTACATATGGTGAAAACTGGCTGCTTTTATAATCGATTATGTTGCATATCATACATTCAGTATCACGTCTGTTTTTTTTTTTTTTTTTTACAAAATACAAGGTTTGGGGGCATGTTTTGCAATTATTATGTGTTTTATCCTTCCTACAAAAAATATACCTGTACTCATTTTTGAGTGTTTAAAACTCCTTTGTACTTTTTGTAGTTTGTTATATCTGCACTCCGGAATCCTTAAAAGATAAAAAGCTATGTTCCAATTGAGTGTCCATGAATTGTATGTCACAAAGTAATACCCTTTCTTGATTCAAACAAATACTGTGATGATTGTGCCATGTCAGAGTCAGAGCTACAAAATCTGATATATATTTACGTTGACATGCATGAGGGATATAGGATTTAAAGATATATTGTATTTTCCTATATATCAGATTACATACAAAGATGTTCTTGTTAAAGGTATGTGCATTGTTTCTCTGCATTTTACATCACATCTGCTGCACAGGTTCAGACTGGAACATTCAGGGCCCATCAGGACTGACTTTAAGGGCCTGTTCTCACCTTCCTGTGCACCCCCAGTACATTTTTACTGCTCTTTCTACCTATGATCAGGGTGAGGGTATGGTCCAGGCAGGGAGAGGAGACAGACTGGGTGAGGAGCGAGCCTGGGCGGAGGAAAAGCCTGGATCTGGGCAAGTTTTTTCCCAGTGTCCCACCAGCACAGTCCGATACTGCTGCTGCAGAAAGATTAGTAATTGGAGTGCATGGTCCATCAGGAATATTGCATTAGTTAACAAGGCCTTTAACTTAAATAAATATATATATATTTTAATCTGCTGTTATAAACTAGATTTATTTTTTATTTTGCAGGAAATTCCACCTACATGGATGACCATGGTCCTGTTTCTCCAAAGGTACTAATATTGTTAATTTTTTTCTTTGTTCTTCATATTTATATCAAGGGAATTGTAGGTATCAAGATTGTCACATAAGTAACATGTTTTAAGACAGTTTACTATATGGAAGACTTGACATGTTTAATGAGTAATAATTTATCCATTCAATTCTGGTGTTTATGTACCTTGACCTTTGGGTAGCAGCTTTCCCTGCATGCTTTCCCTGCATAGATTTTATAAATATGCTAAATTATTAACAATTATGTTAGGTTACCTAAACATAAAAAAAAATTCTTAAGCACATTACATAACATCAAGACCTACTACATAAAACTAGAGAGAATAGAACAAGTACTCCTATTGCAAATCACTTTCTTTTCAGCTCTCTCTAGAAAAATAAAAAAATATCTATCAGTAGGAACCCTATTCAAAATATTTCATGTGCACAATAAGATTCAGAAGCGGTTATACTGTTTGAACCTCCTCTTACACTTCTGACAAACAAGGCACTCATTGGCTTAGATGGCAGGAGGTTCAAAGTAAAGTTTGTAGCAACTGCTTTTCAGAAGAGCAGGGGGATGTTCGATTTTTTAACTAGCACGGGAAAGCAGCTGTGGAGGAAGGTTGCAATCTGTGGAACACACCATGTAATTGAAAGGACTTTTGCTTGTTGCCTATGACAATGGGCAATAACACCCATGTATAAAAATAAAAAACTGGGTAAATGGATACGCTGTGCAAAATAAAAAATTCTAATATAGTTAAGTAGCCAAAAATGTAATGTATAAAGGCTGGAGTGACTGAATGTCTAATATAATAGCCATAATACTACTTCCTGCTTTTCAACTCTCTTGTTTTCCACTGACTGGTTACCCTGGTGAACAAGCAGTAACCAATCAGTGACTTGAAGGGGGGCCACATGGGTCATAATTGTTGCTTTTGAATCTGAGCTGAATGCTAAGGATCAATTACAAACTCACTGAACAGTTTGTCCCATGTGGTCCCCCTTCAAGTCGCTGACTAACTCAGAGTTAAGCTGGGGCAGAACATCAGCTGATCTGTTCTGTTTATTTGATCAGAATAGTTAGTGGCAGGTCGGGAGATGGGGAAGTCCGATCGTTCGAGGATTCGAACGATCGGATCTTTGCATGTATGGCCAGCTTTAGAGAGCTGAAAAGCAGGAAGTTGGGTTCTGTTCAATAAGAGACATATTGTATGAAAAACAAGACTGTGCTAGTGCATTATACTCCTCTAACTATAGAAGTAATGTGCTGAGAAAAGAAGTGTTTCGGTTGGTTTATTGAAAATTTCTGAAAAAAACCCTACTAGTCCAGCCCATCTGTTGCACTTCTTGCTGCCTCCTTTCCCAGTGCAAGGGAGCCAGCAGCACTCAGAACTTCAATTTAGAATAGAAACCAATCAGTAGCCAGGCTGACCTGATAGGGAACTAAAGCCTGTCTTTGCTTATTTGACTTCAGGGCTTCGATTGACTATTCTCTTACTACTGTGCTTCTAGCAGGGTATGCCTCCACCCCTAATTTGAAACACAGACAGGGACCATTACATATCTATAAAGGGGCTGTTTTGAATGTCAATGCTTATTTGAATGTCAATGCTCAGTGTGAAAGCTGACACATTATTAATGATTGCCTACAAGATTAGGGATGATTTTAATTTATACTATATGCCTCCTTTAGTAATTAAATATACAGGAAATGCCAATGAAGATGTAGCAGAATGAGAAACACCATCTCCTGATTAAGCAATATTTGCACAAGATTTCAGGATTTACCAACTCAGATTTGCAAAATGTAACTGTATTAACAAATGAAAGGTAGGTTTGACTATGTTCATATCATGCGAAATAGTATAAAATAGGCTTTTGCATATATAAAAACCTATAGGAAAGATAATTTATTTTAAACGCAACACATTCAGTACATACTTCACTGTCTAATGCTGTATACAGCAAAACACTTTTACAAAGCAACAATAAAAAGCAGTAAAACTTTTGCCATAATAAGATATTCTCTTATTATGACCTAACTGTTCCCAAACAAATAGCTGCTTCTTTTTTTCATGAGATCTGGTCTGGTTATGGTCAGTTGGGGGTATGCCATTGTGGCGTTTAGATGTGTAAAAATAAATGGTCTGCTCGATGATTGCTGTTAGTCATTTCTGCTTAAATAAATATGTTATAAAGCAGTGTATGCATGAGGTAATTGATGTTCTAATTGGCACTCTGTATTTAATATTTTTTCCACAATTAGGGCAATGATTTATTGGCTCCCCATAGAGCAAATGTAACTCATCACTTTACTTGCTACTATTTGCCCAAATTGTATAAAAATTGCGTAAGAAGACATCAAGATTGATTGTCGCATGTAAGTTGTTTTACATGTAGTGATCCCTATTTTTAAGCTTTACAAGGTATTTTTGGAAAAGGGTAGTTCTAGTGCTAGTGTTTAATTATAGGCAGTGCTAGTGTTGTAGAAAAGTTAGTGACTCCATGGCATATTACTAAGGCTGTTTGATGAAATCACACAAACTTTTATCACCACTGACAACATTTTTACCAGTCAGTGCTGGATGAAACAGTTTCTAATGACATAAGAATATCTTATTAACTACTAACTCACAAAAAGGGCAACAGGAAGATTATGGCATTTAGACCTTTAAATCTGTCAACAGAAAAATAGATGGAATTGCTAAAAAAAGAATCACTTTAAATTGTTGCATGCTAATTTTTAGAAGGTGTAGCCACTGTCCTATACAACTAATTAAACAAAGTAAAAAGAAAAACATTTGCTAAAATATAGGAGACAGAGTTGGGGTTAATGGCGGGAGCTCAAAGTAAGGAAAGGTAACAAGTATTTTTTCTCAGAAACTGATGTTGGATTATGTTATGTTAAGTATACTCAATAATACTACTACTAAACTACTAAAAGCCAATGCCATGTGGTTTTGGATTATTATAAATTACACTCAGTTTCTTTTCTTTTGTGACCTTAGTGAATAGGGGATATATCTGCTTGCCTCTCTGGTATTTATATATATATATATATATATATATATATATATATATATATATATATATATATATATATATATATATATATATATATATATATATATATATATAATGATATCCTCTTTATAGCTAATCTGACTAATTTACACTCTTAGAATAGAATATGTTTCTAGTCTTTTTATTAATTTGTTTACAGTGACCCTGTTCCCAACATCGGTGGTTCCTTTTCTTTACTGAGGCATTGTGTCCCAATCTCCCCAGAGGTAGCCAACTGTTACATAGTTACATAGTTACATAGTTAAATTGGGTTGAAAAAAGATAAAGTCCATCAAGTTCAACCCCTCCAAATGAATACCCAGCATCCATACATACACCCCTCCCTACTTTTAATTAAATTCTATATACCCATACCAATACTAACTATAGAGCTTAGTATCACAATAGCCTTTGATATTATGTCTGTCCAAAAAATCATCCAAGCCATTCTTAAAGGCATTAACTGAATCAGCCATCACAACATCACCCGGCAGTGCATTCCACAACCTCACTGTCCTGACTGTGAAGAACCCCCCTACGTTGCTTCAAATAAAAGTTCTTTTCTTCTAGTCTAAAGGGTGGCCTCTGGTACGGTGATCCACTTTATGGGTAAAAAGGTCCCCTGCCATTTGTCTATAATGTCCTCTAATGTACTTGTAAAGTGTAATCATGTCCCCTCGCAAGCGCCTTTTTTCCAGAGAAAACAACCCCAACCTTGACAGTCTACCCTCATAATTTAAGTCTTCCGTCCTCTAACCAATTTAGTTGCACGTCTCTGCACTCTCTCCAGCTAATTTATATCCCTCTTAAGGACTGGAGTCCAAAACTGAACTGCATACTCCAGATGAGGCCTTACCAGGGACCTATAAAGAGGCATAATTATGTTTTCATCCCTTGAGTTAATGCCCTTTTTTATGCAAGACAGAACTTTATTTGCTTTAGTAGCCACAGAATGACACTGCCCAGAATTAGACAACGTGTTATCTACAACGACCCCTAGATCCTTCTCATTTAAGGAAACTCCCAACACACTGCCATTTAGTGTATAACTTGCATTTATATTATTTTTGCCAAAGTGCATAACCTTGCATTTATCAACATTGAACCTCATTTTCCAGTTTGCTGCCTAGTTTTCCAGTTTAGACAAATCACTCTGCAAAGTGGCAGCATCCTGCATGGAACCTATAGTTATGCACAATTTAGTATCATCTGCAAAAATAGAAACAGTACTTTCAATGCCCACCTCCAGGTCATTAATAAACAAGTTGAAAAGCAAGGGACCTAGTACAGAGCCCTGCGGTACTCCACTAACAAAACTGGTCCAATTAGAAAATGTTCCATTTACCACCACTCTTTGTAGTCTATCTTTTAGCCAGTTCTCTATCCAGGTACAAATACTATGTTCCAGGCCAACATTCCTTAATTTAACCAGTAACCTTTTGTGTGGCACTGTTCAAAAGGTGTAGGCCAAAGAGGAAGAGCCAGGTGCTTCCACTTACTATTTTAAACTTGAACAAGTAATTATGGGTACTATGGGTACCTACATATTATATAGATATTGTAAAGCACAGGCTACGAAAGTAGTGAATGGTATATATTGTTCCTAGGTCCTACCAGAGAGACCTACAGTATTATCAGAAAAGAGGCATCAGCACTAGCACTTGCTTAGATCTTAAGCAATTTGATGGTGCTGCCAGAAAACAAATAGCTCTAGTAAGGGTGTAAAGATAAATATCTTTCTGGTCCAAATATGGTAATAAAATTTCTTTCTAACCCAACAATTCTGGACACCTTTAGGGATTGAACTTGAAATATCTAACATTCATACTAAGATATACAGTAACATATATTTATCTACATCTGCCATTTTTTAATTCTTAAATAAGGTTATCAGAAGTCAAATCTGACAGCACATAAAAAAAACAGAAGTTCATCACTTAAATATATACAGTATATGTACTTAAAAGAGACTGCAGTTACTTTGTTCTCAACCCCCCCCAAAACACAGACTTTCCTGTTATGTCTTTAATTATTATTAGAGATATCTTAGTAGAAGTCTGTTCTTATATTTCAACTCTCATCATTCTTCATCAAGCCCCACTGAATGACTATAGCTGTCTGAGGATGGTGGGAGCTGTAGATGAATACCAGCTTATTAATGGTTTATGTCTTTGTGTTCCCGTCTTTCCTTTTCTTATAATTTGTGTATACTCCCTTCTGCCATATTCTCTTCTGTTTTGCCTTTAAATTAATTTGAAGTATGACTTGTAGTTAATTTTTAACTTTCCATCCTTTATTCAGTGTGACTGGTACATAAGAGGCCAGGAGTGTAACACATGTATGAAACTATGACTCAAAAACAGATCTGCAACTAAATACTACAAAAACAGTATTTAAAACCCACAGTGTTGGGCTGTTACGGAAGTATTGAGAACCTATATATAGAAGTAAAAAAAGGGGTCAAAAACGAGTTAAATCAAGATGTTTACACAATCCTATTAAAAAAATTGTAAGAAACAAAGTGGTTGTTTCAGATATTGATGCAAAATGGCATGCTATGTCAATGATTACATTTTCTAAAGAAAGCAATGGTATAAAATGTATTCTGACCATAATAGATCAAAATATGCATGATGTGTCCTGTATGTAACAAGACTGGTTTCTCTGTGGCAAAAGCTTTTGAAATGATATTTAAGGAAAGAAGATGGGTGCCACAAAAATGTACAGACAGAATTTATAAAATAAACAGCTTTGTGATACCTTTAAGGTACAGTATTAAAAAAAAAATTCAACATCCAATACTGTCAATGCGGCATTGGTTAAATGTTTGGACTGCACTTTGTTGTGCTATCTAAAAAAACATAGCACATATAAATATATTGATATATTACCTGACCTGGTGCATAATTACAATTAGATATATTAAAAGGATGCAGAGCTGCCAATGTTACAAAACAAATGTGCTGGCAGGAAAATGCTTTGACAAGCCCCTGTGCAAGCAAGTTCTATCTGCCCCCAACCCCCTAGGCAAGAGCCAAGGGGGCTGCCTACTTGATACGCGACTGTTCTGCTATCCTGAACGCTGCCAAGAACCCCCCGTGCCCGCAAAAAGGGTAAGTGTCCTTTCTTTACCCTTTTTTACACATTTACACACACACACACTACACATTTTACTAAATTTTTTTGTTTTTTTTGTTTTCAGGGGTCACCACCCTTTTTTTTATAGCTTTTACCCCACATAAAACTGGCAATGTGTTTCTAAATGAGGGTAAATGTAAACCATTAAATAAGTATTATCCACAAGGTAGATTTTTGGGGTCTTTACATGCCATGTACTTCGATAAACTCATGTACATTGGGTATCAAACTGTTCATCAGACCCCAGGCGTTCATATTTAGCGTATTTTATCTTAATAATACGTGGGAGATGAGATGCTTCCAAGTGGAAGCTTTTAGGTGATTTCCGGAAATGTCACCAAAATCACCAGCTTTAGGAAAGCTTTGGCATTTAGTACTTTGAAGTAAACAGACATGTACCAATTTGGATTCAGGGGAATGTGTGCTTTCCAAATACATATGGCTTTCTGGGGAGAATATACTTTTTTGTAGTTTTACCCCTCATTAAATGCTGTAAATATGTTGATTTGAAGTACCTGAAATAATAGATCATATAGGGTGCACTTGGGGCCCCCACATGCCAGATACTTAGGTAAACCAAAACACATTGGTCATCAAACTGTTCAGTAAACCCCTGGTGGTCATATTTAGGGTGTTTTACCTTGGTACCTAATGATATGAGGGAAATAAGATGCTGCAAATTGGAAGCTTTGAGGTGATTTTTGGAAATGTTTCCAAAATCCCCACATTTAGGAAAGTTTTGGGACTTGGTACTTTGGCGTAAACCGACGTGCACCCATTTTGGATTCAGGGGAATGTGTATAGAAATACAGTATATAGTTTTCTGGGGTGCTCATACGTTTTGTATTTTTTCCCCTCACAAAATGCTGTAAATGTTGCAGCATCTGGAATTACAGAATTGATAGCTGGTATGGGTTGTCTTCATTTTGGGGCCCCTATATGCCACATGCTTAGGTAACCCTATGCATATTTGGCAACAAACTGTTTTATCTGGTTACTTTGCGTTACATATTGCTTCCTTCCTTCCATCTGTTAACTTTGAGGCGACAGCTAGTTAGGAATGTGGGTCTGGGCCGGCTGGGTCCACCAGGTTTTCTCCTAATATCCCGCTGACCCAGTCCGACTCATGTACCAGACAATGCCTCATCAGTGATTTACCCTGAAAATACAATTGCAAGTAAATACAAATTGGTGGATTTTTGTGACCATGTGACGTACCACTCACAGAGTTGCAAAATCCTCATACATGAAACATATTTGAATAAGAAAACTGCACCATTTTTGTAAGAAATGTATAAAGTCCTTTGGGTGTGACAAATTCCAAAGGCAGGGCAACAGGAACCATGGCAAAGAATGTCATCAGAGAAGGAAGTTTATTTTTAAATCAAGCTCAGAATACAGAAGAATTATGATGCTTGGGAGATCTCTGCCCAGCTGTCCGTCACAGGAGAAGGAAAGGCTCAATTTAGTTGGGGGTGCCAAATGTTAAGCACCCCAAGTGATTGTATATACTTACCTGAAACCCCAGGGTTCTTCCATCGAGCACCACGGAATGATCGGCTTCCGGCATTATTATTCTTCACGCGCAGCAGTGTGAAAAGCCAATGCAGCTATTTCGTTCTACTGCGCATGCATCTGCCCCGGGAAATTTAAAGAAGAAGCAGCAAACCAATGGCTCCATGGTGCTCGCTGGAAGAACCTCCAAGCGGGTGCAGTTTTCTCCTGATAAGAACACTGGCACGTTATTTGTTTGCCATTGTAATCTGATTTTATTATTAAATCATATTAATTTACATATCAAATCATCATAATCTTCATCACTCTCAAGGTTAATGAATTTGTTTTGTCATTTCTTAATGGTTTTCCCCTCCTTTTCCAACTTCCGCAAATATATTTTATCATGTCATGTGCACACTGTCATTATCATGTGAGTGTTCCTACATAATTAACTACTTGTTGCAAGTTGAAGACATACTAAAGTTGAACACATACTAAAACGATATTATTTTAAATCAGGGATTTACTTATGCATCAGTGAATTGTAAATGTCATAAATGTAAAACTTCAAACCCTGAAAATTCCAAATGAACACATAAAACAACAAAGTAAAGCGTTAGCAAGGACTGTTTATGTTACTGAATTTCAGAAAAACGCATTTATTTCTGGAGAAAAACTGGTGTTTTTTGCATGCCGGTCTAATTACCAGATACTTATCAAGTAAGATACAGTTATACCAATACAGGGACAGGAGGTACAAGAATAAGAACAATTTAATTGCAAGACCTAATTTAACTACTAAGCAAGGAGAGTGCAGCAGAACACCAAAATAATTTATTTCCAGGGGTCTAAAACTTTAAAATCCGAGTGGGTCACAGGGGTGCGCGCTGTAGCACTCTCTGCACTAGCGGAGCAGAATTTCCACTTTAGAAACCAGAAATTAATCTTTTAAATTTACAGGAAGCAGCTTTTTTCTGCCCCTGGTAACTGGTCGCTCACTGCCACCTGAGGCAAGGTTCTTACCTGTTTACCCCAATATAAAGGCTGGATTTTCACATTATTAATTTATACAGATTATAATACAGCTTCAGATGATACCGGTGTGCAGGCCCGAATTTGTGGCATGGCCACAAAGACCCGGGCCTAGGGCGGCACGATTTCAGGGGCGGCATGCTGCCAAGCCGCACCATCTGGCAATGCACCGAGGACTGGGCACACAACAAATTTCCTAGTTACTCACTGGGCGCATGCAGTCCTCGGCGCCGATAGGGGAAGTGTGTTTGCACGAATACATGTGCTTCCGAGGCAGGGGCGGAGAGGAAGGACCGTGGCTAGCCTAGGGACACTGGAAAAAGAAATCTGGCCCTGCCTGTGTGCAAACAGGACTTAGATTTTGTGACAATTTTTGGACCAGGCTAATCCAGTAAAATTATAAAAGTATTAAAGTATGGTAAATGCATTGTGCGATTACACTTTAGAGTGTGGCAACATGTAAACACAAAAAAAGCACTGGGAAGAACCATGATAAACCAGACTTCTCATTTATTCCACAGTAGCAAACAGGGAAAGAGTTAGCAGAAGAAATCAAGTAATTTAAAAACTATAAAAAAAAAAAATGCAGGCCAGTTGAAAAGTTGCTTAGAATTATCCATTCTTTAACATACTCAACATCCTCTTTAATTAGTTTTGCTTATCTGATGTGACAATAAAACTATAATCAAAAGAGCATGATTAAGAGCGTTGATTTGAAAATTATTTTAAAAAAATGAAACTTTCCAGAAATAAAGACTCTTTTTGCCTGATGTCTGTTGAGCTGGAATAATTTAAAGTTCAAATACTGCAGGCCTTGCCCTAAAAGGGTACAATGGTACAGGTGTCACCAGATGTGAGAATCGAGCCCTGCTAACTGCAATGTATGCTTTTGATCATATGTGTCTTAAGGTGTACAGTATATCTTTTGGAGAAAGAATTAGTGATGGACAAATAAATTCACCAGGTGTGAATTTGCGGCTAATTTCCGCGTTTAGCCACCGGCAAATAAATTAGTGAAACTGCGGCGACAATTTATCAGCACCAAAAAAATTTGGGCACGTCGGAATAGTCGCTCGTGTCCCACTGACATTAATGCGGGAGTCAAAATTGCCACAAAATTGCACGGGCAGCAAAATTCGCATTTCGCACATTTTTCAACAGTTCGCAAATTTCGCTAGAAATTCACAAATGTTTCGGTGAATCGAAACAGTACGAATTCGCCCATCACTTGCAAGAATCAATAACAACGAAAACGTCTTTCTCAGACAAGTAATATTGAGGATAGTGGAAAATTAAGCATTTGGCAAAGTTATCAGTGAAATGTCTATGTTTTTATCATTATAATATAAATTACATGGCTTTATGTGTAGACAGGTAACATGCAGGGGTGTCCATTCAGGCCCGTCTCCCAGTCTCAGTCCACAATTAGAGAGTACATGGCCCTTGTACATATGAAAATAGGATAATGGCTGTGGGATGTGAAGAGTTTATGAACGGTTATACACTATTTGCTTTTGATTTATCACTGGAACAATAGCCAGGCAGTCATTTTTTCTAATAAAAACTGGAAATCTGCAAGTATAAATATCATTTGCAGAACCTACACTAAATACTATTAATATGTATATTCCATAAATACAAGTTTTACTGAGATAAATAATAAAAGATAAATACACACACAAATCACAAATTATGTATGTTTAGGCATGAATTCCCATGTGACCTCCTATCAAAATATAAGACTTTTCAGAAACCTGCTGCCTATATCATGACCACAAGGACAATTTGCAGCATGTGGATGGCACTGGATTTTAATAACTTTATGTATGTATGTATGTATGTATGTATATATTTATTTGTATAGTGCTCCTTGAAGCATACCTCCCAACTGTCCCGTTTTTAGAGGGACAGTCCCTCTTTTGACAGCTCAACCCACAGTCCCTCGTTTGTACTGGAAAGCCCTATTTTTCTCTGCACTGAACAGGCAGAAAAAGAAACAAAGTTTCTAACTTAATTGGCTTTTGGCAGAGAGCCCAACACAGCGACAGCTTCAGATAAGATAGTTTTGTAACAATTTCGGGGTAAGTAAATAAGTAATTGTTACAATATAATATAACAGGTCCCTTGGGAGACTCACAGCATAAAGGGCAATTCACCTTCATTAGCATAACTGTAATAACTGAAAAAAAACCCCAGAAATATGTTCAAATTTTCAAAACCTGCCAAATTTTGTAAAATGAACATGGTAATTAGGGGGTGTGGCCACATAAATGGGTGTGGTCAAGAAAATTGCCATGCTACGTGCTCCAACTTTTTTGTTCCTCTTTTTATTTTTCAAAATGTTGAGAGGTATGTTGAAGGCAAAGCACTGTAAAGCAAAACAATAGATATAGGTAACAAACAAGGGTTCACTGCATTAATAAGTAACAATAAGTGCATTATTAGAAATAGAATTCACATAAATATGTAAAAAGTCACAAAAATGGAAAAATGGAAAAAGTCACAAAAACTTTTTCGACTTGACGCACAATTTGGCGGAAGACTTTTTCTTATTGTTGCACAAAAAACAGCTTCAAAAATGATGGAAAACCTTTAAAACTTCAAATTAAAGAAAGATCTCCCAGCTTTATAAGGGATACCTGCCATTGACTTCTACGTGATTTCAACAGGTTTTAGCTGGAGAAACTGTCCCAGTTTGGTCTCATTAAAAGTCCTGGAAATGTTATGGTTTTTTTCCCTCTGCAACTTTTTCAGATTTTTGGTGTCCAAAAATCTGACCTGAAAAGTCACAGTTTATGATCTTGCTCTGGGCCCAATAATGATTAATTTTGCTGCTGTTCATTAAGGAGACACTGATATCATTCAGTAAATAGATCATAATATAAACAGCTGATGTTATGATACACTACACCAAGGATCCCCAACCTTTAGAACCGTTAGCAACATTCAGAAGTAAACGGAGTTTGGGAGCAACACTAGCATGAAAAATGTTCCTGGGGACCCAAATAAGGGCTGTGATTGACCATTTAGTAGCACCTATGTGGATTGTCAACCTATATTGAGGCTCTGTTTGGCAGTACACCTGGTTTTTATGCAACTAAAACAAGCCTGGAATTAAAAAATAAGCACCTGCTTTGAGGCCACTGGGAGCAACATTCAAGGGGTTGAAGAACAACATGTTGCTCACGAGCTACTGATTGGGGATCACTGCACTACACTGTATCAGTGGTGGAAGCTTATACTGAACATTGAAGGTTGAATTTTAGCAGTTTTTGGAACCACAACTAAACTCACATCCTCTAAAACCACAAATGGCATGGAATTTATTAAAAGATCCGTATATATAAAAAATGTGAATGAAAAAAACACTGAACGATGCATTTATAAAATTCAACCATTCCAAAAAGTCCAAATTAATTTAAAACAGTCCAATAAGATCAGCTCAGCTCTCATTTACTTTTTTAGGACCACGACACTGTTTATTTGGCAAAGTTTTGCATTAGGGCTTTTTATGGTTTTACTAGGGATGCACCGAATCCACTATTTTGGATTTGGCTGAACCCCCGAATCCTTTGCGAAAGATTTGGCCAAAAAACCGAACCGAATCTGAATCCTAATTTGCATACGCAAATTGTGCAAATTAGTTGTTTTGTGCAAAAAGTCATGCGATTTCCCTCCTTGTCCCTAATTTGCATATGCAAATTTAGACTCGTTCAGCTGGGCAGAAGGATTCGGCAGAATGCAAATACTGCTGAAAAAGGCAGAATCCCGAACTGAATCCTGGATTCGGTGCATCCCTAGTTTTTACGCCTAATAAATTTCGAATTCTTAGAGCTTCTTGGTCTTATTTTATCTGCAAAGACTGCTATTAATTATAACTTTTCTCCTTTCCTTTATTTACTTATTTTAATTTACCAAAATATACAACTGCAAAATACATGTTCATTTTGTGGACGCTACCTTTTATATGTATTTATGAGCTACGGGCATATCATGAAAACATATCCTAAACAACGACTTTAAAATAAATTATTGTGGAGAGGTTGTGGAGAAGTAAGAGCTATGCATATGATGGAACTGTACAAGCATCCATAATCTTTGGATTTCCATATCTAACTTGAAATATGATCTCCAGAATCTATCAACCTTGCAGAGGAATCTTGACAAACTGGCAATCTGGGCAACTAAGTTGCAGATGACAATTAATGCTAATAAATATAAGTGTAACAATCTCGTTGTACGAACCTTGCATAGTGAGGGGTACACTCGGTTGCACAGGTTAACCCTGTGGTCTCCAGTGTTCACAGACGCCCTTTTGGGGCCCCGGGAAAACCAGCAAGGATGTGCGTGGTTAGAGACAAGTCCGTAAGTGAGGTACCGGTATGGATTTAGAAGAGGCGTAGTCAAAAACAGGCGAAGATTTCATGGCAGATGGCAGGAATTCGTAATTCAAAAGTCAGGCAGGAGTCAAAACCAGATAATCAATATAAAGATATGCTTGAGCAGGAACAGTAAACTGAAGCCTAGCTTGGTCAGAGATAAAATGGTGATCTGTGCTTTTAAAACAAGAATTGGCGCCAAGATTTTCAAATTTGGCGCTCCAAAGTGACGTCATGACGATCAGCGTCATGACGCCGGCGTCAGAATGCCCAGCATCAAGGAGTAGCGTCAATCAGGAAGTGCGTGCCTGCACATAGAAGCAGGCAACGAGGCGCGCCGGGAGGCAAGAGCAGAGTTAGATCTTGCGGTGCCTCTTACAATAAGGTTCTGAACCTGGTATTTAAAAATATTTATTTAACTTATACCCTTAATGGGACAAAGTTAGGCACATTCTATGTGAAGGAAGACATAGGAGTACATTGTGGATAACAAATAAGCCAGTCTGCAACAGGACTAGCAAAGTATTGTTCTGTAGTAAAAGTGGCATAGATTCACAAGTAATACTTCCCCTTTATAAAGCCACATCTAGAATATGCATTGCACTTGTGGTCTCAAGTGCTTATAGGCTATCCCTTTTGAAATAGAGTCGAAATAAATCTGATTAAAAATATGGAAGGTCTCAGCCTGGACAAGTTGAGATTGTTTAAATGTGCTTAAATGGGCTACAATGTAAGTATGTCTGAATATATAAGAGCATCATACCATAAACGCTCTGATGCTTTATTTACCAGTATGCAGTGCTACAATCAGAAACTTAAGATACAAACTCACAAATTTAACTATGGGGAAACAGATCCTAAAATTGCTGTTGGGGGGGAGGAACTTTAAGGAGGCCCCTGGTACAGATAAGCGGCTGTAATACACGTTTATGGAAAATGTGTTGTTTACAGAGTTTATGGGTCCAGTGATCCAGTGATCTGGCCCCAATAATGATTAATTTTGCTGCTGTTCATGAATGAGACACTGATATCATTCAGTAAATAGAACCTAATATAAACAGCTGATGTTATGATACACTACACTGTTCAAATAAATATTTCCATTAACTAATGTCAGTCAGTTCATTGCCCTAAATTTAAATCCTACACACCTTCCTGTCCTGTCACACTGCCCTGCCTTGTCATTGCATTTAGGGAAGTTTCTACAAAAGATTTTCCATAAGTTACACAAATTGAGTATAATTAGGGGGCCCAATGATCTTCCTGAAAAGTTCATGGACTGGCTTATTAACACACAAATTACTCAATGTAACTATTTATATGAACTACTTATAGAGTAACATCAGATGTTTATATTGTGATCTATAGTATTTACTGAATTATATGCACTAAACTTAATAATCTACAAATGTGTTTTTTATTAGTAATATATGGCATAAAACTTACACTGTAATGCAGTTTGAAGTGGGCCCAACTCCTGTAAGCTCCCTTCCTTTGAAACCCTAGAGGAAGGTGAACATCACCTTTCAGTCAACAAATTTGAACCCATTTTAACTCCCATTTCTTTTACACTGTATATTCAAATCATTGCTAAATCATGTGGCTTTCATATGAGCAGCTTTGAACCTGTGTGACCTTACTTTAGCTTTAAAACAACTAAAACACGTATTGAGTCTCCTGCTTTGACTTACAGTTGTGTTCAGAATAATAGCAGTCCGACATCACTAACCTGATCAATCACTACTTTTGGTAGAAATTCTGTGTAATTGAATCATTGATTGAGACTTGTTCAAAATAATAGCAGTATGGAGTTCAATTAGTGAGGTCATTCATTCAATTTGCAAAGAGCAAATATGGAGCAATATTTTGTGGACTGATTTTTTTTTGGTTCTAGGGGCCACAGACAGTTTGTCAGACGACCCCCAAACACTAAATTCAAGCCACAGTACACTGAGAAGACAGTGAAGCACAGTGGTGCGATCATTATGATATGGGGATGTTTCTTCATATTATGGTGGTGTGCCTATATATTGCATATATTGCATGATATTGTGCCTAAATATAAGTACAGTGATTCAAAGGAAAAAAAACATTTTTCAATTTATACAGTGAATGCTTGAGTTTGTAAAGAAGAATGCAGACACTGCTATTTTTTCTTCACTTTCTGTAAAGGAATACCACAAATTTGATACATTTTTCTTCATGTTTTGATTTGGTTAGAATGTGCAGTGTTTCCAATGCATTTGCGTGTATGAAAATAAAAGCTATTATATAAGGATTTTGAGCTTTATTCACTTTTTTTTAAGACACAACTGTATTTCTTGCATGCATCCCAATATATTGTGTATTTTGTTAGAAATGCTCTGCCTGAGTTCTACAATGCCTACACCAAGAGGGATCTTCCAGTGTGGGTGGCCATACTGGATCACACACTTGCACATAATAACAGAGTTCTCCCAGTGTGGGGGTGGTATATCTCTTGCTAGGGATTTTGTGTCCAATACAACAAAATATGCACAAGCATTTACGTGTTGCGAATAAACTGATGTACAGTAGATACTGATGATGCAAGCTGGTTGCTTGTCAACACAATATAGAATTATTTGCAAAAGAGAATCCCTAATGTGGCCAAAACTATGGACATATGGTTTGATTGGAAAGGTACCATTTTCTGTAAATTAAGAATTAATAAATTATTGCTTCTGATCCTTAACAGTATGCTAGATGACTGCTATTTTTTCTTATTGTTAGTTAGCAGAGTGCAGATGGACTTGCACCTAAGCTTTCAGTACCCCTTGAGTGTGTATTTGACAGCTATTTAATTGGTAAAACAAAACAAAGGACCATAGTGCATTTTTTGTCTACATCATTGACTAGAGCATCTAACCTCCTTCCCACCCCCTTAAAGCTGTAAACATAAGAGGCAGGATAGGTATTCCGTTATCCATTAATTATAGGATCAATACCCACAATGGACTAACTTGACTCCAAAAAAGAAAAATAACAGTTTTGAATATGAATGCAATAGGATGGGAGTGTTTTCTTACAGGACACCAACTTCTCAAAATATCTTTCAAAATATTATTCCAATGTGTACCCAACCATTTGTTTGGGAATTACAGATACTAAAATAAAAGGACTGACCATTTTGAATCATAAACTTGTTACTTTTGTAAATTTAATTTAAATACCTTGACCCAGAGGGCCAATTCATCATTCTAATAGGCTATGTACTGAACTATGTACATTTTGGGTGTAAACTCAACTTAGTTTACACCCAAAATGTAAAAATCCAAATTTTAGCCAGCCATCTTCAAGAGTTCTTTAAGGGATCAATGAAAGCCTTACCCCCTATGATACATATATAAAAAAAAACCTTAAGAACCGTAATCACAAAACCAGGGAAGGACCCCCTAAATTGTTACAGTTACAGGCTAATTTTTATTGTAAACATAGATTTAAAAATATTTTTGAAACATATGGCAAGTATATTATCCCCAATACTACCTACCCTGGTTGACTAAGATCAGGTCAAGACATCGAATTGAGTAGGCTAGGGGGAGCACAGTGTGTATGGCAGGCTAAATAAACAAGCTTTTTTCCAAGTATTATTGCATGTTCTGTGCTCCACCTAGCCTACTCGATTCAATGCCTGACTTCTGGGAATGACGCTCCACTAATTATGGGTTGTTACATAGTGATTTTGAAACTGAGGACTGAATATCTGATTGAGATAAATTCTCAATATATCATAAACTTGTTGAGCATTTTCTTTATTCTTCTTTAAGTCAGAATAGACACAAAATGTGTGTGAAATTCCTTTGTACACACCACAATTTGTTGAGTGCACTGGCCTCAAAATGTGTGTGTACTCATAAGCACACAGCTAAGAGCACACATTTCAGTCTTCAAAAATCTTTTGGGCCACCCCTTTATCCTTGGCATAATCATATATAATCAGATGTGCCTTTGATCCACCCAAACCCCCTATTCCTGTCAGCCCCACAAACTTTGGGATTGTCCAGTAACCATTGGCAAGTAAGCATTTGTATGGCTGCACCTACTGTATAGGAACACCACAATCTAAGGGCATGGCACTTAAAACATGTTGGGGCTGCCCTCAAAGTGTAAGTCTTGATATTTTCCAGTCTAAACATCCACAACAAAGTTTTCTTCTTGATAGAAATACTTTTCCCACAGAAAGGAAAAACACACCATCAAACACTGACTATAAGCGGAGGAGTCAGTGTAACTATCTACTTTTACTTGCACTATGAAGTCTAAATCTATATTGTTTTTATTTTATAATTTTTATTCAAAACTGAGTTTCCAAACATATAATCAGAATGTGCAAATGGTGTTAAATACTGTAAGCTGAAATAATTTCATTATGAAAAAGCCCCACTTCTGTTTTAACAATGGATTTGCGATTTCAAATTGACACTGGTTGCAAATTCTGCAAAATACTAGCAGGAGAAAAATAAATAATGTACTCTATTAAAAATAGCACTATAATTTTCTTTGCTTCATTATCTATAAGTTAATATATAATTTTCATGGGGAACAATTATAGTTTGTAACATAGCTATAGAAAGTTGCATTCTATCTTGTTAACAATCAATATTTAAACTCATTAGCAAAACTCACATTTTTATAACCCCCCTGTACTACTATTAGTGACTGTTTTTTATTTACCATAGGTTTATAACTAGACTGTACCAATATTCTCTGTTTTGTTTAGGTGCTTCCATTTCCTAGTCAAGTAGTATATAACAGAGTTGGAAAGTGCGGAAGCAGGACAATTGTCTTACTGCTACGCATTTTATCTGAAAAACACGGGTTCAACTTAGTGACATCTGACATTCACAACAAAACCAGACTAACCAGAAATGAGCAGGTAAGTGCTTGTTTGTTTTAAAACATTGTAAAGTGCCTTTTACAGATTTCTCCAAAGTAAATGGAAACAGTTCTGCATTATAACTGCTAATGTAAATAGTATTCCCATTAATGCAACCCATGCAGTACCTCTTTTTTATATTTAAATGTTTACAGCTTGAAAGTACACCTCCAACTAAAGGTATGGTTGGTGGAAAAGTAAGTAAAAAAATTTTTGTATCTGGCGCTAGGCTACCCAAACCAGGAAGGAAGCCCTAGTGAGGGTAGCCATGTTTCCTCACACGCATATGCTTATTTGGGAGAGCATAGTGGCTAGTTCATTATTCACATGCATGTGACTTTCTATGCATGTGCATAAATAGCAAGTTGGGGCATTAAGCCTCATTTGCATGCTTGTGTCCAAACATGGCTGCCCAAACCAGGAGTTTTCTGCTGGTATGGGTGGCATAGCTCTAGTTACAATTTTTTCTTTCACAAAATAGAATTTGTATCCGCTGGTGTGGCAAACTATTTTCTACCGATGTTAGTAAGCATTCGTCAGTTTAACAAGTACAAGTTTCTGTCATAGGAAATGTTTCCTTTCAGAGGACAGGGAAAGCAGCTGCAGGAGTGGAAGGCAGTACTGGGTCACCTGGCAGGTTGGGGAGGTAAGTGACTAGAGGGTGGTGGGAAAATGAGGGTCCAGACTAGGGGTAGGCAAACAGAAGAAGTTCTTGCCTAGCGGCTACCAACCATTGCACTCTAAGCACATGCACATCTACCTACCCCAAGTTTTAGCCCTGGAATGGATATTTCAACCCAAAAAATCTTATTGAGAGGAGCACAGCAGTCACAACTGTGTTTTCTCTTAATCTAGCCATAGATGAGCAAATAAAAGCGAACACCCTGGCACAAAGGAGCAAATGTTGTGGTGCAGGGGTCCCCAACCTTTTAGTCTACACATATAGTATCTTGACCCTGATAATTTAAATCTTATTTTAATTTTTTTTAAATAAGGTGCACCTTGAGAAATGTTATATGCCTGTTAAGAGAACAAGTACAAATTTAAATTCTTTTTGTTATACTGGACTTTTTTCAATGTATATTGGACTTTTTCTATTTCCTTGGTGTTTTTTTTTCAAGGTGGGAGGGCCCATTGGGCTATTTAAGGGCTGTACAGATTGTCTGCCATAGCACCTGACGAAGGGGCCAGCCCCCGAAACTTTGTGCATCACTGTGACGTTAATAATCACGTAAAGGGTTAATCCCTATTACAGTTGTTCCTGTGTGCCGGTTCCTCCTTTCTGGTTCTCTACTGTCACGAATTAGACAGCTTATTATCTGCAAAAACCCCGAGATCTTTCTCAGTTAAGGAAACCCCCGACACACATATTTAGTGTTCAACTTGCAAAGTGCATAACCCTGCATTTATCAACATTAATCCTTATTTTCCAGTTTGTGGGCCAGTTTTACAATTTACTCAAATCACTCTGCAAAGTGGCAGCATCTTGCATGGAACCTATTCTGCACAATTTAGTATAATCATGAAAAATAGAAACAGTACTTTGAATGCCCACCTCCAACTTTTTGGCTGTCTTTAAATGCCTTAAAAACACATGTTTGCATGTCTAAAATTTAGTGTTTTAGTTACTCCTTTATAGAATTGCCTCTGCAACATAGCTGACCATGTTATGACCACTATTCCCTTATGGAGTTTGGTATTGTTTGTTTTTACAAGATCCAAAAGAGAATTATTCCTAGTAGGTTCTTGAAAGAGCTGAGATTAAAAAGTTGCCATTCAGCATATTTACAAGCCTGTTAGCTTTTTCTACCTTGGCATCCCCATTACCCCAGTCAATGTCTGGGGACATTTTTTTGGCAGTACACCTTTTTTTTGTGCAACCAAAACTTGCCTGCAAGCCAGGAGTCCAAAAATAAGCATATACTTTAAAACCACTGGGAGCAACATCCAAGTGGTCGGTTGCTCATGAGTCACTGGTTGGGAATCACTGACATAGATGTAACAATTACGATCTTTCTTGGAAAAGATCTTTCCCAGGAATATCGTTTGTTTCAATACACATGTGTAGAGCTGAATCGTCAGATATACAGGTAGAAACAATTTACTTTATTTCTACCTGAATCTGATGATTCAGCACTAAACAGTGGTCGATGTGCGAGTGCCTTTAATTGCGCTCAATCAAAATTTTCTGCCTAGGTTGATCGACGAGCTGACTGATATCCAAGTCTTCTGCTGATATCGGTTGGCTCGTCTCCCACCAGTTGAAAAGCTCACCTCAGGCGCGGCAATCAGTGGCGTGTGCATGGCTGTCACAAGCATGGAAAAATAGTGCCCCGGCCACAGGATTGAATAAGTTGACTGTTCTGAAAAAGTATTGTTTATTATCAGGGGCACTCCACCAACGAGGTGAGTTGAAAAACTAACCTCATGCGGCAGCACCGGATAGGTTACCAGGGGTGGCAAAAAGCCACTCCTGGTACCTTTAACAGCCGAATTTCCATTTTTTTAGACAGGAAATTTGACTTTACTAATGTGAGAGAGCGCAATTGCGCTCTCAGCACTAGTGATGCGGCCTCCCACCCCCCCTCCCGGATATGTAAGCATGGGAGGGGGGCTGCATTGCAGGAGCCGATTCAGAAACAGCGCTGTTTATTATCCATTATTTGTATAAGGCTAACATGTTTGTTAAAGCAGCGTTTATAAATACTGAAACCTCAGATGACCTTTCTCAAGTATTTCTTGAGCAGAAAAAACTTTGTTTTCCTTTTTGAACATATTTTCCGTGAATGTAGTTGGGAGAGCTGACCAGCAAGTTGTGCTGTTGGAAAAAGCTGCATAGCTTTAAATCCATTTAATGTAAAAAAAAAATGTCAAAAGTCTTAGAAGAGCACCCTGAGTAAATTTACTGCGCATTCTTTTTTTCCTCTGATATTTGCTGTTGTGTTGCTAGTTTACATCTGTAATGTATTTTTGGAGTATGAAAGGAAAACATAACTCATTGAGGAAACACATGCAAAGGCAGAGAAACCATACAAACACTTTACATTGTGCTCAGCTCTGAAAATTCTGGACCCCAGTAGTTCTTCAAGTAGTTTACCCAGATATCTGCTCAAACTATTCTTTATGAACCCAGCATGCAAGAATTTTCCTGCACAGGAAAATTGCACAGTTACTTATTAGTTGCAGATATGGGATCTGTTATTCAGAAAGCTCCAAATTACAGAAAAAGCCATTTCCCATAGACTCCATTTTAACCAAATTTTGGTGAGAAAAATCACAGTAACACCTTGAAACCCCCAGGTCACAAGCATTCTAGATAGCTCATGATATTCTAACATCCAATCACTGTTGGTATACCTTACCACAAAGTAGTCAAAGGCCACATTGACACGGTTTCAGTCTGTGGAAGGTTTCAGCTAATGGCTTTTACATTACCAATAGGTTTATATATAAAACATTGATGTAACCCTTTCTTTGCACACTGTCGTAGAACAGGATCACTTACAATAGATGTCACCTGTAGCAATCCAGAAGCCTTCTTTTCTAATGAAAGATATACTGGTAACTGGGATTTGCAGTGCAGTGCCTCCACCTAGTAGGCACTGAGAAGTACACCTCAGGAGAATTCCACAAGGAAAATAAAACACACACACAACTTTGCAGCAAAATAACTATTCTAATCCTAATCATTGCTGTATCTGAAACAGGCCCCATGGCCTGGGAGGCTGGGAAAATCCCCATACCTGGTGAAAAGTTGTCATTCGTAGCTGGAGAGGGACAGTGAGAAGTTGCTAGCATTGGGCAATAACACTAGAGTAAGAGAATGACAGGAGTAGGTAGCACAGGGGGCACAAAGTGGGGTTTGAATGGGGGAGCAGTAGCTGTAGGAGCCAGTGGATGGGAATGGAAGCTCAAAGAAAATATCAAAAAAGGGACAGGAGAAGAGTCTTATGCTGCTAGAGAAATATTTGGTGCAGTAGTTGAAGGTACTGCTTGTGATGTCACTCCAGTTAGACGTGATGTCACTTCTGTTTGTGAAACACTACAATGCGCCTTGTACACCTAACCATCTCAGCTCTGCTGCCGGATTTACCAAGCAATTGTCTGGCAAGAACTGGGGAGCTGCTATCCTAGGCACGGGCCTTTGGGTGGAATATATAAATATACAGCCCTGCCAGTGAAGCAGCACTGTCAAACTCAGCTAAGGAAAAAAACCTTTCAGGTCTTCCTCATGTGAGCAGAGCTATGGAATGACTATGGGGATAAGCAGTGGTTAAGGTGGGTAAAAAAATATGGAGGCATGGTATGTGTAGCACATTCATGGCCAACATTTTATAACAGGCACAGTGTGTGCCGACCAACATTTCAAGACACACATAGTTTAACTTTTTCATGCTCTGAAAGACCTGCACTTCAAGATCCCACATATTGCTGGGCAGCATGCAAACACACTGTGCCTCCCCCCAAATCTCATGAAAGCATGTGGCCCCAATGCATTTCATGATACCGCGATGCAAACATGTTATTGGCATTGTTGTGCCCAAATTACCATATTGCTGTGAAGTAAGTTCACAGAGCCAAGAAGGCATACTTGGCTTCAATACAGTTTATTTCAATTCTTCCATGAACCACTCAAAGGAGTAAAGCAAATAGTAGCTGTAACACTATAATACAGAGTATGCAATTTATCAATTGATTTTCAACTGGACAAATTCACACTGACTGTTTTAATTGCTTGAGCTGCCAGTGCCCATTTCCTCTAAATATTCAATGTGCCTGGGGTGGCAAAACCACTGTGTCTCAATGTAAAACATTTACTTTGGATGCCAATGCCCACAATGTTGATGTGTAAAACACACACTTGCATTTCTGCTTGCATTGGGTGCAATTGCTGCATTGCTACAATTACAGTGGAATGCTGTGGGGGAAATGCTGCATCGTGGGAAAAGAAAAATTTAATTCTGTGCCTGGTGAGTTACACATTGCGCCTGATGAGTTAATGATCTTTCACTCTCTGATATAAATGGTTGAGTCCAGGAAGTGAATTTGGGTGGATTTAGCAAATTATATGGCATGTACAGGCACCAAATGAAAATAAAACACAATATGTTTAGGGTCAGTAATAATTATTCAAGAACAATGCAATATGGAAATAAATCAATGTTCCAATAAACTTTGAATAGTTTTTGCTGTTGTAATAAAGTTTTACTGTAACAAGAAAGCAATCAGTTGTGTAAAACTGCAAATTCAATTAAATGGCTAAAAATGCAATAAAACCACTGAAATTAAAATTTAAAAAGGTATTAAAAGGTATTGCACAGTGGGATTTGCAAAAACATTATTTATATTGGCAATAAAACTTTGATATGGTAAAAAAGCTGAATAATTTTGCATGTATGTGTGTATACACTTGCCAGATTGTGTATTGTGTTTGTGTACAATATGTGTATACAGTTTATGAGTATGCTGCAATCATGTGGAAAAATGTATGTGTGGAAATACAAGTTTACAGGTATGTGATACAAAAAGGGAGGCAGTCTGTGTTGTCCACAGATCATCTCTAGGTGGTGCAGTTAGTAAAAACAATAGCAGACCGATGATTTAAATGTCTGTTATTGTCTCTGGCCCCTGGAGCAATGACTGAGCCCATCTGCACATGGTGGTTGCAGTGGGGCTCCTCATTGTGATCTGCCTGCAGAGAGGAGTCTTTTTATGTCCCATGGAGTACTTCTTTAAAGGAATAGTTCAGTGTCAAAATAAAAACTGGATAAATAGATAGGCTGTGCAAAATAAAAAATGTTTCTAAAATAGTTAGTTAGCCAAAAATGTAATGTATAAAGGCTGGAGTGAACAGATGTCTAATAAAACAGCCAGAATACAACTTCCTGCTTTTCAGCTCTATAACTCTGAGTTAGTCAGCGACTTGAAGGGGGGCCACATGGTACATTTCTGTTCAGTGAGTTTGCAATTGATCCCCAGCATTCAGCTCAGATTCAAAAGCAACAGATTTGACCCATGTGGCCCCCCTTCAAGTCTCTGATTGGTTACTGCCTTGTAGCCAGGGTAACCAGTCAGTGTAAACCAAGAGAGCTGAAAAGCAGGAAGTAGTTTCCTGACTGACTTGTTATACGTCAAATCACTCCAGCCTTTATACATTACATATTTGGCTAACTAACTATATTAGAAACATTTTTTATTTTGCACAGCCTATCTATTTACCCAGTTTTTATTTTTACACTGAACAATTCCTTTAAGTCACCATCTGAGACCCAGTTTAGGGCACAGCATGTTATGGTAAAAGGCAATTAACTGTAATATTACTATGAAATGGTTTATTAGTGTGCATAATCAACCAAACATAGCTTCCTAATGTAAAAAAGCCAAAGAATGTTGTTTTTCATTTGTAAAAGCATTCAGTTGACTCATATAGCATTTTGCCATCTAGAGCCGGTGAAACCTCTCAATCAACAAAATCAATGAACAAAATAACATGAGACAACAATGTAAACATTTTTTTTTACGTATTAACTTCATAGTATACTATATATTTTTTGTTTAGATGGAGTTGATAAAAAACATCAGTACTGCAGATCAGCCATATTTATTTACTCGGCATGTCCATTTCCTTAATTTTTCAAGGTAAGTTTTCTGTTATCTCAATTTCTGTTACAACAGATGAATTAAAAGTTGGGAATCTATCAGTACTACCCATTAAACCAATATTCTCTTGGCACTAAAAAGTACCTATATTCATGCCATATTACATATATATATATATATATATATATATATATATATATATATATATATATATATATATATATATATATATATATATATATACAGATTAAATCAGTGGTGTAACTAGAGTGCCCCCCAACCGCCTGCCCCTGCCCAGGCTGGAGTCTCACACCTGTTACACATTAATTTAGATGAAGCAAACCCTGCAGCCTGGGCCCCCTTATTCCCTGCCCCCCCTCCTGCAAACATGGGGTCTGCGTCCTCTATAGTTACACCATTGTATATAATATATATTTTGGTCATTTTTTACTGAAACCAAACTATAAGTGATATCCTTATAAACAGCCTACACTACATTATTATTAATGTGCCGTTTATGTCTTATGGTGATCTCTTCTAGAACTTTCTCCTCTTGCACACTGCCTGTAACTTGCCCCAAAAGCCTACCATAAGCAATTATTATTTTGTAAAAAAAAAGCACTGAAAAATCTGAGAAAAAGAGAGAAAGCTCTTGACTAACCTATATACACATACATTTAAATGTAGATTATAATGAAATTTGTATCCTCTGCTGAAATTTCTAAAGATATTAAAAGTCACCTCGGTTACTCCTCAGTGGCTTATAAGATCTTTATAAATCATAGTAGTGTGTACATTATCCACTATATACTCTGCTCTTGTACTGCATAGAGAACAACTGCTCTCTCTACTTCAGTGATGCACCCTACTCTCGACCCACTCAAATGCAAAAGGGGTAAGTGAGGATCGAAACTGGTTGATGCATCGGTGAGACTTTTTGCAGATCAAGAAGAGAAGAGTATAGCAAATTAATTGTTGTAGTATGCTATAGACCCCTTCAAGTTGGAGAAAAGGAAGAGGCTCAGCTCCTGTGACAAATAGAAAATGTTGATAGTTTGGGGCAAGTATTTATAATGGGAGGTTTTAATTACCCAGATATTGACTGGAAAAATAGTACAGCAACCCAATTAATGGAAACAAGTTTAAAAACTGCATGACAATTTTATGTCACAGGTTGTTGAGGAGCCAATCAAATATCATGCTATACTGGATCTAGTTGCAAAAAGCAAATTTACACAAGCACAACGACTCTGAATTACAGAAAAGCATGTTTCGGGGCATATCTTAAGAGCATAGACTGGAACATTATGTTTAAAAAAACACAGAACAAAAATGGTTGTCATTTAAAATTATATTAAATCATTACTGTTTTAATTTAATTTCCTTAAAGGAGAAAGAAAGCTACGGAGGCATTTCACAAAAGTGAAAGTTAAAATGCTATATTTATTCTTTAAAATGTTTTACCATTACTGAGTGAAAAGCTCTATAAACTCTCTGTTTGTTTAGGATAGCAACTGCAGTATTAACTTGGTGTGACATCACGTCCTGCCTGAGTCTGTCCCTGCTCACTTATAGCTCTGGGCTCAGAGGGGGGGGGGAGGAGCAAACTGAGCATGCTCTTGTCTGGGGCAAGGAGGTTTAAGCTGAAGGCTGGAAGTCTGATACAGAAGCCCATGTGTACACAATAGTTGGAAAGAAATGCAGTGTATCCTTTGACAGAGGACTCAGAGCAGCATTACTTTGAGGGTTTACTGGTATATTTAGGTGGACCTTTTGGATAACGCTTACTTAGTTTTAACAGTTCCTTCTCCTTTAACAAGAAAATGTAAGAGCATTCAGAACCACCATATGTGGATTCACCGGGTTGTTCACCTTCCAAACTTTTTTCAGTTGAGTTGTTTTTCAGACTGTTTACCATAAACAATTTAAGTTTAAAGTTTAATGTTCGTGTCATTTTAGTGTTCAGTCTGGCATCTCAGTGATTCAGGAGTATTCTGAACTGTTACAATATGTTACATTTAGTTAATACAATTAGTTAATATATTTCTTAGCAATGTTAGCAACTATTGTATAAATTCTAATAGCTGCCTTTAACGAAACTCATAGGGGCAAATTCACTAAGGTGCGAAGCGCCGAACGCTAGCGTTAATTCGCTAGCGTTAATTCGCTAGCGTTTGGCATTTTCGCTACTGCGCAAATTCACTAACGAACGCTGGCGTAGTTTCGCTAGTGTTACTTCGCAACCTTACGCCAGGCGAATCTTCGCTAGCGACGAAACTACGCAAATTCACTAACTTGCGCAGTGTAGTGAACGCTACCCTTTACGCTAGACTTCCTTCGCCACCTCAGACCTGGCGAAGCGCAATAGAGTAGATAGGGATTGTTTAAAAAAAAGTCAAAATTTTTTCTAAGTCCCAAAAAACGCTGGCGTGTTTTCTACATGATGGCTGATAGGCTGAAAAAGATCGAAAATTTTTTGGGGCTCCCCTTCCTCCCCCCTACATTTCCTGACTCATGGCAACTTACCTAGACAGTGGGCACATGTGTAGGGCAAAATAAAAATTTTATTTGCAGATTTGAAGGTTTTCTAGGCATTTGTAGTGCAGATACGTGTTCTTCTATTGAAATTTGAATTTCGCGCCGTATGCAAATTAGCCTTCGCTAGCGCAACTTCGCTTTATATAGCGAAACAAGGAAACAAGGAAACAAGGCTAGTGCAACTCCGCAACCTTACGCTACCCCTGTGCGCAACTTCGGATTTTAGTGAATTTGCGAAGCGCTGGCGAAACTACGCCTGGCGAAGTGCGGCGAACTTCGCATCTTAGTGAATTTGCCCCATAGATTCTGCTCAGCAGGGCTAAAGATAACAAATGTATCAACTAAATGTATCAATTCAAAACAGTTAAAGCATTGCTGAAATCCCTCCCAGAGCTGCTTTAGAAGATGAAAAATTAAACTTTACACTTCAATATATATTCAATATCTGAAACCAACTGAACTGAAAAAAGTGTTTGAAGGCGAACAACCCCTTTAAGTCAGAATTAAAGAAGTTAATTGGAAAGAAGAAGAAAGCATTCAAGTTCAAAAAATGAGAGGGGACAGATGCTACATTTAGTGAATATGAACATTATAACAATTGTTTTAAAACAGAAACCAGGAAGGCACACATAGAAAATGAAGAATGAGGAGTCAGAGTTTCAAGACCCACCCAGTAGAGGCACAGTTAATCACAGTTATTGTGACACAAGGCACCTGGGCCAAATTGCTTACACCCTCTGGTACTTGGAGAGCTTAGTTCAATATTAGTCAGGCCATTATTTCTGTTTTTCTCCTACTTTTATCCGGTATGGTATCTATGGATTGGATGAAAGCTTTCATTATTTAAAAAGGGATTATGGTCTCAGCCTGGCAATTATAGGCCTGTAGGTTTTACATACTGTATGTGGTGAGCAAGTTATTTGAAGGCTTGTTAAGGGATCACATTCATAATTATGTTCTGAAAATCTGGCATTCTGAGCAGTAATCAGCATCGCTTTATGAAGCATAGGTCATGTCAGACATATTTTCATTTTATGAATATGTTAATAAGAATTTGAACAGTGGGGTTGCAGTAGATGTGATCTATTTGGAGTTTGCCAAAGCATTTGATACAGTGACCCATAAATGACTGCTTTCAAAACTAAGGTCTGTTGGTCTTAAAGGGGTGTTTCACCTTTACGTTAACTTTTAGTATGTTATAGAATGACTAATTCTAAACAACTTTTTAACTGGTCTTCATTATTTATTTTCTGTAGTGTTTTAATTAATTACCTTCTTCTTCTTCTGATTCGTTACAGCTTTCTAACTTTCTCTGTAAGGCTAGAGAGAGTTCAAATAATGTAATTTAGTGGGGCCAGGACCCCCACAAAAATGTTTTCAGACCCCTATCCCCTTCTACATGAAACTGCATTTGCAAGGGAAGTTTTCTTGACTAAATGTGTCCGTCAAGCAACCATTCTGAAAAATGGTAAACCAATACACTGTTGCCTGACTGTAATGCCAGCAGGAACCTCTAATAATGACTCTACATCACTGTGTGATCACTCCCCTGCAGACAAAGCAACAATGTTGCAGCCTTTAGTGATAAATAATTGTATCTGACATTTTATTGCCACTGGATACACTGTTAAAGCATTAATGTTTTACTAACACAGCACAACATGCTGAATAAAATTTGTGTTACATTGTTAATAGTTAAATCAGGTTGAAAAAAGACCAAAGTCCATCAAGTTCAACCCCTTCAAATCAAACCTAGTGTACACACACACACACATAGAGATATACATGCACCAACTCTTCCATACACTCACAAACTATATAAACACCAATGTCTATATTTATTGTAGATCCTCTTTATGAGTAAAAAGGTCCCCTGCTATCTGTCTGTAATGCCCTCTAATGTACTGTAAAGAGTAATCATGTGTCCTTACAAATATTTTTTCAGAGAAGCTTTTTTTCCAGAAAAAACAACCCCAATCTTGACAGTCTACCCTCATTATTTAAATCTTCAATTCCCTAAACCAGTTTAGTTGCCTGTCTCTGCACTCTCTTCAGCTCATTTATAACCTGTCGCAGGGAAACATGTTGTTTTCACAAATTGTGCTGCTTCAGTAGAATTCTGCGCTGAAAGCCTTTTTTTAAAAAAAAGCTAACTTTTTTTATATTTAATTTTGAACTTTGGCATGATGCTAGACATATTGTCAGTTTTCCAGATGCCCTCGGGTCATGTGACTTGTGCGCTGATAAACTTCAGTCACTCTGCTGCTACACTGCAAGTATTATTACCTCCTTTCTTCCCTCCCCAGCAGCCTATCAGCAGCCTATCAGCAGCTACCTAACACCTCTGCTGAAGGATTTTTATTGCTAGCTCTTACTGGTAGACATGAGAATAGCTCCCACACAGTAAGAAACCTGCTTTTTCCTGCTTTTTTACCTAGGTCATGGTAAAATACAATGGGAAGGGAGAAACAATAGCTATCTCAAAGCAGTTTCATCTTGAAGTACTGGCTCCTTCTCAAAGCTCAGAATCAGACACAATGCACTGAGGTGGCTGTCTCCACACCAATATTATAAAAAATTCATTTGTTTGTTCAAGAATAACATTTTAAATGATAGAGTGAATTATTAATAATGTAAACAGTGTAATTTATAATTAAAAATTAAATCATAAAAATCATGACAGAATCTCTTTAAGAACTGGAGCCCAAAACTGTACTTCATACTCTCTAAGCAGCTAGCAGATCTAGCCTTCTAATTATTCCCCAGGCGAGACTTCCTAGTAGAATTAAATTATTACCACTGTACATATGTGAGTAGTAGATAAACCTAGGGACCTGGGGTTTTCTGGATAATGGATCTTTCCATAATTTCGATCTTCATACTCTAAAACATAGATTAAAAAAGGCTGGTTTTGCTTCCAGTAAGGATTAATTATTTTTTAGTTTGGATCAAGTACATGGTACTGTTTTAATATTACAAAGAAAAAGTAAATCATTTTTAAAGATTTTGATTTAATTATAATGGAGTCTATGGGAGATAGCATTTCCATAATTTGAACTTTCTGGATAGCGGGTATCCGGATATGGGATCCCATACATGTATATACTGTATATATGTATATGTGTGTGTGTGTGTGTGTGTATATATATATATTATCATGAATATATATATATATATATATATATATATATATATATATATATATATATATATATATATATATATATATATATATATATATATTTTGTGAACTGGTAACTGGAGCACAGTGTGAATGGAGATATATTTCCCCTAGGTTCATGTCTTACTCCCATATGTACAGCAGTTCTGAGTGGGTTAATTCCCCTAGAAAGTCTCACCTAGGGAATAATTAGCAGGCCAGATCTGCTAGCTGCTAGAGAGGGTTGGGGCTCAGAGAGGAAGATTGAGACACACACTGAGGAGAGCTGGGAGCTGAGTGTAGCCATTGGAAGCGGCTGTTTATTTTTTCCCCAAAGGGAAAAGTAAAGGTACTGTGACTCTGGGGAGTTGTACTGTTTGTGTTTGACCGGGAATCCCAGTAGGGGACCGGTAGTAGAGAGGGAAACTACCCTGTGTATTAGTTAGAGCCCAAGTGTGGCAAGGATTTTGTTTTGTTTTATTTTGTTTTATGCTGCTTTGCTCACAGAATCTTTATATGTGAACAATAAATGGACTTTGCCCTGTTAAAGAACTGTCTGTTCGTCTGATCCTGCACAAAATATATATATATATATATATATATATATATATATATAATCATTATAGTATATAGATGCACACTGGGACTTTGTAATAAAGTGAAAAAACCTACATTTGTTTGTCAATGTTTTGGCCTCTTTGTGAGACCTTTCTCAAGACACACCTTTTGTGTGTCTTGAGAAAGGTCTCACAAAGAGATTGTAACGTTGACAAATACATTTTGATTTTTTCACTTTATTACAAAGTCCCAGTGCACATCTATACACTATAATGATGTCTGTTCGTCTGATCCTACACAAAATATATATATATAAAAAAAAACTACATTTGTTTGTCAATGTTTTGGCCTCTTTGTGAGACCTTTCTCAAGACACACCTGTAACGTTGACAAATACATTTTGATTCTTTCACTTTATTACAAAGTCCCAGTGCACATCTATACACCATAATGATGTTTGCCTACCGTTTTTGGGTGCACCGCACCCTGAAATATATAGCTATATATACACACACACATATGACACGTTCCTTGATGCATAGTTTATTACTTGAAATGGTGTCCCTAAATTTAACGCTGACCTATCTATACAGAGTAGTACAGTGGAGCTCATGGGTGCCATCTTTGTTATCTTCCATTTCTTCACTAAGGGACCCACACCGAGCTTTTTGACGCATGCACAATTGAAGCAAGTTTGATATTAGTGACAACTGCGCATGCACCAGAAAGCTCCGTAAATTACTGAAGGGAAAAAAGAGGATTGAAGATACCAAAGATGGCACCCATGCATACCTCCCAACATTTTGGAAGTAAAAAGAGGGACAAAAATTTTTTTCCCGCACGTAGCGCAGCAATTTTTTGACCACAGCCCTTTCTGTGGCCACACCCCCTAATTACCATGTTTGTTTTACAAAATTTGGCAGGTTATGAAAGTTTGAAAATATTTCTCCTTATCTAAACTGTGTTTTTGTGTCTCAAAATTGTTACAAAGTATCTTATTTGCACCTGTTAGCTGTTCTGGGCTCTCTGCTAAAAGCCAATTAAGTGAGAAACTTTGTTTCTTTTTCTGGCTGTTCAGTGCAGAGAAAAGAGGGACTTTCCAGTACAAATGAGGGACTGCGGGTTGAGCTGTCAAAAGAGGGACTGTCCCTCCGAAAAAGGGACAGTTGGGAGGTATGCCCATGAACTCCGCTGCGATTCTCTGCATGTTTAGGTCAACACTTCAGGGACACTTTTTCAAGTATTAGACTATTCGGTGAGGGAGCAGGGAGGGTTTACGTGGTTTTTGTTCTTTATTTTGCAAAAGTCTCACTTTAATATTATAATGTAATTAACTCATAAATACTAATATAACATATGCCATTTTTGTTGATTTCTTGTAATTAAATTATTTGCTGCATCAATTTGCTTTCTTGTAGGTTTGGAGCAGAACAACCAGTATATATCAATATAATAAGAGATCCTGTCAACAGATTTTTATCAAATTACTTTTTCCGCCGATTTGGTGACTGGAGAGGGGAACAGAATCATATGATACGAACTCCTGGTATGAAAGAAGAAGAAAGATACTTAGTAAGTGTAATATTATCTAGTGGCAGAAATCCACTGATTGTTGCAGGGGCAATTAAACTAAGCTAAAGCTGGCTATACACCTAGGGGCACATTTACTAAGGGTCGAAGTGAATTCGAAGTGAATATTCGAATTGAAAAACTTCAAAATTCGAAGTAATTTATGGGTACTTTGACATCGAATAGGCCAAATTCGACTTCGATTCAACGTGAAAATGCTTTGACTATTCGACCATTCGATAATTGAAGTACTGTCTCTTTAAAAAACTTCGACACTTCATCACCTTAAACCTGCCGAATTGCTATGTTAGCCTACGGGAACCTCCTAGACCTAGAACATATATCCAACATTTGGTACGTTTTTAGAAGTCAAAGTGAAATTGTACGATTAAATTGTTCGAATTGTTCGATTCGAAGTACGATCTTAAAAATCCTACAAATTCAACTTTGAATGTTGAACTAGCCTATTCAATGGTTGAATTTCAAAGTTTTTTGCACTTCGAAATTCGACCATTGATAAATCTGCTCATTTGGCAAGGTCACTAAAAGGTCAGATGTTTACAAAATATGCCCACCTAGTGCTGGCTGTTATCAGGCTAATGGATTATAACCATGGTAAATGCAGGCTGCATCAACAAGTCAGTGTAGTCCTCAATCTGAAAGGACAGAGACGGCAGTTTTTATTGCCTGAGTATGACTACCTACATACTGAAATTTGCTTATGTTGTATTAAAATATATTGGTAACTGTTACTGAAAGCTTAAGGCTGGTGACAGATGTGGTGATTCTTGGGAGGTTAGTCGCCCAGCGACAAATCTCCTCTCTTTCCCGCTGGCTAGAATGTAAATTGCCAGCAGGATTGCACTCGGATCGCTTTGGCTTTCCGAAGTCGCCCAAAGTTTTCTCACAAGGAAAATTCAATCTGCTGGGCGACTAATCTCCCCGAATCAGACCTTGTGCCACCACCCTAAAACATAATTTATCTGAATTCTGAGTAGAGACAAGTCACTGCTTTTAATGACTGTTTGCAAGCATGTAAAATAGCCCCCACAATGCAGTGACAACAAAAAGCAATGAGACTCACTCTGTAGAAGCACAGTCTTAAAAATATGGTTTCGCTATACCTCCCGTTAGCTGCTTAACTGCCAACACTATAAAATGTATGTCTGGTTACTTTTCTATGTGTGTATGTACTATATGTACAGTATAACTTTGTTTACTACTATCTCTCGTCGAAAACTTTTTTCTGCATTCCACTGTAAAGGACATACTCAGGTTCTACCTTTTGGAGTACTAGAACATTATCTAGTCTAGTCCACTCCTGGTACTTAAGGGCCAATGTGCTTTCCCTATTATGCAAAATTATACTGCCACCTACTAGGCAATCCTTGAACTAGATCAAATTACAATATACCCAGGAAAAAGGACAATAGCTGCCTGGGTAAATCAAAGGACCACTTAGGTGTCCAAATACCATTGCCCCAGTTAAAAATCCAGGAAAGGGAATTTTTAAATCAACACATTACAGATAAGAAATGCTGGAAGCCATATCAGCCCTTCCACCAGGCAAAACGCCAGGATTGGATGGTATTCCTTCCGATCGTGATCGAATTTTTATGGGTGAAACCTTGATTACTCTCCTTCTTAAATGATGGAAGGACCCACTACACTGCTTATCGTATAGGCCCAAATCTTTTGATCTAAACATCTTAATCAAGTTATACATAAATTCATTTCATCTGACAGGTTTTATTACTGGCTGCTCCACTGACATCAAATTAAGACACCTCTATACAAACATTACAGCTAACCACACCAACCCAGGTACTAGGGTGGTTGTAGCGCTTGATAATGAAAAAGCATTTGATTCAGTGGAGTCGGAATATTTATGGGCTCTATTACATAAAATGGGCATTGGAAAGAACTTTTTAAAGTGGGTACAGGCTCTCTATTGTAAGCCCCGAGCTAAGGTTAAAACTAACCAAAATATATCTAGGTCCTTTGATGTCGCCAGGGGAACATGGCAGGGATGCCCCCTTTCACCTTTGTTATTTGCTCTGGTGATGGAGCCTTTAGCTATGCTTGTAAAAGAAAACGTGGATATTGAAGAATTGAAAGTGGGTCTCCATATGGAAAAAATTGCAATGTATGCAGATGATACCTTACTATTCCTTGAAAACCCATACACATTTCTCAGGAAGGCCCTTGAAATGATCAATGTCCATACTATATACTCCGGACTCAAAATTAATTGGGCTAAATCCGTAATTTTTCCAATAGATCAGTTCACCCCTGACCATTTGCATATACAGACTAACATGAAATGGGTAGACACATTTAATATTTGGGCATAATAATAAACAAATACCTAAACAAGTTCATAGAACTAAACCTGATTCCAATCCTGTTTTGGAAGCCAAAATAAAACCATGGTCACAAATGCCACTAACAGTCTTGGGGAAAATAAACCTACTACTTCCAAGATTCACATATGTTTTTCTCCAATCCTCGATTTCTATCCCAAATTCCCTGTTTAAAAAATTGACTCACTACTCACAACACTCTACTGGGCAAATACCACTCCTAGAGTCTCCATGGTCACTCTCCAATCACCAATAGAGGCAGGTGGCCTAGCAGCCTCCAATATGTGCACATACTACCTGGCAGCCAAATTAGTAACAGCAGGGTGGTGGGCAACCCAGACTGGCTCAAATGCAGCTACTATACTAAAAATGTATTTGTTGGGATCCTCCGAAGCACTTAAAAACTTGCTTTATAGAGGATTAGGGATAAAAAAGGATGTTACACAACTTATGAAGCCACAGTGGTTGACTGGAAACTCGCCCAGAAATATTTCCATAGAAATAAAAACTATTGCTCACAGTTCACTCCTTTGTGGTTAAACCCAAAACTTCCCCATTTAAAAGTGATTCCTGATCCTCAACTCTGGACAAAACACCATATAAAATATGGACGTAAACGACCAGGGCAAATGAAACGTTTGAAGACCTTAAAGGGGTGGTTCACCTTCAAACAACTAGCTGTTTTCAGATAGATCACCAGAAATAATTACTTTTTCAAGTGACTTTCTATTTTCTATGTTTCACTGTTTTTCTAATATTGAAGTGTAAAGAGTCATGTTTCACCTTCTAAAGCAGCTCTGGGAGGGGGTCGCCGACCCTGTAAACTATTCTAAATGGATACATTTAGTTGATACTTTTTTTTATCTCTGTGAAACATGGCTTAGGAAGGTCTGAAAAAGCTAACTGTAGCTTGGGTGAAGGGTAAGGCACATGTGCATGAAGAGTTGTGTGCATGGCAAAACAGTCATTTCATGTAGACTATCCATCTAACACTTTGGTGGAGTGGAGGACTAACCTATCTGTTCTGTGAATGTAGGTAATGTAGTTCCAGGTACAAAGAAATGTCACTCGGCAAAACACCATGCTATATTAAAAGGGTACCAATTATAGAGAGAGAATGGTATCCAAACAGAGTGGGATCATAAGGGGGAAATGATTGCGTAATACATGAGCAGATCATTTTCTTAACTGTTTGTGTCTTATACACCAGTAGACGTTTTTAAGAGAACTAAAGGTATAAGATAAAATACCTTTATCTCTAGATGTGAAAGAGGTTTTGAAGTTAGAGCAAATAGTAGTGAAATTCTCTCCCTAAGGTGGTTATTTTAAAGATAAACTAGATTGTTTTATTACTGTTACATAGTTACATAGTAGTTGGGGCTGATACAAGGCATGCATATATTCCCTAGACATAATCTTAAATGTGATCTCTTAACAAACCTTCAAATAATTTGCCACTATAGAAATTAACCAATCTATAATTCCCTGGTTGAGACCATAAATCAGTTTTGAATACAAAATGTAATTCAGTTTCCTTAAATCTATTGGTTCTATACCAGTTGATATTGTGTCCTAAAAAAAGATCAGAAATAATCGCCTGGCTAAATCAAAAGAACTGGTTATTGAACATTGCTCCTTGACCCATGGATTACATCTAGTCATGGGCGAATTTGGGGCATTTCACCGAAAAATTTGCGAAACCACGCCGGCATCTTGAATTTTCGCGGCGGTGAATTGCGGGAATTCGCCCATCACTATTTACATCCTAGAATAGAGATCAAACAATTGCACATTAATGTATTTATTGTATGTGTAAAGTAGCATTATTAACAAACCCCCAATATGTGTTCTGCCACTAAATTAACAGTGCAAATAAATAAATTAATATTTTATTAAACTCAGACATTATGCATAAATGTTTAAATTAATATGCATTTCTTCTACAGGATATAAGCGAGTGCATTCTTGAAAACTATGCAGAGTGTTCAAATCCCAGACTATTTTATATTATTCCATATTTTTGTGGGCAACATCCAAAATGCAGGTAAATGTCTTCTTACAATAGAAATTATATGACACTAATGCAAACTGTAATTGAAATCAATTCCCTAACAATATGTTGAACTCTGGAGTAAAAGCAGAAATTAATACATAAATATGCATTTTCTCATATTTAAATGTTATAAAATCTATTGCACTATTATGGAGCCCTGATAATGCAAATAAACCCACATTGATATTATCTGGGCACTTCTGCACTTCAGTGTCTTGGGACTTGGGAACCTGATTACAGGGCTGAAGTACTGCACAGTTATCAGATTCGAATGTATATAGGACTGTTAATGTTTCTTTCTCTATGTGAAATGTGTTTTTATAATTAAATATCTTTGATAACCCCACAAGGTTTCTCCATACCATTTAAAACACATTCATGTATGGCATCTATTAATTTAAAGGGGATTTTGACTTTAGAACATATCCTACTGTTGAATAGCCCCTGTGAGAAAAAAACATTTTTGCATATCATCTTTATTATTTGAAATGTTCTGTTTTGAAGCTATAGATCTGACAAGCCACAGATCAGTCCTGCTAATGTTCTCTCTTCTGTGCTCTCAGCTCTCTGTAGGGGATTTCACAGCCCCTGACTTGGCAGGCAGCCAAACAAAAAGATATCACACTGAACTGGCTCTGCTTCCTTCTCCTGTTTCATTTGCATATCTTTGATGGGATGGGCTGGCAAAATAGGATAAGTGAAATGCAAATGAAGCAGGAGGGGGAAGGCATGTACAGTAAGAAGATTAGTGTCAGCTTCCTTTATGGGCAGAATGGACTTCCTGTGTTAGCGAACCCAGCCAGAGAGGCAGCAGAGAGCAGAGGAGAGAGATTTTTAGTAGCAGCGATTCACAGCTTAGATGGTCTGTAGCTTCAAAACAATCCATTTAAAATAATAAAAATAAATTACAAAAATGTTTCTTCTGGCTGGGGCTATTCAAATTTAGACTATGTTCTAAATGCCTAGGGCCTGAAGTTTTTCAGCTAAAGGGTGTTCCATAATGTGGAGCACCTTGTCTTAAAGGGATACTGTCATGGGAAAAAATTTTTTTTCAAAATGAATCAGTTAATAGTGCTGCTCCAGCAGAATTTTGCGCTGAAATCCATTTCTCAAAAGAGCAAACAGACTTTTTATATTCAGTTTTGAAATCTGACATGGGGCTAGACACATTGTCAATTTCCCAGCTGCCCCAAGTCATGTGACTTGTGCTCTGATAAACTTCAGTCTCTCTTTACTGCTGTACTGTAAGTTGGAGTGATATCATCCCCCTCCCATTCCCCCCCCCCCCCAGCAGCCAAACAAAAGAACAATGGGAAGGTAACCAGATAGCAGCTCCCTAACACAAGATAACAGCTGTCTGGTAGATCTAAGAACAACACTCAATAGTAAAAACCCATGTCCCACTGAGACACATTCAATTACCTTGAGAAGGAAAAACAGCAGCCTGCCAGAAAGTATTTCTCTCCTAAAGTGCAGGCACAAGTCACATGACCAGGGGCAGCTGGGAAATTGACAAAATGTCTAGCCCCATGTCAGATTTCAAAATTGAATATAAAAAAATCTGTTTGCTCTTTTGAGAAATGGATTTCAGTGCAGAATTCTGCTGGAGTAGCACTATTAACTGATGCGTTTTTAAAAAAAACATGTTTTCCGATGACCGGATCCCTTTAAGGATGCTAAAAAAAATCATAACATTTAAATATTAAACATTTAATTATACTGGTTTGCCATGAAAATAGTTTTAAAATAGCTTAGTTACCATCAATAACACGCCCTTAAGTAAAATGCATTATTATTACAGAGAGAAAGCAAATCAGTCATCTGTAACCCAGCCTTGTCACAAGCTCTGAAACTGCTGCAGTTTGCAAACTGGCTGGTGTGTATTTGCATAAACTGTTTTACGTTTTATAAAGTTAATTACTTTTGAAGGTTGTTAGAATGTTGCAGCCTTGGAAATAGTGGGAGGAGACTGTGAAGCTAGTCTCTGTGTGTGTGAAATAAACATGGTGAACTGATAACAGCTGGTAGTTGGTTATCTATCATTTACACATTTATTAGGCAAAAGGTCACTTTTCCAGGATATGCAGAAAAAATTAAAATATAAAATACAGGTATGGGATTTCCTATATCTGGAATCCAGTGTTCCAGAAAGATCTGAATTGTGTATCTCAACTCAATTGAGCTCGCTGCACTTACAGAGTTCTCAGCTCTTTAAGTTACCAGAAGTGTCTTTTTGTACCCCTGGTAACTTGTGGGCAGTTGCCGCCTGAGATTAATTTCTCAACTCGCCTCATGGCAGCAGCACCTCTGTCATGAAGCCCATATGAAAGTAAATAATTCTATTTATTTAAAATGATTTCCTCTGTAATAATGAAACAGTACAGGTATGGGACCTGGGGTATTCTGGATAATGGATCTTTCTGTAATTTGGATCTTCATACCTTACGTCTACTAGAAAATCATGTAAACATTAAATAAACCCAAATAGGATGGTTTTGCTTCCAGTAAGTATTAATTATGTCTTAGTTGGGATCAAGTACAAGCTGTTTTATTATTACAGAGAAAAAGGAAATGATTTTTAGAAATGTGGATTATTTGATTATAATGGAGCCGATTGGAGTCAGCCTTTCCATAATTTTAAGCTTTCTAGATAATGGGTTTCTGGATAACAAATCCCATACCTGTACCTTGTAATTGATGGTAACTAAGCCACACAAATCCATATTGGTGGCAAAACTGTAATTTTAAACACATTTTGATAGACTTAAGGTATGGAGATCCAAATATCAAAATAAAATCCTTATCGAGAAAAGGTCCCAAGCATTACAGTTAATAGATCCCATACATGTACCTGGTAACCCCTAGTAGACACTGACAATATGTGCATCTCTATCACATATCAGAGCTACTTATATCAGAATTGTATAGTTACCTTTTTTTTCAAAAGGAAGTGGTGATCTGGCTCTCCATAATATTAACCATAATATGCCACCCACATACAGAAAGCAATTTACAAAATACTCTCTAGTACATACAGTTTACAACTTACATACATTATTTTTATTGTAAAATATATAGAACAAGCAAAACTGAAGTACTGTAGGCTACTTTTCATAACAAAACAGCAGTCCATTATTTCCCCCCCAATTCTAATATTCACTGACATGAATGAGCTGTACTGACATGGAGTACATCTAGGAAAGGAAGACCATGGTAAGTTTGCCAAAATCTTCCTTTTTACCTTGAAAAAAGAAATATATAATGAATATCTTAGAATATGATTAGATGATACACCAGAGCCTAGCAGCGTGCAAACCAGTTGATTTCCTGTTACCGCAGTACCGAGGCCCATAAACAACATTCAGCAATGTTAGAGAGTTCACATCTAACCACTTCCTAAAGCTGGGAGCTGCACAGCTAGAGTAATTTTCTGCTAACATTCAACTTGTATTTGCAAAGTCAGTTAACCAAAAGCAACTATAGGCAAGGCAAACTAAACAATTGGTGTTAGTGCCTCCTGGAAGGGGCCCATTTTTAGCTGAAAAGCTTATGGAAGAAATCCTTTTTTTTAATTTAATTTTTTTAATACTTCAACCTTAAAGACAGTAAAGAGAGACAGCTAGTCCTGTACCTTTCCTCCACTGAAAGAAACTCATATGCCATGCATTAGGAACAAAGAAACAAAAAAGCATTAGGAAGCAGTAAGGCTCAGACCCCTAAATAATTATGACTACTGACTGACGCTAAGCTAACTGGCACTTCCCTAGCTCATCTGTAAAAATGAAGGGGATGTAGGGATCGCATACACAACTGCCACCTGATGCCTTTTAGGCAGGCTGCAAGGGTACATGGATGGAGGAACAAGCACTTGTTACTAAATGCTTTGACAACAATACAGGGCAGCATTTGAAACATGAAAAACCTTTTGGAGCCGGCTCTATATTTGGAGACCCTAATATTTCAGATTTATCATTGATATTATTCAGCATTTGAAACATGGGCTGATATACAATACCCAAAATTGCATGAGTGCCCTAACTGATTCAGCAGCTGAAACACAGAAGAGGTAGGCCTAATGCTTTACCATGTTTATAAAATGAAAAAATAGTTTCCAATGAGAAGAAACAGAATAAACACAATTAGGTGAGTGGGTTGGACTTAAGCCCTCTTGATGGTAGCAAGGGGGAGGGGCTATCGCTGGTAAGTAATGACATGGAGTTTGTCAACAGATACAAATGTTTTCCTTATTCCTATAAAAAGTAACATTACTAAAATAATATGAATAAAATATACCATACACAAGCATAGAAATGTTTAGGTGCACATTTGACCGATGTTGGTGAATGAGTTCCAATATGTCAAGCTGTCTCTGTCTTCTTGCCTGTGATATGTGTGAACTATAAGTCTCATTCCTGGGCATCCATATTCAAGCTCAGTTATAAACCTCTTTCAGTTATACTGTCTTTTAAATATATTTATGATCACATGTAATATTTTCTTTTTCCACATCTTTGTGTTCCCTTTATCACCAATCACAGTATCGTAAAATGTATAAATGAGTGGACAAACTTTTAACAGGGTATATTTTTCTGGCATGAGAAAACAATTCAGTTTTTATCTTTATAGAAATGCTTACTTACAAACTGATGATTTGTCACCTTTTTCACCTTGTACACTGTGCACTTCTGCCGTGTAAAGGCAAAGATAATGGGGGTACCAATTAGTTAGGCATCTGCAGTATATTACATTTCTAACTTTCTTCCACAGGCTGCTGCTCCCATTCGGTAAAATTATGGGGCTCTTTTTGACTTAGTATTGCCCAACAATCATACTAGTATTTTCTTTGCACCTTTCTAGGTAAAACCAGAAAATCTACAAGTCTGTAGAAAGGGCAAGGGAGCCTTGGGGAATACTATTTAGATGCTAGTGCAGTGCTTAGGTAGAAAGGTACTGGTAGGAATGCAGAATCTAAGGCAGTAGTAGGAGATTGTTGGCAAGGTAGGAGTTAACCGGAGCTGTCCATGCAGCCTATCAGCAGGGATCAAAGGCACCTCCCCTTCGCCATTTCAATTTGGTTTTGAGAGTAACTAGCAGCTTCTTGACTCTGATTGTGTGCTAGAGAATACTCGGTGCTCCTTCTGTATCTGATTCTGCCCAGTTTCTGCTCTGACCGCTTCTAGTTTCAAGGCTCAGCCACTGGGATCAGTGAAGTACTGTACATGTTATATATGTTTGATATAAGAACCTGTCATTTTATTCATTATTTCACAAGTGGTTTTATGATCCATCTATCGTTCATTTCTATTGGGGCCATTGTTTCTATTTTTCCTTTAATTCGAGACCCTTTTCCTCTTAGTAGTTCTTTTTATCCTCCCCAAGGGTATAAGTTCACTACCTCCAAGACTCTCCAAATTATCTGTGAGCTATTTATCTGGTTTGAAATTTTGAATAGCATTTTTGTGTTCCTTTATGTGTAATTTCACATGTCTTAAAGTCTACCCAGCATACACAGGGCCACAGACACATTTCAGCAATTATACAGTTAATTCTGTATTGTAAATTGCATACACATTGGGGGTTAATTTGTGTCCTCCGTTAGTGTCGGACTCCCCTTTCAAGATGAAAGTACAGCAGTTACACTTCATCCTTTTTTTCTAGATTAAATAAATCTAGATTGCTCATTGAAGAGCCGATTTAAACTCACTGCCAAAGGCTTGGTCATTTTGTGTTAGTGGCCAATACAGTCTCACAATATGTTTAATCTTCTTGCTCACGTGACAGTATTTTGAGAGAAAAATAATATTCTCCATATTCTTGGGTTGATAAATCTCTACTCCACACATGCTGTTTGCTGTATTCTTTACATGCACACAATCTATTATTTTTTGAATTGACAATTTACTCTAATTTCTATATGTAATAAAAAAAATTTTATTAAAAAAAGTATACCCACTAATTGGTTGCTATGGGTAACTAGACATGCAGCTAATGTTGAATCTCTTATTGCAGAATCTCCACAAATCACGCAGAAGATGCATATATGCATATAAAAGGATAACCACCACCCCCTAGGCATACTTGGATTTTCTATTACTAATTATCATAAAATTGCTTTTAGTCATTGGGTAATACTACTGAGAGACAATACAGCAAAATGCTTAACTAGATATATGTGATCCAAAAAAACGGTTCACTTTGTGTCTTTATACAAAAACTCTAAAGTGTATTAAATACTTAAAGATTTTAGAGAGGGGAACTGCACCAATAACCATCTACACAAAATATTATAAAAATCTGAAAGAGCAATAATACTCTTTAAGTATGTGGAGTAAATGTGAACTAAATTATCAGGACATGCAAAATGTATACAAGGACACATGTACACTACTTGCTAGGAGTGAACAACATTGTAGAAGTCTGAAAGATACAGGGGCTAGACAGAGAGGAATTCAGGAATTTGAATTATTACAGACACAAAACCATCACTAACAAATAGTGACAACAACTTTGAGAGCCTTAAACTGGCCATACACAGGCAGATTAAAGCTAATGATTCAGACTGTTGGCAGCTTACCCCCCCCCCCCCCCGTATGTATGGACCTTCTCTGATGTTAGGTTTAAAAATCCAGTTGAGCAGAAACCACATTGGTCTGTAGATGCGGTCCGCTGTCAACACGCCTGCATAGGTGCCTATTGTGATACAATTGTTGGTGTGTGCTCCAAATGATCAGATGAGAGTGATTTGCCCAAAGGTTCACTTATTTAGCTACACCACCAAACAACTGGATCTTATTGTGTATGGCCAGTGTTACTCAATAGTTTTTAGGAAAATAAAGTGCCATTAGAAGTGAATACCAACAAGCTTTCAAAATGCAAAACTGCTCTCACCCCTTCTGTTGTTCATCAGTCTAAAGTCACATGGTTTTAGGAGTTTGGATTTATATTAAATTTAGCCAAAAAGACTCGAATTGGAAAAACGATGTCAAGTATTTATGTATCTGATTTATTAAACAACTCAGTTGAAGCATTTCAGAAAGTGGTATTAAGAGATACATTATGGTTTAAGATACTTATTTAAATGAGACTCTTTGCAAAACATTCAACAATTCCTGTTATTCCTTTTACCAAAGGTCAATAAAAATTGGTTTGTCACCTACCTATTTAATAATATATGGGGTGAATTCTGTCCTACAATTATTTACACCCTCATCACTGTATCCATGGAACTGGTCTTTTATGCTTGACAAAGGGGCGTGACCCCGAAACGTTGCACTACTGCATAATAAAATTGCAAGGGCTTGCCCTGCTACTACAATTCCTGTGTGCCGGTGAAATTCTTCTTACCTTTATCTTAACTGACCTGCACATGAAACAGTGGGTAGAAATTAATTGCTGCATACAGCTAGGTTCCATAACCAAATAAAGCCATATCTAAAATACAATTTATCAGAACTAAATATATTGCTTTGATATCAGAAAAAATATAAACAGTAGCACAGATCCTTATTAGTAGATTTGTGGATCACCGCTATAAACTTAAACTTGTTGAAAAATGGCATGACGAATACAGGTATAGGTTTATTACTTTAGCTTAACCCCGAGAGTAAGGGGCTAATTGTATTACTATTCTGTTAGAATACTGTTACATTAGAAATAGAATCTAACAAATTGTTTGAAGGTATTAGGCACTAATACAACAAAGTTTTTGCCATGCTAAGCAGTGAACAGCCCCTTTTTTGGTATACATATTCTCCTATGTATCCATACGTGTCCTATCCTAAAGGAAAAAATCTAGATTTTGAGTATTGATTGGCAGTCTATTTTGCTGCCTTAAAATGGCAATCATTTACTCCCCCTGTAAGGGAATAAATAATAGCAGACGTCTAGACTACATGTAATACAGAATTGGTCTCATACCTGCTGAAATTTCCTTTTGACTCTGTACATGTAGGAGGCAGGCTTTTAGGCAAATTAAACTACACATACAGGAACACAAAAATGCAATTTAAAATCCAGGTACCTATTCTGACATACTTGCCTCTAGGCACTTTTTTTGAACAGAAACACAATAGATCACAGCTAATTTAAACAGTCTTTGAGAAACTATACTCCTGTGGGGTGGTTTTCATCTTGAGAAACTACTTTAAAAAAATTGGTTTTCGTAAGAAAACTAGCAAGTACTTGCCCTAAAAGGAATGAATGATATTTGGATCCTAAAACCATTTTTTTAAAATACTGAATAAAATGTCTATCTTTTCTAGGTCTTAAATTAAGATGTTAGAAGTGTGCAGTGCACGATGTGACAGTGAAGAATCTTCATCAGTTTGTAAGTAAGGCTAATGTAAAATTGTACTGCACACCTTGCTTACCAGAACATAATTTTAATTTCCTGTATGTTTTTTAACATTTCATGCACTTTATTTTTCAATATTCTTTTTCTATTTTCTGAGATTTATTTTAGTTTTTTTTATGCCATACATGCCTGTGTACAGTGTAAGATATGTATTCTACCATTCAAAATTGTATTCTCAAACCAATCACTATTTTTTTTGTTGTTTTAATAATGGTGTGTAGTCAGCAATATCAGTTCGTAAGGCATGAGCCTGTGCTTTCAGTCCTTATCTCCCAGTTGTGAAGATTTTGCTCCTATTTTAATATCTAGCACTAGGAAAGATGCATATACACACACTATATACAGTGTGTATATATATATATATATATATATATATATATATATATATATATATATATATATATATATATATATATATATATATATATATATAATACACAAATATATATATATCTATATACACAAACAGAGCCTGGTGTGGTACATCAGTTTATGTATTTCAACATTGCAAAGAAGAACTGCCACATTTCCAGGGCTTATAAGGGTTTTAAGTGTGCATTTATTTGGGAGACTAATGTTATGGCTGGGGCCCCAGTCTTTGTCAAACTGAAAATCCAAACACTTAAAATGCCCTATGAGGCAGAAGATACCCGAACGACATCAATCTGACATCACTGACAATGCAACATAAAACAAAACAAATAAATAATGTAATCAAATGTAAAATTGTATCCGGTGCAATGCAATGATAAATGGGATGTCATGGCTGTAGTATAAACAGCATAATTGCTAAACCATATATTTCTGCATACTTTTTCCTTCCAATGAGTTTTTTAGGGCATTGTACGTATTTGGATTTTCACTTTGACAAAGGCTGGGTACCCAGTCAGCTACCTTAAATGATTAACATAGAGCAGTAAAGGCGGACATCTCCCTGGCATATTGCCCTTGTGCTGCAGCCGCAACACATTTCATATTATCAGAAGTTGTGACAGGCTGACAGGGCAATTTTAACCACTGCTGGTTTTCCCTTACAGGAGTAGCCATCAAGCCTCATATTCATTATCTTAAATATTAAAAACTGAAGGATCAATAGAGATATTTTTGATTTATTTTAAAGAGGAATTAGCATGTACAGCACTTGGGTTTATAGCTCTGCACATGTGCTAGCCTAGGAGCATCAGCAGAAATAAGATGATGTTATCCATATCATCTTTTTGGGGAGGACAGATTACTGGATTGCAGAGTTAATCATTATACGTGTGACAATCCACTTTCACCCATTGATAGATACTGTATGCTCCCAAAATCTGATCTAAATTAATCAAAAGCACTAAAATTCACTGAAACCACAAATGGACTGTGGTGAGCTCCAGTTTCTGCCATTTAGACAAAGTAATATAGTAATGTTAATATAGTATATTAGGTTAAAGGGAACCTATACCCCCAATTAATGTAGGTCTCTATAAAAATATATTGCAAAAAACAGCCCATATGTTAAATCTAAATAAACCATTTTCATAAAATCAAACTTTCCCAATGTGCCATTGTGTAATCCTAAATAGAAAATTGCCATTTTAAATAATAAAGGTCACCCCCTGGGATCCTACAATTTACAATGCACACCTACAGTACATGTGATACAGTTCATGAGCAGATTACACTAAAATGCAGCCCTACAGGCAGTAACTGAAACATGCTTTAAAAGGGTTGTTCACCTTCACCTGAAATATAGACTTTTTCCAATTACTTGTGTTTTCTATTTGTGTTTGTTTTCTAATATTGAAGTGTAAGGTTTAATTTTTTACCTTCTAAAGCAGCTCTGGGGAGGGGTGGGGGGGGGGTCACCAGGCTCTTTAAATGTTCTAAATTGATACATTTAATTGATACATTTGTTGTCTTTATATCTTTAGCCCTGCTGAACAGAATCTTGGAGTTTCATTAAAGGTGGCTGTTAGAATGTATCAACTAATTGTTTCAACTAAATGTATCAAATTGTAACAGTTCTGAATGTTCCTGGATCACTGAGCTGCCAGACAAACACTAAAGACACACACATTAAACTTTAAACTTATATTTTGGAAAAAATAAAAGATGGAAAGCAATTGAAAAAAGTCTTTGTTTATGGTGAACAATCTGAAAGCAACTGAACTGAAAAAAGTGTTTGGAAGGTGAACAACCCATTTTACATAATCACATCCTAGTGGTACACACAGGCACATTAGGTTCAATTGAGAGGCATTTCAAACATACAACAGCATTTTCATATCCCCCAACTCACTTGGACCACTCTTCCCTTTCTTGGACTATGAACCACCTCCCAGTCTTTGGGGCCGATTCACTAACTTCGAGTGAAGGATTCGAAGTTATCTTCGACCATCGAATGGGCTACTTCGACCTTCGACTACGAATCGAAGGATTCGAACTAAAAATCGTTCGACTATTCGACCATTCAATAGTCGAAGTACTGTCTCTTTAAAAAAAACTTCGACCCCCTAGTTCGCCATCTAAAAGCTACCGAAGTCAATGTTAGCCTATGGGGAAGGTCCCCATAGGCTTGGCTAACTTTTTTTGATCGAAGGATATTCCTTCGATCGTTGGATTTAAATCCTTCGAATCGTTAGATTCGAAGGATTTAATCGTTCGATCTAAGGAATTATCCTTCGATCGTTCGATCAAACTATCTGCACTAAATCTTTCGACTTCAATATTCGAAGTCGAAGGATTTTAATTCCTAGTCGAAATTGGAGGGTTAATTAACCCTCGATATTCGACCCTTAGTGAATCGGCCCCTTAGCAGTCTGGCGTTCACTCAACTCTGCCCTACACCAGATAGGAATTTCCTTGTCCTTACCACAGAGGTTGTCCCCAATGGTCCTACTGCTGCCACTTCACTATGGCTTAGCCATGGCATCTAAGCCCCTAACTCCTTGTTGGTGCGTGGGCTACCTATTCTAGCTGTTCTGTCTAACTGGGTCTAAGAGACCCTCTCTGTTTGTACCTGTCCAGTCAATGTAAAAAAAAAAACTCTGCCTTGGGTGTTTCATTTCCTTATAGGAGGTAGAGACTTATATGATAAGTGGTTTATGTTCGAATGCAAGTGAATTGCCTTTGGAGTGTATTACATAGACCAGCCTTTAGCAATGGAACAGAATGGACTTCACTGCCAACATTATATGGTTTTCTTCACACAACCCTTTTTGAGGCCTGCCTGCTGCACCTGAAGAAATATGGAAAATTGTTGTTATAATTAGTTCTACTATACCATGTGCAAAGCAACCATATGTAAATAGCCAATCTTTTCTTCTAAACTATTATGGTTATATGTATGTGTAGTAAGTGACAACAGCACAGCGCATGTGCAGTGAATCGGCAGAAAAGAATAGCTAGTGGGGCATTTTTGAGGCACAGATCTTCCTTGCTAAAGGGCTGTGGTTGCCTTGGGCTTTTACAGAAACCCAAAACACTGAACAACATTTCTAGCCTACTTCTTTAGTTCTCCTTTAGCAAAGATTTTTTCTTTTCTGTTTAGCCAGTGCCCGTGCCCATGTGACATTTAGAAAACCTGAGGCATAGAGGCAAGGCAGACAATATATGATTTACAGCTGATATTTTTAAATACATTTATAATAGTTATACATGGTTTAATAAAAAATAAATTGGGTTTCATGTTTAATTTTAAAAGGACTTTTATTATACAGCTTTTAATGTCTTGTTGACAGGTACCTTTTAATTTTCAGCATACGGCAAAATTAGGAAAAACGTTGCAAGGAAGCCTTTCACAATTTAGCCATTTGCCTCTCCTCAGATTCATATTTAATGTAACTATGCACCTATATGCTATTATGTCCCAGGTTAAATCATCCATCATTTGGTAAGTAATGGCATAGAGGGAAAAGAGCAATTGGAGAGTGTTCATTTAAGATTAAAGCACTGCAACTTTTTGCTTAGATGAAAATTTGAAAATGGTTTTGTAAACAACAGACATTTAATTTTTGGAATTTCACTCAAGTATGGAGTATGCAGAAAACCTGTGTTTTGACATGACGGTACAATACAAAAGTTTAATGCTCCCCTCTCTAGTGTTACAGTCTAGCAGCTAAGTTATCCTGGTGCAGACTTTAACTCTTTAACTCTGTTACAGTTTGTTACATATCACCTCTATGGTACTGCTGTCTGCAAAAATAAAATGATGCTTTATATTTTCTGCTTTTTATGAAGGGATCCTGGTGAATGGGCACTGGAACGAGCTAAACAGAATGTGAATGAGAATTTCTTACTGGTTGGAATTTTAGAAGAGCTGGAAGATGTGCTTCTTTTGCTGGAAAGATTCTTACCTCATTATTTCAAGGATGTTATAAGCATCTATAAAAATCCAGGTACAGAGGCTAGAGTTTGTTTTAAGCATTAGAAAAGCATTTTATCATAAGGTCCAGTGAGTAAATGTAATAACAGTTGAAAGTAGAATGTGTTAACCCTTTGGGGCAATGGCAGACAACGTCAAACAATTTCTCATGAGGCAACTTCAGAAAACAAAGCTTTGCATTTGTTTTCCCACCAGCGAATTACGTTATTGCCGGTGGGAAAGAAGAAGAGGATATTTGTTGCAGGTGACCAATCTCCTCTACCAATTAACATTTCTGTCGATGGAACTGAAATACCTTTAATAATAGAAAGAGATCTGCACTAGGGACTGGATATAAAATTTAAGCACAAAATCTCCTGACATATGGACGCATTATTTTAAATACGTGTGATAGGAGTTGCCTTTAAACCATGAAAGGAGTTGCAAGCATTATGGCTGCATATAAATCAGTTTGGTCTACAGCATGAATCTAAATGAAAGGCTAATTAGCCTTGCAGAATGTGGATTCAATATGTGGCCTGTATCCTGTTTTATTTATAATTATATATAAAGAAAAAACTGTATAGATCTATACCATATTAATGGTACCACCAACTGCCTGGGTGACGGGTGGTAGTTCAGCAAGCACATCCACAGCAATGACTCAGCACTCCTAGGATTTACTTAAAAAATGAACAAAATCCTTTTATTGTGCAAAATCGATTTTGCACAATAAAGTGATTTTTTCATTTTTTAAGCAATCTCTCCCACTCACATCCAGTGGTTATTAAAGGTGAGTAAATATCTCTATATGTCATCTGCATACAATTAGGCCAAATGAAGAGATAATATGGCTCATTTACATCTGAAATTACAACTGTGAGCCCCACAATTTCCCTGCTATTAGTTATGCATAAAACCACTTTAAATAAAACCACATTAAATTACTTGCACTTAATGCGCCATTTTCACTTCGGTATAGTTGTAGTCTTCACTGATCAGTATTTGCTGCTTAAAGGACCAGTAACATCAAAAAAATTTTTTTTTTTAAAAATTTGTTAGTTTAGAACAAAAAAAAAAAACACCAAGACAGATTATACTTTAAATTCACAAAGTCTTTATTAAGAAATAACTTATCAAAACTCTGCTTCTGCTCCTCTTCAGAAAAGGCGACAGGGCGACCATCCATCCTGCAGGGCTCAATTTATCCTCACTGGCTATTCTACTGACAGCATGCGGCTGGGAGAGACTGTGAGTCCCCTTGTCAAGCAGCAGGCTTCTTGCGGCTCTTCATGATGGACAAGGTGATCAGCAGAATGTACCAGTAGGGGGGGCTTCACCAACGTGCTCCTGCCAACCCCCGCCGTCTTGTACGGGTCTTTGGTGGAAGAGCCTGTGCGCCTCTGCAGCTCCAGGTGCATCTGAACTGCCCCAACCTGTAACCTCAGGAGAACCTTAACAGTAGGGCAGCAGCAACTATTGAGCTTCATTCACCCCCCCCAGATCCCGGCTGGCAGGGGGGCACCTCATGGACCATCCTCTGTCTATATGAGATCCAGCTGTGCCCTAACTCATTTCTGCTCTCCCAGCTGTTAATGTTTGCGCCAGGGCAGTGACGGGATGGCCTCCTTCCAATCCCAAGAGCAGAGCAAATGGAAATAAAGAATCAGAGAGAGGCAAAGAGGAGCTGCAGCAACAGCAGAAGGGGCAGGAGATGTCGGATCCGTCGCAGAAGCCGCCTTAGTCGTATGTGGCGCTAATAGTGATGGCCATCAGGGTGAGCCAAAAGAAGCATCCGGCGCTCTCGGCCATTTACCAGTACATCATCAGCAAATTCCGCTTCTATGAGAAGAACAAGAAGGGCTGGCAGAACAGCATCCGACATAACCTTAGACTCAGCGAGGGGCCACGCAGGGGTGCTTCGCCAATGAGGAGAGTTGAGGCTGTCGCCTCAGACGTCAGCACCCCACTAGGTACCAGGGGCAGCAAAAATGCTGCTCCTGGTACTTTAAGAGCGAATTTCCAGGGGAGGGGGGGGCAGTGTCAAGGATTAGGTAGGGGGCGTTGTAGAGACTGAAGGGAAAGGGCGAGTCCTTGAGGCAGGAGCTGTATGTGCCTAGGGAACACTTGAAGGGAAAGCAGGAACAGGTTGATGAGGGCGAAGAGTCAGTCTGGATCAGGTGCAGAACAGGACGGAGAGGGCGAAGATCAGGAGTGGACTAGGCAGGAAGAAGAGGGCGACGACTCAACAGGAACAGACTGGACGGGGCAGGAATGGAACCGGAACAGCTTGGATGGGACAGGACGGTGCGGGCGTAGATCAAACTGGGGGATAGAGTGCAGAGGGAGACTAGAGTAGATAGCAAGACAGGAGCAGAAGGAGATTAGAGTGGATAGCAAGAGAGGACTGGAGCAGGATAGCAAGAGGAGGACTGGAGCAAGATAGCAAGAGGAGGACTGGAGCAAGATAGCAAGAGGAGGACTGGAGCAAGATAGCAAGAGGAGGACTGGAGCAAGATAGCAAGAGGAGGACTGGAGCAAGATAGCAAGAGGAGAACTGGAGCAAGATAGCAAGAGGAGGACTGGAGCAAGATAGCAAGAGGAGGACTACAAGGTAGGGTCGGATCAAGGTCAAGGCTGGGAAGGTACAAGATAAGGTAAAGCAAGACAAGGACAGGCAGACAAGGCAAGGCAAGGCAAGGCGGAATAACAAGGGAAAAGGGGCAAGAGCTAGCACTACCTAGTTAGGGGCGCTGCCGCAGTACTAGGAAAACCATACAATGCTCTGGCCAGGAGTGGTCTAAGTGCTGCCCTTAAATAGGGAAGAGTCAGCCCTGATTGGCTGATTAAACTAGGCAGCAGCTGGGTTGGGGCTGTAGATGCCAAACAGGCTGCAGCTGAGCTGGGGCTGGAGAGACCAATCAGGCGGCAGCTGGGCAGGGACTGCAGAGGCCAGGTTACACATAGCGAGCAACCCTACAGGCTGCTCACCTGGCCAAATGGTTAAGGTATCGAGCCAGAAACCCAAAGGTCCCCGGCTCGAATCCCAGCAATACCTGACAGGCAGCAGCAACTGCTGCTGCCTCAGGCGGCAGAGGGGCCAGGATCGCCCCTGGGGCCACGAGTTGTTCATTCTCGAACATATCCTCGCAGGCCGGGTCCATGGTCCAGTAATTGCCCTTCCTCTCGTCGCCGTCCTCGTTGAGGCTAAGGTTGTGTCGGATGCTGTTCTGCCAGCCCTTCTTGTTCTTCTCGTAGAAGGGGAATTTGCTTATGATGTACCTGGAGCTGCAGAGGCGCACAGGCGCTGCTTTTCCACCAAAGACTCGTACAAGACGGTGGGGTCAGGCGGGGTCGGCAGGAGCATGTTGGTGAAGCCCCCCTACTCGTACATAGTGCTGATCACCTTGTCCATCCTGCAGAGCTGCAAGAAGCCCGCTGCTTGACAAGAGGATGCACAGACTCTCCCAGCCGCATGCTGTCAGTAGACTAGCCAGGAAGGAGAAATCGAGCACCGCAGGATGGATGGTCGCCCTGTCGCCTTCTCTGAAGAGGAGCGGAAGCAGAGTTTGGTAAGTTATTTCTTAATAAAGACTTTGTGATTTTAATATATAATTTGTCTTGGTTTTTTTTTTTCGTTCTAAACTAATGAATTTTTAAAAAAATGTTTTAGATGTTACTGGTTCTTTAAGAATGCCATATTTTACATATTGAACTTATTGTACAAGCCTAAAGTTTCAGCATCTCAATATTAGCAATGATCCAGGACTTTAAACTTGTCACAGGGGGTTTCCATCTTGGAAAGTGTCTCCGACACTCGCATGCCCATTGGGCTCTGAGCAGTTGTTGAGAAGCTAAGCTTAGGGGTTGTTGTAAATTTATAAGCAGGAAATGAGCTGATTATTAAATTGTGATGTCAATTGCACTAGTTTCTTAGCCAACATGTGGTAATTATTTGTATCAAGTACAAGCCTTCTATTGTGATATTTCTATTCTGTATAAACAGTATGTTGTGAGTTGGCGCCTAAGCTTAGTAACAGACAGCAGCACAGAGCATGTGCAGTGAATCAGCAGGAAAGAAGATGGGGAGCAACAGGGGCATCTTTGGAGGCACTGCTAAAGGATTGTGGTTGCTTTGGGCTAGTACAAAACTCCAATAATGTACAACATTTCATTAGTTAGGCTTAAGTTCTCCTTAAGATTTCTGGTGTTTGTAGAAATGGCTAATAGTTTGTGTGTAGATAAGTCTGAAAAGTCCTGGGGAGAAAGTAGAAATATGAGTAATTCCATTGGTGTGGGATGTAGAAGGGTGTTGGATTATGGAAAATAAGGGTCATGGATTAAAGTTGTTAATATTTATGTGTGCTATAATTATCTTTGCTTAGCTTAGGAGAAGTCAGTTTCAAGGCATAATTTGAGAAATATATAGTGGTTTGGTTTTGCTTGGGATTTTCTAGAAATGCACAGGACTCATGACTGAGAGTTTACAGATTTATGGGCATAAAAGTGCAGTGTTCAGGTGCAGATTAATGTACAGGTTTACCTAGGATATATCCGAGGGATTCTGTGTGATCAGGGGTCCATCTTGCTTTTTTAAAACTCTTGTGAAACTTTTAATATTTATTTTTATTTGTGCTGGGTTCAGGGTGTACCTGTGACTAATAGAAGATAGAAGGAAGGCAAGGTATGTGCATGTGCCTGGATGAGTGCAGATTCAGGTGCACCCAAGCTCTCTGCTCCAGGTTCAGCAGGCGACAGTGACATCACTGAGGTGCACCGAACTCGACATGCACGGCCGGGCCAAGTTGGCCGGGCGCTCTAGACAACCTCACCAAATACGTCGCCCACCCACCATTCGCACAGAGGAAGTACAAGTGCGCATGTGCAGAAGAGATGAGGCAGCACGACTGCGCATGAGTGGAAGAACCGAGGAAACGCAAGTGTGCATGCGCCGAAGAACGGAAGCGGGTGCACATGCGCGGAAGAGCGCACACTCCGTTCAGAAAGAACTGCAGCCACAGCTTAAGGACACAAGGGTCCGAACTAGGGGAAGGCGTCACAAGAGGTACGGGCCTGGCGCCCCTCTGCCTTTGTACCCTAGGCACGTGCCTCTTCTGCCTACCCCTAGTTCCGGCCCTGTCGACATGCATACATGCCTGGATCTAGAAAAACTAAAAAGATTATGTTTATTGGAGTACTGCAGGGTCTGTCCTAGGTCCTTTAGTTTTTAATTTGTTGTTTAATGACCTTGAGATTGGTATTGTAAGTATTGTCTCCATTTTGCTGATGACTTAAAACTAGTTCCATTTCTGCTGCTTTGCAGTACTTGCAGGCACATTGGCTACTAAGGTAAAGTGTTGATAAGTGCAAGCTTATACACTTCAGTAAAAAATAATATAAAAGCTAGTTCCACTCTAAATGGCACTGTGCTGCGGGCCCCCTTATTTGCGAACGATTTAGGGATTTTTGTGGTTTTAAAAACAGACATTAAAGGGGACCCGTCACCCAAAAAAATTATTCAAAATCCTATTTTATCACATTAGTCAAGCAAAATTAACTTTAATTACGCTATATAAATTATTTGAATCTTGTTTCCTTCAGTCTGGGAATTCAAAATGATAGCAAGCAGGCAGCAGCCATTTTGTGGACACTGTTATTAAGACAAGCCTTGCATCATCTCAAAATCTTGTCTGTGCACCAGAATGGGGGATCCGCTGTCCATTTCCATGCACTGGCTACACAATTAAATGTTAAAGAGAACAGGGGAATGCGGGGAGAACAGTGACATCTAGGAAGTGCTGAATGGAAAGTGAAAGTAATTGTCTGGCCCGCCTCTATGCCCATGGCATAGAGGAGGGGCAGACAATATTTGATTGACAGCTGGGATTTTTAAATGAGCTTACAACGGCCATGAATGCTTTAATAAAAAATAGAAATTGGATTTCATGTTAAATTTGAAAAGGACTTTTATTATACAGATTTTTGTGTCTGGGTGACAGGTCCACTTTAACTCAAGGGATGAAAACATTTGTATAGATCCCTGGTAAGGCGTCACCTTGAGTATGCAGTGCTGTTTTTAGCCTCACTCCATAATAGGGATGTTAATGAGCTTAAAGAAGTTCAGAGAAATGTTAAAAGGAATGGAAATATTAATTTATAAGGAAAGGCTACCACAATCTGGGTTGTTTTTCCTGGAGAAAAGAAGGGGACGTTACTTTTTACAAGTATATTAAAGAACATTATAGACAACAAGCAAGGGATCTTTTTATGTGTATTCTTATGTAAAGGTATATAAAGTGAGCAAATACAAGGTTGCCAAAATGAACTCTTAAGAACTTATTTACAAATGCCACTGATGTAAGTGCTGGAGCTTTAAAAGGCTAAATTGTGCGCTTTATGTGCTCATTGTTAGTATTTTCATCTGTGGGAATTTGGTGAAGGATACAACTTATATTTTGCTGTTATTCCAATTTAAGGTGCACAGTACAACATAGTGGCTGCATTGCAGCCCTGCACTAAATAACAGTCACAGCCAGGTGGTACAGGTGATGTGTCTTCTTGAAATCTTGTGACTGTTGGCACTCTTCAACTTATGTAGAAACACCCGCTTACTGGCCAACTCTGAGCAGAGACGTGCTGATGAACCTGCTAGTATGTTCCACATTAAACAAGAGGAATTTCTAGTTAAAAATGTTGCCCCTCTGATAAAGTGCTGACCGAGGGAAGTTTTTCAGCTTACCTCATGGCAGAAATGGCACAGACAGCATTGCTAAATGTTCTCTGCACTTGACCTGTATTTTGTAAATATAAAATACAGGCATATGGTCTTTGAGTTGAATAAAAAGTTGAACATCTTTTCTCTCCCCAGCGGCAACACAAATTAGTGCTGTGTCCTGTTTGTAGCTATTAAAATGTGCTTCATGTTGTACCCATTAAGAAGTGGTACTGAAAGTTACTA